>NT_176521.1:2128640-2156288 GCF_000188095.3 Bombus impatiens | reverse complement strand
TTAAAAAAAAAAAAAAAAAAAATGAAGAAAGAAAGAAAGATGAAAAAAAGAACTGCATAACAAGGTAAGCAGATCGATCTGATAGAATGAAGTTCGTCAAAACAAAGTTTGATAATTTCCTAGTTTCTTAATCGGAAACTTTCTTCTCTCATCGCCAAAGACCTCCTGCCCCTCCTCTGCTCATCGAGTGGTTCAATGTCGTGCATCATTTCGCCCAGTGCACGCCAAATTCAATATCTCTCGGGAGTAATCCTGTTTTCTGTTGGAACGGATCGGCACGCTCGCTAGTCCCGTTAAGATTCTTCATCCCTTAGTCACTTCCGTGAGTCTAGCTATCTCCAGAATGCAGTATTTCGCTCGCTTGCTGGATGATCGAGCACCTGGACAGCGAAAGTTCCGAGATGAATTGGCTTGTCTCTGGCGGTTAGCTTCCAAGGAACCATTCACTGTTGCGTGGTAGCTTGCAACGCACGGCTGCATCGACGGACCATCGGCTATCGTCGTTGGTCAGTTTACTCGGATCAGGCAATTCGAAGCGTCGTTTCGTTGCCAACAACGTGCCTTCGCCGTCGCTAATTCAACCTCAACGAGTTGATGCTGACTGATAATAATATTCCATTACAGCACTGAGACCGTACATCACTGGTCGTCACGCGGATCGTCCACAACACGATACCATCTACATGAGGCGTTAATTACGTGCCGTCCTACCGCGTTACACAGCCACTCGAGATATCTTTGGCCAGGTGGAAACGAGATGTTCAGAACCGCTTCTCCACGTCCATCTTTTTCTTACCACTGTTCCGATTTTCGTTTTCTTCTGCGATTTTTTCTACCCTTATTCGCTAACCAGCCAATCCTCCTGCCCTCATTTCTCTTATCTTATTCTACCTCTATATATGTATATGTACAGCTGTCGTATGCTAGTTGGTATAACATTAAACTCTCGCGTTATAATCGTCTCTAATTCTTCTTCGAGCAGTGGTGCAAACGAGAATGTTGAGCGCTACAGCGTGGCAGTTACGAATGACACCGATAAGCTAATGATTATTTCGACTAATGGTCGCGACAGTAATTAGAAATTAAATCGAAGAGCCATTTTCAAGGTATAATGTGTCCATTAGTGATACGAAATGGAAACTTTCTGGGAATGAATCAGATATTAAGTTGATTTTTCGTTCACGGTACAGCGTGTACGTTTTATGGACGAAACAGTTATACTTCAAATAGAAAATAATTGTGGCTTACGTTTTGTACGTTGTGTAGTTAATTAGAATTTAATGTAATAAAATGCGGTCGTACGAATCTTGCCATATATCTCTAGAATATTTTAAACGTACCAATATCTACAATTTTATAAAGAGTGCAGAATTTTCATTTACTAATTATCGTATTTCCTATATATTGTATGAATGCTATAAATGTATATTTCAGTTCAATAATCGGGAGCATCTAAATATAATATAATAAGTATCTTTCAATGATTTTATCAGCTTTTAATAAAAAGCATAAAAGACTAATAATAACTGGTTTAACGTGTTGCTATAGACTGTACAAAAGGAAAATTTATGACAGTTATAATTTACAATTAATTGCTAAATAGGAGGATAAAAATTTATTTGCAGGTGATGCCGTTATCACTGATTTACGATCTTACGGATAAACGTAGGTACGGCCATCATTCAAATTAATGTTTTACTTTTATTATTAACATACATATGCTGCATGGTAATCACTGTTTAACGAACGCACTTGTACAGCAGCTGCCAAACGCGGGGTAATTGAGGTACAGGACAAGTTTGATTGCCGGGAGTCGGTTGAACTGTAAACGATATAAATTGAAAGTAAATATAATTTAATTGCCTGCATTATTACGAACGTAATCGAGCATATATTGACGTTTCGATCGCATCACGAAACGCGAAAGAAGAATATTTACCGTGAACGCGTATCGGTGTATCAATTGAATATTTAATTTCACTTTTATGAAGTAATATCTCCGAGGAATTTATCTCTCGGTATCTATTCTTACCATCGATTATCACGGCTATAACTAGTGATCTATTGTCCTAATTTTATAGGCGATAATTCCTTTTAAAGACTAATTTATTAGCCAATCATGAGTAAACGTATGTAGTTTTAAGTCATGTAAAAAAGTTTACTAGATTTGGTACCAACACAGAATAAAAGGAAATTTTATGTATATGTGAAAAATATGAATGTGATAATTTCACTTGTAAAAGAGATGATCGAACTCCAAAACTGTGTTAGGATGAAGAGAGAACTTGCTGTTCACGTTATTAAGAGTTCTAGATGATTTTTCATCGTGGTTAATAGATCGTGTAAAACGAGAATCGTGATGCTCTTTCGATTATTTCTCGCGTAATAACAGCACGAGCTCTAATTATTCGATTTATCACAGCTTCATGAAGCGTTAGGTTGGTAAACGTTGAATGTACTGTTACGTTTATCAAATCACGTGTTTATGATTGGATCGGACGTAATGGACGTATATTATGGCAAGCACCAGATCTGAGACTATTAGACTTCTTTCTGCGGGGAAAATTTAAAAGAAGATGTTTACCGACAATAACCTATCATTCTAGAAGACATAATGGATCAAATAATTAGAGCTTACGTTGTTATTACTCTGGCAATAATCGAAACACCATCACAATCCGTGATTGCTCTTTTCAGACAACGTACCATCGCTAATGGACATCATTTTGAGATTTATTAGTATAAACAGCAATCTTACTGGAATTATACTAACACTCTTTTGGTATTTAGCTATTAACTGGTATAATTGTGATCATAAGTAGTTACTATAGTTTAAATGAGATTTAAATTAGACTATTTAATTTTAATTCGTACATACATATAATGTTGTTCATGTTTTATGTGATAATTGTCATTGGTACTTTTTGTCAGGATACTTTATTTTTAAAAATGTACTTTCTTCATTTAAAAAAATTCAGATTGTCCTAAAGTATTTTTCATTATTTTGATAATTTATTAAAAGCAAAGATACTTCATCGAATCGTCATTAAACGGTGGCAGGCAGAAAAGTTTTCGTTTTACTCGAACAAAAGCCAGAGAAGCTGATGATTCGTTAATGCATGGTTGATATCTAATTGTCAGTGGCGTAATTATTCTGGAAACTCGATCAACGATCAAATAAATCGATTACATTCGCGGAACGGACCCATCCTACATAATCGAGTTGAATCCTCATTAAAAGGAGCAAATTGACAATTCCTCGTGTATCGACTCGGGCCAATCGAAGCGTGCGTGGCACGCTTACGTGGCATTTATACACGCTACGTATCCTATAACTTGGTTTATCGTTGAAACGTCTGAATCACTAGCCCCTTGCATATCTTGAAATCAAACCAATCTAACATCTCCGCTAATTTACGCTGCAAGCAATTTAATTCGTCAGTGAAATAGTCACACTAGCAGTAGCAAGTGTTAGAGGCTATTAGAAGAATAGATAGAAGAAAAAATTATAGCAAATCGTATAGAATATCCTTAGAAATGTACATGCCCTGTCACTCTATAAGATAATTTTATTTTACTATCAAAAAATGAATTTATTTGTCAACAGATATAATATACATCTTAGAATAATTAAACGTTATTAACATGACAAAAATATTTAGTATGAAGATTACCAGCATTCATAGAGTTACACGAGTATCGATTTTAAACTCTTTTGTCAGTCATTGTACGTTAAAAAACAATCCTATTTGAATGTCAATTTAATTGAATTATAATACATTTATTATATTAGATATAACAATCCGCTTTGTAAGATCTGTTGTCCGTGGAATAAATTGGCGATGTATAGAAACATTTGAATATTTATATCTCGAATAAGTGTTGTTAAAATATGATTTTGATTGTTCAATGGCTATAATATACATATATATTCTAAACTAAATGGTTGAAGAAAAAAGAAATATTAATATATATTTTTTCATCAATTTTTATTACGATGAAGATATTAACACATCATTTATTGGTTCCATTCGCTTGGCCATTTGAAATAATTCGGTTTATGGCTATTGACAGTTTGTGGACGATAGGATGTCAAATGTATAAAGCCATTGAATGAGAAAATGAATAACGTGAATCCGTTCGGGTGAAAGGACTGCAACGACTGTCAGGAGACTTCGCGTCGGGAGAGAAATCTAAACTGCACTTTCGTGCGAGTAAACTTTAAGGAGTCATATGTCAAGATGTCGCACCGGATGACAGAAATTCCCTTTAGTTACTGTCGCGATAAAGCGTTTCTTTATTTTGAGAAAAGAAGATGTAAGTTCGCGTTGACACGACGGAGAACAAAGAAGAGTCGTAGGTTGAAGAAACCACCAACTGCTTATTACGAGTCTTCTTTATCATTTATCTTTACGACGAAACGTTACAGGGTACTGATATTAAATTTTTCAAGTTTAATAATTGCATCTGAAAGGAACAGAGATAACAAATATACGAAAGGTTAAAAATTATAGTGATGTAACTAAAAATTTTAAGAATTTGAATTGATTTCGTTCTTCAGTTAATTTTAGTTTTATACCTAAGCTGGTTTATTATTATACGTGTTGGTTGGTTTATTAAAAATTTTAATAGTCAGTGTATATTAAAATCACTTTAAATACAAGTGCAGAGATAGTATATGCCGGTCGAAATCGTCGCTCGCTCAATGCTACTGATCAACTCTACGCTATTCGACTGTATGACTCGCTATATTGATCCGCTATAATGATTGTCCTAGAGAGCATGTTCGTCTATTTGTATCGACCGGTGGTATTGTAAAAAGTACAAATGTAACTCCGGTTGACAATCACAAATAACGGCGATAATGTTTTATCAGGAGTTCGTTTACTTTTAAACCTAGCAAACCGAACACAATGTTGACATTCCAAAGCACAACAATATGAGTCTCTCCCGATTCAAATCTTCCATTGAATCATGTGCCGCTACATACCTAATAATGTTGTGATATGTTGATTTTATTCTGTGGTTGAAACGTGTTTTTGCGGTTATAATTTTTGTAATAATAAATATGATTTTTTTTATAAAAGACAGATGATTTACATTATTATCTGGTGATTTTATGTTCAATGAATTGCGGATGTTAAAACCATAATTATTAATTTATCACAGAATATGCTGTTTTACCACTGACAACTATTTGAGTATTAAAATCACTGACTATTTTGAGGAAATAGGTTATGAATTATCAATAAGTTATGCACAATATTAAAATGTAAATAATTTAGAAGACAAATAATGATCGATGCATTAGCAACGTATGAATATTTATTATTTTCACGCTTGCATAGCGTTTATCATTAGCATTTGTCATTTATTTTAAAGTATATTTCGTAATATTCGTATATTATTAGCTCCGTTAAACTAATTATTGTTAGTTTATTGGTAATGATCATCCAATTGCAAATTAATTTCGAGCAAACATAAAATAGTTTACTTACCAATATTAACGCAATAGTTGGCTCTTCTGAACCAGTTCTGAAACAGGCACAAAAATATTCCAATTAAAAATGATATTAAATAAATAAAACAAGTATATTTCTAAAGAAAGTAAAATCATGTGATAATGTAACAAGAATGACGAAATACATTGTGTATATTTTGAACAACTCTACTACAGTAACTTTCCTAAAATTGATCGCTGTACTTGTAACATAACTTTCATTCTTTTGAAGCCATTGATTTCAGATAGCTCCATAAATAAAACCACACTGGTTTGAAATTTCAGATTCTAATGGTAAAGTGTTCAATATGTCTTGGGTATATCCGTCTATTTGAGGATCGATTTATTCGAAGAATAGATCATACACCTCGTTTCACGTGGATAGCTCTCACATAAAGACATTCCAAGTAATATACCGAACGGCACGTAATACCATTACAGTAAGTTATTAGTGCTACTATAATGACACGTGCAATACAGTTAGCAATATCGCACGCGAGACGCGAAACACTTGTGAATATTGAAATGGTATGCGTGCATCAGCCCCATGAAAATCGCTACTGCCTTCCAGCGATCACGTCTATTTGAAGTGTGTTCTAGCTGCATTAACTAGTCTTATCTACACGTGTTGCAATGCAATGAGAAGAACATTTATTTTAATCTGTTCTACGTTAGATCCAAATACAAGTAAATTATCTATCTCCAATAAATTGTATTACGTGATTAATTGATAGACCAGAACTTGGAAGGAATCACGTAACGATGATAGATGTTAAGTGTGTTGATAAAATAGATATTGGGTTTGAATTATTGATGTGTTGATTCAAAGGACAGAAACATAATGAATTGATAGGTTTTCTTAGTTGCAGCGTGTGTTAAGAAAATGTCTATATTTTATTTAACAATTCTTTTACTTTCTGCTGAAAATATCGGAAAATTGCTTTGGTTCTCCATTCTTTGGATAGCTTTACATCGAGATCATCGATATCGAACAATTTTTATTAAGAACATTTTCGTTTCATTCATATTTTTTGACACATTTAACTATTCTTAGCTAACCTCGACACACTGTGTATAGCAAGATTGAATTATGACACAACAATAGTGAAACCATTTTCACTCGTCATAGTCTGTTTAAATCCTTTCCTTGTGATCTCCTTTCCACTGCGTATACTACGAAGGAAAGGAAAGCGAGTTATTGTTTCACGGTCGAATTAAGGAATAAATAGTATCCTCTGCGTCTTATGACGATCTAATAACGAGTCTCACGAATCCAGGTATCTTCGATGGTTTTACATGAATTATAATCTCGCGGTTGGTTAGACACCTGGCCAAGTCAAACCAGCGATAAAGCCATGAAAATTCTGGCGTCGTATTATCACCAGGTCTAAGAAATAAACGTCAGCGGAAGACCTCCGCTGAACTTTTTAATATGACACATAGCCTTCGTACCAGCCGTTATAAGAAGTCAGGCTACGGAATTTAAATTCTTTTCACAGTTTCTCGGAGAATCCGCCTTAGAAAACGAGCGAAGAGGAAAAGAGTGGATAGGGGTAGATAGGGTGGGGGCGCAGAAAGAAATATTAATTCCAGGTTTTTCTCTTGCCCTGCCTGTAAGAAGGTGCGACTATACGTGGCTCTCATATTCCAAGTAGCGGAGCTTGCGAGGGACCGAGTCAAGAAGGTAGAGATGACGAATAAATTTCCGTCTATGAAAGCTGGTAATGGATGAACACGGGCCTCCAGCTAATAACATCTATCAGCGTGAAACTTTTAAATCGAACAGCTCGGGCACAATGGCCGAAAAAGATTCGGGTCGTTCATTGTACGAATATTATGGCGTGATAGCATTACGTAGTAATTTCTTAAACAACAGAGGTTAATATTGATTTTATAATTCTGGCGTTGATTGAGAAATCGCTTCGTTATTTCAATACGCGAATCGTAAATCATGTAATGACGACAGTAATTGAAAGGCGTGGATGAAATTCATACGGGAATTTTTAACAAATTTAGCAGTGAAATAACGCATGGTGTTGCGAGTACTGTTATGGCTTGTACTGTTATCTTAAATGATTACAGTATGCTTCTATGGATGATTTCGTTTATGAGGTAAGTTTAGTTTCAACGTTAGTTTGGAATATTGGGAGATTAGACAAAATTAATTATTTGTCTTGGCGAAAGTGTTACACGTGGAAATATTGCACGTATGAACTGAGTAAGATTAATATTAAGTGTGTAAAAATTATTATAGCCTTTCGCAATATCTTTCAAATTCAATTATAGTTTCCTCGATTAATGTGTACTCGGTGTTGTATGATATCCGTATGAAGGGTAAAAGAATACATCCTATTTATTGTTATATTTGAACTAATTTCTCTATAAATTATCCCCGTTTTTTATTATAAACTTTAACTTTGCAGTATATTGCTTGGTGTGTGACTTTTTAGACGCACTTATATATAAATCGTTTTGTAGAAAAAATGCAGAGGTTATACCAATAATTTATCAAAAATTGTATATTTTATTTGCAAAAATAGTTATTTCCAAATACCTCAAAACTACAGAAAGATTCAATATATATACATTTTCGAAATATCCAGAAATCCTGCTGCGTGTATCTTCAACGTTTCCACTTCATTGACAAAGCAATATGTCGATCAGCTAGAAACTAAAATCAATTAAACCAAAGTGATGGATTGTTAATATCTAGATGTATATTTTTTCAATTTTGATGCAACGTATCCTGCTAAACACGTTACTTTTCATTAGGCATGGGTCGCCGGCATTTAAAAGCGGTAAGAGGATCAATCAACTATTCCTGTGAAACACGTTCTGCGTATCGATAAAACGTTATTTTATGGCTCATAACCGCGGCGAATGCAGCAGTAATAACCGTAACATTAATAATTAGCCAGCGTACAGTGTGTAACATGCTGTCATGCGACTAATGCGACTGAAAAGGGTCGTAAAAGCAATGCTTCCGGTGTTTCCCACCTCTTTTGTCCTTTCTTGTTTGCCTTTTTTCTTCTTTAGGATCGATTAGGCATTTACTGGCCCCGGTGTATACGATTTCATCGAAACGATCCGTCGGTTTTTCATCGGTCACAGACGATACAGCTCGTACAGCTCGGTACGATCGTTTAATACGACAGTCGACATAAATCGGCGAATCGAGGCTCAAGTACCACTCGAGATCTGAAATTGTACCGTTTAATCTGCCGATAATGGGCATTTCCAACGGAGATACGTAGATACGTAGATACACATATTTGTCTAGCTTGCTGCGTGCAACTGTTTCAACTGCCGCCGATTTGTTCCTCTTTGCGCAGACGCCAACGCTTTCGCCCCTGTCTGGTCGTTCCAACACTCAGCCGCGAGGTCAAGAGTCTGTTTCGACTTTACTGCCATTCGATCCTTTAATTAAATCGTCCAGCTACCGTTCTAATCTGATTTTCGTCCCTGAGCTCAGAGGATAATGTTTAGGGTGATATACACACGCGGAGTGTCATTGGACAAAGTAGCAATTTGCGACAACCAATTATCAGATTTTAATCGTGTGAAGATTGTGTTCGTTTGATAGGTACATTTTTTCTAAAGGTTTTCTAACGTATTTCAGAAGTTGTTATTATTATTGTTATTATTAGAAACGTTATTTGTAGCGAATTTTATAGAAGCTTTACGCATTCATGGATTGGCAATTACGATCAATATATTTGATTCTTCACTGTTTATTTCATTATTTTATTTCTATTTAATCGATCATTTTTTATGTTTATATTCCATATAACTATCATAATGGAATGTTTACATGCTGTTCGATGATTATAAATTGAATTTGTTTTAACAAAATTAAATATTTCTCATACAGTGCTTCAGTTTTCGATACGATTCATTATGATTTGTATAGTAGATACATAATGTTTAGGATTGCTACTAAGTAAGGCTATCTACGTAAGTAATATAAGATATAGAAATTAATATTCATAAGGAAAATTGGTTTTATGAGATAAAATATGACTACGACAATTCATAAATTACGTTGTAATACTTTCATACTAATAGACTTGCGTACCACAATGAGCAATTTACAAAGGGCTTGCCTCAGATTCATCAGAGGACATGCATCATGGGAGAATCTTCCATGACAACGAATACGCATTCGTCTTGATTATCGAACCGGCAGATGGCTGACAGTCGTCTTGCCGCACAATGCGATTATGTCATTTAATTGATGCTCATTTATTACGTCAACACAAGGTAATAAATATTTTCAATAATCACTTCGTACAGAAACAGATAGAAAAACAATAAATATCTACAGAATCTAATCGCTCAATTATCAAGAAATAAACAATTATACTTCAAGGTAATAAAATCTATAAATAATTTTAATGAGTCACGACGTCTGAAGAATACTTTCCAGTCTCACAAGCAATGATATAGAATACGAAGACGTACCAATAGAAGAAAGAAGGATATTGAAAATGGGTTACAAATATAGATCGAGAGTTTTCTAAGTATCTGCATCGTCACTTGAAATATAACATGTTGACAGACCTATCTAATAGAGATTTAGTGGCTCATAGCAGTAAGAGTAACAGAGCAGTAAGAGTAGCTAGACCAGTTGCTAAACCGGCCGCGTCGCGTAGATAATCCAATGAAGAAAAGAGAGAATGGTGAAAAGAGTATTATGGGGCATGGTTTATAGCACAAAATGCACCGGAGGAACTTACAACGTCGTTTGCTATATGACATATGTTCAGAAGAGACGGCCAGTTCTTGAATAGCCGAATAAACGACCGAGGTTATAGAATCCATCAGCATCTAATCCTAGCATGAGTCGCCTTCGTATTATCGTTTTCATCGTAGTTTCACACCGTCAACGGTTCTTTGCATTAATGTTTTCTTCCAATCTCTGCTTCCTCTTGGGTTATCTGATTTTGCTGTAATCCTTCTTACCTACCGTCTGCTCGATCATATGCTGAACAGAATAGACGCTACCAATAGCCTGGCTATAACTATCGGCTTTACTAGCTCTTATTATCCATTTATTATCCGGATTTATTATGTATTTTGCTGGTTAACATGCACTAAAACCGAAATAACATTCCATAGAATTGTTTTCTTAATACTGAATTGCGTGATGTGGTAATTTATGTTGACAGTGATGGCCGAATCTGTATCCTCTATTAATTTAATACCTAGTCGATGCTTTTTATGGATATTGTCCAATATAAATTCCATTTCTGTACATTTATAAGTCGCCTATAGGCGCTAATCGTGAGCATCATCCATTCTTGAGCGTCTTCGATTAAAAGGATATAAAGGATATTACGAATTAAAAGAGGTCAAGTGAAATAAAAAGCGTAACTTTTAATGAATGTAGCAGTAAATGTGTGAAATATGCAACGAATGTGTAATCATTGTTACTAAAGACGATAATTTTAATTGCAGGCCTATATCAATCCGGAGCTTAATTCTTTTCGATTCCAATATATATAAAGTTTATTCTTTTATGTTATAATTTAACTTGTAGATATACCAATGGTTACAACATCAATAAGTAATAGAAATACAATAAACAGAAATTACCAGCAGATTTTCGAACCAATTTATTCTTTACAAGCCACTCAGAACAAAATATAAATTGCTTGAGCTACAAAGAATTATCTCCTACATCGAATAAAGGAAACTGAACAACTTTAATCCTAATGTTACATCTACTCATCACTAAACGATATTATCAAGATCCATTTAAGGATATACCACGTTCAGCTCACCGAATAATTCGCGAATCTTACAAAGAATCTTCTGCATCTACTTATAATTTCTAGTTATACTAGCTTTGTGTTTTTCTAATTCCTGTTCGAAGTTAGCACCTTGTCATTCGAATGGATCGCATATATTTGTCGGTACAGCATGTTGGATATAGAATATGGTCAAAGATGGCACACGGCGTGGCTGTTCGCGACGATGAGCGTGGCACGGTCTCGTGGTAACTCCATAGCTTGGTTATTATAAATTCTCTGGCAGTAACCGCGGAGTAGGTAGCTGCTACGTAGCTACGTACTTGGATAATAGTCTAAAACAAGTACCGCCACGAAAAGGGCGAGGTCAACTTGTCTGTCGCATATTAAAGACACTGTGCATGTATCCCTATCTCGCTAAAGGCAGGAATGCGCATACGTGGTTCTCTGGTAAGTGGCTCGTATATTGGGACGTATGTCTGACCGGTAGTATCGAACAGGAAGAAATTTTCTTCTGCTTCAACACGGTCTATCGCTACTTTCGGATTCATTGCAGTCATGGAAAGAAATACGCTGTTGGTAAACCAAAAATAGCCTTGCGTCTCGAATTTATGTGATATTTCGTTAGTTTCAATCACAAAACGAGCGATAGCAGTCGCTTAGGTGTTAGCTAAGTTATGCAGAGATAACCTATTCTTTAGTTGCCAGGTGATAACGAGTTTGATTTCGTCATAATTTCATCACTCATCAACCCGGAACTTTGATAGAAAACAATTTTCCTTGGAAAGAGACAGTCAAAAGAATTTTGAACGATCCAGTACACAAAGTATTCACGAACCCTACTCTATTGCGTTACCACAGTTTGCAACTACTTCGAAGATAATTAACGTCACGTGATCCCTTGGAAGCGTCTTAGTATCGTTATCGGGCAAAGTACACTGTTAGGTACCTGCTTTGTACCTGCTGCGGACTCAACACTGTCGGCCAAAGTATACGTTGGCGGTTGATCGTAAAATTAGTGGGACGTCTTGGCAACTTGTCCCGAGTAAAACTAAATTCCTCCGGCGAACAAGCTTCTGGTTACGTCATCGTTCAGAAAAGAATGGCCAGGGGGAGAGAAGAAGGGGGAGTGGATTTTTCAACAGAGCAGGGAATGTCTTCGCAACGACAGGATGGAAAAGATGCGGAACCGATCTCGACTTTACCTCGCTAGCCGATCATTAATGGCCGTGAAACTGTACTCGATTAAACCATCGATTGTTCCGAAGGAGATCGTTAACAATTTTTTGCCGCCCTCGCTCTTTAGCGCTGTTAATGCTCGATGAAGAATTCTTCGACACGTGGGAGGTAGACTCAAAGAACGAAAGAAAATAATAAAGAAATATAGAAGTGAAAGAAAGTAGGAAAAGAAATAAAATGGAGGGAAGAATTTTTCACGGAAGGTGGTCGACAATATTTTAAGTCTTTCTTGAAAAATTTTAGAAATAGTTCTCTTTATCTTTCTCTGTCGACTGTCCCCTCGGTCGTTTCACCTCTACCGATTACGGTTTCCTTTGGACTTGTTCATAAGGCAGCCACCATCCCGGGAAATTTCCATAAAGAGCACCGAACCTCGCAGAAGTATCCGTACAAAGGATTGCTTTATGAATTTGCGCGAGATCTATCCGGCCAAGACGTGAATAATATGCACCTGCTGCAACCGTAGAATGAGCTACGTGCGGCAGTTCCTATTAACCTTCCTGCTCGAGTCACGTCTCTACCGAATATTCGCCCGAATTTCCTCACGTTTTATCGTCCGGGGCTCTGATTTCCCCGCGACCAAACTAACGACCTAGACGACCGGTCATAACTGTGCCCATTCCCTGCGATTTCGCGAACGAAGGCCCCTACGGCGGTCACGAAACTGTGCAGCGACGCGTATGGAATTCAAAAATGCCTGTCGCCCGACCCAGTCTTCCAAACACGCATACTTCAACAACATTTCAAATTTTACAGAAGTTAGATACTCCCTGTGTACTTTAGACTTGAAGCTTCGGGTGCTTTTATGTCAAGAGAGAAGAAATTCAGCTTGAAATTCACTGCTGCCTCTACAAGATACTGTTGCAGATGATTATTATAGGAAAACAAGTAGATAGAGGAGAATCTTGGTTATTCCAAGCAATCATAACATACGCTGTTTGGATAGTTGAATAATTTTGTTTCTAGAGTAATATTTTATAAATATCAACATTGAACGAACAAACCTTTCGAATAAGAATGAAACGATTTCGTTCAGTTTCTATTATCGGCTCCCAATCTTTTGTTTATAAGAGATCATTCTCGAGCTTTTCCATTAATACGTATTTCAGTAATCCGCATATTTTCTAACAACAAGCGAAACGTACATATGTACGATGTTTGTAAGCGAAGTGTGTCACTAGCCAGACATAAATTCTGGGAATTAGTGGAAAGGTAACAAATATGCATTGATTTCGATTGACGTTGCGATCACTTTTAATGTATATTTAATCGGACAAATGTCATGAACTTCAAGAATTCTACGAGTGACCCGACTCTCTCACGGAAACACCAGAGTCCACACTCTGGCATCGATAACAACGGGTTCGCCGCGTCCAGCTGCTTAACTTACTAAACGGAAGAGTAATCAGTTGCATTGTCGCTCGCAGATCGGACGATCGAGTCGAAATAACTCCCGAGTAAGTATCCCCTTATCCCTGTAACTCGGATCTTTATCGAGAAAGATTTATCGATCGGTAGCGTCACGGCGAGCTGGTTGTAAAAATATTAATTAGTCGCCGAGAGGGCAGTATATAGGTTGCGGTCAGGTTTGGTATGCGATTGCCGCGTGCAAGCAATGCCCGTATTCGTTGACCTAGCCGGTAACCAGCTCGAGCCGTTGCATAAGTAGCCTACATAAATTGCCAGCTGAGTAGCGTGTACCTGAAACAATAAAGAGGCCAGGGGAAAGGGACAAGAGCGCGACAAGAAAAGAGAGAGAGAGAGAGTCATCGTTGTACGCGATGGACACGCACGTGTGTACATGCGGAAAAGAGGAAGCGAGGGTGGGAGCTGCTTAACGCCAATAGAGATCACTTCGTTACACTTAAACGAAACGCAGAATGGAAATACAGTTGGTGAAGAAAGTATTTGAACTTGTAGATGCATTTTATGAATAGATGTATCGTGTGTTTTAAAATTTGGAACTAATATTCCATGAATATCCTTAATATTCAGAATGATCTTTGACACTCATTATATGCTTAAGATAGCTGTTCCTGTTATGTACTAATTTTTCTAAATATATGTTTGTAACAAATACCCTGTACTTTCCAAAGCAGTCACAATAGCCTTGTTACAGTTATAGCATTACAGTGTTAATGAAATTAATGTCAAAGTTTTAATGAAATGTCAACATTTTGTAGATGTCGATAATAAGGACATATAGTTTGTTTATGATAAGTGTCGAAATACTTTCGCGAGCCACTGTACGGCGCCGTGACGATCCACGTGCTTGTAAGCTGACTTGGCCAGTGCACAGGTGGGCTCGTGTGGTTTCGCTCGTATGCCAACTCGTACGCGCTTTCTGTAACGGTCTTTGCGTGAAGCAGTTTCAGCCAGGGAATCTCGAGAGTTCGTCAGACAGGACAAACCAAAGTTAGACATTTAGGCTAGTGAGCGTTATCGAGTAGGTTAACGAGCCCGTTGCACTTGCGGTTCACCAATGATCATATATATGTAAAATACCTTTGCACTGTAATGACGGAACGTTGATGTGGTTTATTATAATTGCTGTGGGAGCTGTAAAAGCGACGAGCAGAAATAGGAAATTCTCTTTGAGAAGATATCTGATACTCTTTTGCGTGCTTCTCCTGGCTTCTTGCCTTTTGGGAGTCCTACTTTTGAATGTGACAAATTGAACGTTCGCTATTGTTGGTTTATTGACTTCTTCTTGGCGAACTCTGTTCGCCATGATGATTTCCGTTTTACTGGTTATGTGGCTCATTATAGATGCGAAGAAATTCCTTAAAGATATCTAAAGTGCTGTCTCCAATTTAACAAGTATGCATAGTAACAGCATAGAGATTTGTAATTTACTGTTATTTGTGTTGTAACAGAATTACTACTAATGACTCATATGGTACGATGATTCAATTATTTAGGTAATGCTGCTGACACGAATGTTGTATTTTAGTTTTTATTACTTTTCCATTGAGTTACAAAATGTAGGTCTGACTAGTGCCACATCCTACTTACGAATGTCATGCGTTAAGTGATTTTGAATAAGATCAGTAAGATTTACAATGAATGAATGAATGACAAGTAAGATTTTGAAAGCAAATCTAGGAATAGAATGGCGGATAAACTGATTCCTCAAAAATAGCTGGAAATATACAATCATATATGATCAAGTTTTATAAGAAACACCGCAGTTGCCTCAGTATTGATAATTATGAAAGTAATTATCTACTATAAATCAATCGTGTACACCTGTAATTACACATATCCGCTTAAAGAAATTTTTTTTACTGTACTTAATGAAATATCTGGCATAACTGTTAAGGTCCAGAGAAAACTAACGATGTCACGGTGACCTCGTACTTCAAAAGGTTACGTTTGAAATGAATATCGCGCACGAAACCAAACTTTTTTTTAAAAAAAGATATTGGAAATATCAAACGAACGATTCGGGGTTATTAACGTTTAAATCGTAAATTAAATAGACATTACAGTAGGCCGGTTATTACTTCGGTATTCGAGTCTGTCGAATAGATAGATTGAGCAGGCTTTCGTAATGTTTGTTGTCGAAAAAATCCTGTGAAATTTATTGCGCAACCGTGCAATTTACGAGACAGATATATTTGATGATGATGAAAGCTCTTTGATGCCGAGCGTGGGAGGTATCGTGCTACAACTACGATGGGGTATAGGTCATGAAGGTCGAGGACCTTTTCGATCCAACCGATGAAATCGGGTTTGTTACGCGTACGTTGAGGTTCGGCCAAACTAGAAAATGAATCGTCGGTTGTCGGAGGCTGTGTATGGAACACGGTGGAAAACGTATCCAACCGGATTTATCTGACGGGCGTTATCAGGGTGACAAATAATTATACAGCTGATTTAATAATGTTCTCTATCGTATACGGGCGATCTTAGTGTGGCGGGTTTGAATCAGCGGGACGATAAATCGGGTAATGGAACTAGATGGTAACGACATTTATCGAGATCGTTCTTTGCGCAGCCATTTGCACGCCGTCTTGGATTTCCGTTGATCGTTAGATAACGCGATATTTCTTAGTTCCCTTTCGTCGCCCTGCCTCTATATTCGTTAGGATAAATTTGTCACGAAATGCATACATGGGAGAGCATATATGGAGATAGTGTTATTTATTTGAACTAGCCAGTTACGTGTGCGCGTACCTCCATCGCTGCTATTTACTACGACGTTCAAGCTCCCCTTCCGGTTAGGATGTAAGCTTCGAGGTATTATGTGTTATTTTGGCGCCTGCTTTAACCAGACGCATATTTCACGCGTCCCACTTTCTTGTCACGAATCCGAGGCCGCGAGGCAACCGGTCTACCTGCGAAAGGAGCTCGCCTGTCGTTTTTGCGCATAGCAGCGCACGGTATGCACCGAACTGACTTGACTCGGCAAACGTCGTCGGGTTTAACGGTACACGCCAGATTGGAACCGTCCACGGTACCCTGGTAGTTACGTTTGGTCCCACGAGAAACTTTGCCGCTTGGTTTACGAGGCTATCAAATCGATAAACAAGTTCGCTGGTAGAGATTAGTTCCTACGAGTAGGAGGAGTCAGATTATCAGGATTATTTATACGGAAAATGCAAACCAATGCTCCTTGAGTGCGCGAGGAATAATCTTAATATATATGGATAATATTCATGAAGTATAACTGAATCGATAAAGGCGTGGGCCAGTAAGAGAAATTTCTCTAGCTAAGTAAACCGGATCAACTGGATAAACAAGAATTATATGCGTGTACCGATCTTGATTAGAGTGTTGTCGAAAGTTTTAATTTCCTTAATGTGATGTCGATACTGTTCGGCTAATTAGAATCGAGCGATATCATAGAGGAGAGTGGAGGTCTCTCAGGAGTGTCGCATGGTACTGACCCGGAGATCACTGTCCAACCTCTAATTTCCTCCCGTTACCTCGTATCTATACCGTTGTGTCGTATCTGTACGTGGTCACACTCCTACGGCAACCCCCCGCCAACCCTCCTCGTTCACCTCTTGCTCCTTGTGTTGTCGTCGCCTATGACCCGACCTGAATGTACACAACGGGGCCAATAGCAATTACGAGTAGCTATATGGTCCTCTTCGTGAACAATGAGTCGATCGTTTTGATCAAGTTATGGCACGAAACCTGAACAATTGGCCTTTTCTGAACGTACAATACGTGTATTAGAGTATCGTATTAAATGTGAATTGTTTTTTTGTTCAAAAACTGCAGAAAAGATAGACTTAAAGGATAAATAGGTCAAATTCGTTAAAGAAAGCAACGTATTCAAATATTTATTCACCTCTAGTAAAACTCTTATTTTCTTCGTGTTTACACGAGGAATAATATATTACTGAGGTGAGAGATACGTAATTGATAACATATATACATAATATATAATAACTTATTAATTGCATAACATGATTTTTTGATGTCTATTAAACGTTTTCTGAGAAACAATGACACTTAGAAGAAAAAGTATAATACTGTGAAATAGTATTACCGTATTGTTATATAGTTAATTGTCTTTTTTTGAAGTCGAATAAAATTCATGAAATTATGTATACAAATTTTGAATTTACGATTAAACTGCGTTCGTTAATATTATTGTCGAATTTCATTTTTGAGATAAACATTTACCGAAGTTTAATATCATCACACTAGATCACGATTTAACTACCATTAAACCGGCTTTTACGGCAATAGTATAACACAGCGAGGACATCGGAAAACCATGGTCGTTCCTATGACAAAGATTAATTCCCTTTATTATCATTTCCGTGACGCAGTCATTTTAGTCATTATTCCGGCATTTGCACGAGCAAAAGTGTCCATGTGAAATGAACGCAGTTAAATGACTACGTAATCGTCCTATTGCCAGCTTTAATAAATACACGCTTAGAAAGTCTCATGTATATGATCAATGATACCTATTCATTAATATCATCATCGTTTCACTTATTCTCTGTGAAATAGTGAAATTTCACGTAGTATAGAACGCAAGTTTAATGTATAAAATAGCAGCTTATAAAATTCCAGAATAAATTCTCTGGAACAAAAAGAATCTTAAAATTCTGACTAGTCATACACTAAAGTATATATAGTCTACGCTTACTGGAACCATAATTTTGGAGTCTTCAAAACAGTTTTTGTCGAAAGAAAAAGTCCATAACGTGTCGAGTCGAATGATGGACCAGAATTTATACTTCCGTGTTAGTTCCTCAAATTATATCGCTGGTATTGCGATTTTTGCCGGTTCATGTAAGTGAATTCGAAATAGCGGATATCAACGGAATCATGATCGTCGTCAAACGGCACATGATCGCCGCGCACATGATGAGGTACACCGCAAGAATATACGAGGAAAATTGAAGTAAAGTCACTTAAGTGTTTACCCACGTTCTCAATTATATACGATGAACCCTTGGCACCAAAATAATTATCTTTTGCAGTCCGTTACTCGAGACTCTGAGCACAAGAGTATAAATCGACCATCTTAGACAGCATCTCTCTGTTCTCGTTGTACGTTCTAATAGACTGTTACATATATACAAGAACGTTCAGAAGCAAGTTCCCAGGCTTAAAAGGCATTAAAAAAGATGACCGGGTAATGTAATTCCGCGAATAGATCTTCACGTCATATTTATTCTCTGCACGTTTGTATAGAATAAAGTAAAAGTCCTTGATAACTGATATATGTAATAACATTATGTAATTGCGTGATGATGAAATAAACAGTTGTACATATAAATGACTATAACTGTTTAAGTGTAGAAAAAGCTGGATCTAAACAATTGTATACATATACATATATAAATTGCCTTATATTATTTTGATTGCCTTGTTGAAAGAAACATATTTTATTTTCTATACAGTTACAGAGAGAAATAAACGTCTATAATGATTATAAGAATATAAAAATGTACAAGATGATACATACAAGATTTTTATCTAGATTCTATTTCTAGCAGTATTTCTACAATTTCTATTACGTTAGACTTAAACATCATAAATTTAACTACTATTTATTGGATATTAACTTATTCATAATTATTAATTTAGATATTTTATATTTAAATAACAATAATAATTTCGAAAAATCAACACAGATACAGACGACAGAAAATGTTACACTTAATTAAGTAATATGTACTTAGCTAATTTAATACGATATTCTCTAATAACAACTACAACGTACCAATTGTATTTGACGAGTGCGAATTGCAGTTCAGTTATGATTAGAGGTTTATCGAGCTATCGAAGAAAGTAATCAATCGAAGAGAGGGAGAGCACAGTTAACTCGAACGTAATAATTATCATGATCTCTCGTGAGCTCCCTCGCTTTGAGTCCGCGAATCCTCCGCAAAGTCTAGTAAGAAGGTATTAGGAACTTGGAATAGAGAGCGAACGAATCCACGAGCGAGATTTAATGCGGGTCTTATCAAAGAATGTCGAGGTCTAGATAAACCGATATAACCTTATTCTGACATGTGAAATAGAACCACGTCTGGTCTTCGAATAACAGTAAATCGGTTCCATTCCGTTTGTACGACATTTCGATTAGTATCTCTTCTGCTGCCCTCCGTTGCTTTGTTGTCCATCGCTTTTTGCTACATAGAATTATATTTTCGATGTAACAAATGATTCAAGGGGTTGGACAGCTTCCTATTGGAAAATACTGTCCTTCGTGGTCGATCAGAGAGATATTCTAATTTATGATAGAAAACGTCAAGAGATAGGCCACGGTTTCGTCTAACGGTATCCCTCTATACTTATTTCATCTGCACGTTTCAATCAACACTTTAAGCTCTCTAGTTCCACTTTATTGCCCACTGTTTCTCTTCTCATTAATGGACTGCGAATTCTTTACAATTTCCTATGCTTTTACTTTTTTATATCTTTAAAGCTTTACATTTGTATATGTATTTTTATATTTTTGTGAACACACGTCTAAAGAAATGGAAGCTACACAGAAATTTGCTTCACTTACTAAATGCTATAAGAAGTACTATAATTTGAATATTTAATATATGTTTGAGCATCGTGTGCACATTTTGTGTATCTTTGCTTAAACACCAAGATACGGATAGACAGTAATTTAAAAATATATAAAACTTTTAGAGGCAGAGATTTTATACGATATTCTTTTCTTAATTTTAGAAATCATAAGATTTCAAAATGAATTAGAAACGTCTTATTTATGTATAAAGCGTATTCGAAGCTCCGTGTAGGAAAGCAGAGATGAAAAGTGACCTTTTCCATCATTATTTAATTTTATCATACGTCGATATGTATTCTCTTTGGAAGGAAATTTAATGAAAACGTCTAGCAAAGGATCTGCTTTTTCAAGTAGTCATCACAGAGTCGTATCGTGTGCCGTGCAAGCATTAATGTTTCAGTATTGACGCTTGTGTCAAATGGAGAAGCTTTCGGCCGCAGCTGCGCCCAGGATTTGCGCGTGTTTTTCAAAGAGGTCAGTCCGAGCAATTTTCATGAGCGAAATCAGAGAACATCGTGACCACCAAAAGGATCTGAGGACAAATATTGACTTTTATACCGAGTCAACTGTGAAAACGGGCGAGATAAAACGATAGATAACAAGAACGAAGAAAGTAGACAGGTTGAGAAGGTAAATCACGATGGAACGAGCAAGAAAACGGTAAGATAAAGAAAGGTAATGAAAACGATTGGAAAATAACTTGAATAACACGTGCGCAACAATGATACAACTGTACATTGAACACTAAGAAATGGTGGATTAAGAACACTTTTAGCGAATAAAGACATCATATATCATACAAAATCTTCATTTATCTATTGCTTACTAGCTACTGACGAGGCATTGATCGACAATTGGTTTTTAATAGCATCCTCCCCTTGCTCAAACCATTTATTTTTTCTACTATCTCTCCCTCTTCCTAAGCTTTTACTTTCATTAGTACACTAATTCATCTTTCCTGCCAAAAGGGGAGATGTGTTTTAGTAATTCTTCAGTAAGTAAGAAAAGAGAGTTTCTTTATCGCATACAGTTAGTCTTTCGACGTTTTTACCGTTGTTACAGCGGAAACAATTTTCTTTGTGTAACTAGATACAAATGTTTGAAGAGAACAGAATATGTGTTGTAATAATACATTCGCTACCAATCGCATAAAACAGACACTCTCAGATAAATTTACGTTTACC
Source organism: Bombus impatiens (assembly GCF_000188095.3). Lineage (NCBI taxonomy): Eukaryota > Metazoa > Arthropoda > Insecta > Hymenoptera > Apidae > Bombus > Bombus impatiens. The sequence continues at coordinate 2,134,616 of NT_176521.1, read as the reverse complement.
TTTAAGCTGCGAAACAAATGGATATATCGTATAACTGACGTGACTGGTTAAAAAAGAAGAAGTTTTAGATATTGAGACAAAAATGCAAGAAACAAGATATGATTTATGTTCAATCCTTATGATAATCTAATAGTTGATTTTTATTGAATTGACTAAGTGAATTAGAAAAAATGATCATAACACCTATGCTTTATAGTCACGTACAAAACTGTGGAAATTAAAAAAACTGTTTTCAATTGATATATTGGGATCATTGGCAATATTCATCGAATGAGATAACTATCTTCCCGCTAGTAATGCAGCTTCTTGAAGTATATATTACCGTTAAAGGAGATCGCTATCGGAATCGGTAGACCACCCATGATGGAGTATCACGAAGGGTCGAACAATTTTTTTCCATGGAGCTAGGATGCCATGTAGGAAGAACATAGATGCTAACGAATGGCTGAAATTTTCGAATCAACTATGCCATTTCAGTATTTCTTACTTGGCCTTATCGACCACAATCGATACAATCGTAATAAAATTTTTATTCCAATGTAATAATTTCAATAAACCCCTGCAGGCTTCGATTCTATTGTCATAGTTTAACATCGATCGTTATCTTCGCGAAACTGAAGCCCTGTAAACCTATATGTTTTCTGACATTCAAGAAGACAATAGAGACAAGCTACTACGAAGTAGGCAAGCCAATCATTATAATTCCCCAACGACCGTGGATAACATCACCGATGTCAGGATTTATTTCTGTTCCGACTACTAGCTGTATGAAAAGTGCTTATTACGAGGATCTTGATTGACGTAACAATATGTAGATAATGTTTTATTATTTTCTTCGATTTTGGATTTATCATTATCCGCAACGTGGATAGAATAAAGAAGAAAATTATTGGGCTTGGATATGCATGTTATTTATGTTGCTGTTGAAGTAAATCCAACTACGATTTGAATATAAAGGAAAGATTAAAATACTTTTCGAACCTATTGTTGTTTGCCTGTTTTAATTTCAGGAATTACTTGCATTGTTATTACTAAATTAACTTTATACACGGAAAATGTCTTAAAGATGAAAGAAAACTAAAATTCTATAATCTCTGAAAACATGTAATTCGGTTCAAGCTTTTAAATGTGACTTACTAGAAAATCCCTTCCAAAGGCAATGAGAATAACATAAATGTAGATAAAAGCAAATTCCATTATTTAACAAGTTGTCCAAAAAAACATTAGAATTTGTAAAACAAAAACCGGAACTAAAATACACAGAAATTAGCATATCGAGAAACGAGGTAAAGTCACTTTTATTCGACCTAAATATTCGAGAGCTCTCTCGCGAGGAAATGTGAAATTTAAACGTGTAAATACTCGCCTTTCAATTTCATTGTTTCAATTCTGTTGAATAAACGACATTGTACAACCAAAGTGAGCCATTGTAAATTCGCCTTTAACTGGCGTTTATCCTTCCTAGCAGAGGTTTTAAAAGCCTTTATAACGTGGCAAGAGTAAACCGACAAGCTAGCAAGCTATTGCCAGCCAGTTTCCTCAGGATGAATAAACAATTTGCATGGGCGGACGCTAATGCTGCGCTACGATACAACGCGGATTCGATCTTTTTCGGTAGGCAAAATCTCCCGGAACAAGAACCTTCACCGACATTCGCAGAGACAATGGAAACGGGAGATAAACTAGCCGACCGTCGTCATTCTGCAACAATTTAACAGCACCGTCGCCGTTTCTTTTGCCGCTCGTAGACACGGTTAAGTTACGCTGAATTATCCATCGTGTAGAGCGAAAGATGGACACTAGAGTTAACCTCTACTCTTAACCTAAGCTTGAGACCGCATCAGCACGTTAATGCCAACGAAAAGGAAAGAGGTGAAGGAAGAGTGTGTGTGGTTGCTGAAACGAAGAGAAAGAGAGGGGCTCCTCGCGTTATCTCTGCGAGTGCGCATACATTTGCTGGGTGAAGCAGTTCCGTTTTCTTCGCTTCTCTCTCGCGCGCCATTCTCGACCGGTAGACGAACCTAACTGTTCCGAATCGTCGCGATAATTTTGAATCTCGCATTCAAGGCGGCGCTCTCCTGCGCATACCAGTTCTAAACTACGCCCCTCCCGCCGTCGCCAACGCCACTGTCATCCCCCAGGCATCTACTAGTTTCCCTTCACCCCCTCATTCACTAAATCAATAGATAATTCTATATTATTGCACATAGATATAACGTAATAAGCGTGCACGCTGCGGATGTTTAAGAGGCTCCACAGTCGAAAAGCACGAGATAATATTGCTACGTTCCTTCGATTCTCGGATGGGTATAATCTATATACAGGAATAATATGACTTATTGGAAGGAAAATGGGAGTGAGCTATAATCTTGCTGAATGTGAATTTATAGTATTAATTCATTCCAGTAAGCTGATTCAAAAATATGAAGATGTAGGAGCTCGTTGTTTTTAAATCAAACCCAGATAATATAAAGAAATTGGACGTTACGTTGAATACTTTGTACTCATATTTATTTTCTACGTATAGCTGCAAATACTATGTTACGTTGTAATGTATCGTTAAATATGAGCTAGTTAAACGATAACACACTTTCCGACAAACAGTTTTGAATCATTTACACGGCGAATTCTTAGATGCCAGTTATAGCCTGAATAAGTAACTAAAAATAAGCGATTAGATTACGACGAACGAGATATTAAATTCTTAAACAGTCAAGATATCTGGAGAATTTTCAAGAAATATTTTAGTCGCATTCCTGATACATACATACGATACTTTAATAAACTTGCAGCAAGTAAGTAACTTTCACTAATTACTAGATGATAGTAACAATTCAACTGGATCTCCGCTTGTAACATGAATATTTCATTTCATACAATTTTCATCTCCATACCTATGCATAATCCTCGAACGCAATATGTGTGCTTCATCCAATCGTTTTCGACATGTTTTTTTCATATAATAGAAACTATTTTATATTTTTTACTAAAAAATTTACGCTACAAAATGTTATATAACTCGAAACTAAAATGTCTTTCGATCCTACAGTTGCAAATATTTTGTTAAAAATTGAAATATCGTTGAAATGTAGAAAATAGAGATCGAAGGCGATAATCCTGACAAACGTAACAACTTTTAAAACGTAACAGATTTGAAAAACACGCGTTTTAGTCATACTTGCGCTGTTTCCCAAATGTACAATATACAGTTCATTTGTATCAGTCGATAAATAATCCCGTGCATTGTAACAGTTTTACTATGTAGCACATTTCGCTCTTTACCAAGGAATATCCGCAGTGCATCCCCGTTTTTCTTCCTTTTCTTACCAGTTCCTTCCTCTACTTGCAGAGTTAATGACGCAATCGCCAAGAATTATACTCAATAGAATCGTGCGTCGTACTCTTACACACTTCAATTCTTCCGGTATTATTCATTTAACAACTACCATTCTCTTTCCTCTCTGCTCTTGCTTTCTTCTATCCTCATTTCGAATCTGGGCTTTATACTGTGACTATGTATATCCTCTTAAGCGAGCCAGATAAAAATGGCGGGACACATTTTATTTCAACCGACGCGAAATGCATTTTAAATGTTGGAAACGATCTTCTTGATGCGTTGTTATTATTATTCACGTTTCGTATTTGGTATTATTACAGTTTTACGCCTCGTTATTACGTTATTGATTTTAGTTACGTTCGATTGAGTGCTCGTTGGTACTCGTATTTATTATATCCATTTTTCCCTTTTTTATTTGTATTAGTTATTTCACGATATCATTTAAAATCTATCGGGTGTACGTAATATAAATTTAATTGAAGTCTCGGAGATCAAGTACGATGCGAGAAAAAATTATTGTCCATGGCCATTTCTTTTGAACTCTTTAATATTTATTCGCGCTTCTGTAATATTTTTAATTGTTTAATATTTATTTCTGCGGAAAATGTTTTCATCCTATTACTTGTAATAGCGGATGCCCTAAAGTGATTTTTAAAAAAAGGGCCCCAAATAAATTGACGAAATCCCTAAATAGATCCCTAAATAAGTCCCTAAACGAACCCAACGCTATAAATCCAGTAAAAGATTAAAAGTTAAAACGCATCGCTAATGAGAATTTACGAAAATTACCAAAGGACACCAATTAATAATTAAAATAGATATTCCAATATACACAGAATATACAATGGAAATAGTTTTCCGTAATAAGACTTTCAAAAAGTAATTTGGAATTCAGGTTTGCTGAAACTATTCGACTAAGGATAACGATTATAGTTTCTGTTCTTCGGTTAATGTTCCGCTTGAGAATTACCTGCATATTTCTCGATATTCATCGGAACGGTATTGTTAGAATGTTCATGAACCGCAGGAAGCTCGAGCCTGGACGCAACAAACAAAGATCAACGATTGGAAGTTTTTACTGGCCTTCTTCATCAACTTGTTCGAGTACACGAGGTATAAAAGCGAAACAAATCTACGGTTCTACGTTCTTTTCTTTGAGTATCGATCTCTCGAGCATCTGTTTCGTTTCATCATCGCAAAAACCAAATTCCCAGATCTGAACTTTATATACGTCCGTGTATTTTCTAATCGTCGAAATATTATGGTAGAATAGCAAAAGCAATTAACACGTTCTTTTATTGTAGTTATAATTTCGTGCAAAGCACCCGGAGTTACGTAGAAAATATATAATCGCCTCGGCGAGATGTTTTCAAGAAAAATGTAATTATATTTTCCTTTCTGTTTGCGTGACTGATTCGTTAACGCCCATGTTATTAGTCGAGATTAGTCGAAGATTGCATGCGCGTATCTGATACGAAGTATGTGTAACAGCATCGAAAGAACTTGAATTAAGTCGTCCAACTAATTTACACGTATGGAGCGTCAAACAAACATATATAGCCATGTGCACAATATACACATAAGATGCAATGTTTATCAGTTACGCTGATTATGCTTCGTTTAATTTCTTTGTCACTATGCCCGCATATATCTGTGCGTATCGTTAATTGCGTTTCGTTTAAAACGTTAATATCGTTAATTGAATTTCGCAATGGTGAAATAGAGAAGTGAAAGTGAGAATCTTCTACTGAAAAAGTAATTAATCCGTGCATCTACTCTGTTAGATCATACTTTCTATAAAAAAATAAATTATTGTTCCTAATTATAAACACCATGACTGTCAGAATGCTTCAGATAAACCAATCCTTTTCCACAATTGTAAAACTCAACCTTTAACTTCAACCAAGTCATTGATAACCTATCATAATGGTTGATGCAACTGTAAACTAATTAAAATGATCAAAACCAAATATCTAAAAATATGTAAAATTTGGCGTAACGAGTGTACAATTACTCAATTTTGACTACTCAATTTACTATCGTCTTCCTTTATGAATTCCAAGCGAATGAACATATATCAATTTTTCTAAAAAAATTTAATAACAAACATGCATCACCAACGACCACTGTGACAGTCAACGTGTTAAGCAATACGAAATGAATTGAAAATGATTATTTACCATTTCAAACATTTTAAATTTGAATTCCTCTAAACTTCTAAGCTGATATTTTCTTCTTTCGACAAGCGATAACTAATGTTCCCAGCGCACAGGAAACCGCAAACGGAGATTACAGGACTGCTGCGCGCAGTAGTTCGGGGGATAAGGCTAAAGATCAAAAGGAGTAACGTTCCTCCGGCGAATCGAATACCAGTTGAGTAGCCTAGTGAAACGGTAAAGTCGAAAATAGTTTTCCCAGGCAGTTTTATTCCGAGGCAAACGTGACATATCGACAAGTTGCTCGCGTGGAGCCACCACATACGCCACGCCTTCGAAAGAATCCACTCGTTTTGCGTTGACTGAAGCCGTGAAAAATGGTGTGTGCTTTTATACCCAGCCTCGCCGTCATCTATAGACCGAGGGAAACACCGAACCAACTACCTTCCCCCGAAGAAGAAAAACTTAGCGGCTCGTGTGTTA
>NT_176521.1:2033255-2128060 GCF_000188095.3 Bombus impatiens | reverse complement strand
GGCTCGTGTGTTACGGAGCCACGCGAAGCGAAGGCACGTCTAGCTGGTAACTCATCGTCATCCGGCCAAGGCAAAGACGTGACGAGTACTAAAAGGTTGTAAAGAAGATCGGGCGGACCAACATCGCCCACGACCAATTTCCTTAATAAATGATCCTATTACGAGCCAGGAGGAAAAACTTCACGTTAAAGCGTCTTATATATCATTGCAACATGAAATTGGATATTTATTGGTGACAGATGGGACGTGGCAGTTCCGCGGATCACGCGGCGCGATCAATCATACCGTAATACTATACACTTTAGCGCAGTGCCGCGTAATGAATTGCATCTGCAGTAATAGCGGGTCAGTGGTGGCAGTACAGCCTTTGAAAAATAACCGTAATATCATTGTTCGTACGGGGACGAAGCTACATGTGGGATTCAGAACGCAACCGGTGAGACGCCACGCAGTTATAGAGGTTTCTATACATACAGGGTGTCCGAGTAAACGCCATATGATCAACAAGATGACAATTGTCTATGAAACGACAAGTCGAAGATATAGAGCAAGATTTTTTCGTGTGACGTTTCGTTTTCGAGATAAACGAGCTAGAAAATTTGTCAGGTTTAAATAAAATGAAATCAATAGAAAATTATTCTACGCGTTAAAATAAACCGAAAATGTAGGATACAATTTTTTTATAAGGCTCTTTATTTTGGCTAAAATTCAATTTCAACATTCGGCAAGTACATACGTGCCAGTTTTTTAACACGTTCTACCTCTACTTTCTCCAAAACTCTGGCCTTAGGCGAAAAATTTTTGTTCTACCTGTTTGTCTCGTTTTCGCGTGTAGAATAAGCTCCTGCTAATTGAATTACAAATTTACATATATTGAGAAAAATTTTCAAATGAAATCTTATCAGGAACGAAGAACCGCATGAAAAAAAATGTTATTTCATATTTTCGATTTATTTTTCCACGTAATATCAGCCTCTTGCAAATTGCATCGTGATTACTGGCACACTCTGTATAGCTATATCTATGTTTCTCTCGTAGTCTGGTGCGGCTGCTCTCTACCTTCTATTCTCGCGTTATCTGCTGTCTCGTTTCACTGAGTTTACATGCGACCGGTAAACTAAATGCGCACGGAGCCTCCAAGCGACAGACGCAACGTCGCCTGGGAATAGAAACACATGCAGCCCCGATTTGATATGCCGACTGACACACAGGATCACTGTTCGAATCTCCACGGCATATGGCTTGATACACGCGATGCGATGCGGGCCTTCGCCGCTGGCATCTATTTCCACGTGATACCTACGAGAAGAGAGCCGTACCGGTACACACAGGGAGGCAATGAGAGCCAGAGATCGGAGCAAGAGTTATCGGTTAAGCTCGTTAAATTTAACTTTGACTTTTCGAGCCACGAGAGCCCGTGGGACGTAACGGTGCCTGCAATGACGAACGGCCTTTGCTTTGAACACAAATCACGTACGCCCAGGCCGAGCCTCCGCGAAGAATTAAATGATTCTTCTCGATCTTTTATCGACTCGAAACCGACCGCCGCAAGAGCACACCAGGCTGCCATCCGATCATCTTTCTTCCTGATTCGAACCTCATATAGTGTATCCGTCTTTGAGTTATCCGACCCGTGTTTTCAATCATAGTTCAATTTTGTTACCGCGATGTTTCAAGAAAAGAACAATCGAGACGGGAATTTTGCAGTTTTCACGATGTATACGTAAAAATGTCATTTTTTCCCCTTATCAACATTTTTAATTATTTGATCTAGTTGAGGTATAAATATATTAGGGCAGTTGATTGACTCAATATTTATCTTGCAATCTTTTTTCAGTCAATTTATGTTATTAAACATAATCTGTATTCAATGTTTCTTGTCACAAAATTTATTAAAAATAACGAAACGCAATCTCCATCTTTGTTAAATCAGAATCGCCATCCGTAATAAAGTAAAATAGATCTATGAAATCTTAAAAAGTTGAAATCTGTAAAATTCGTAAAAGTTCAATTTACCTATTGAAAAAGTGATAAAAAAACAATAACTTCACTCCCATTTTCTATTTCTTAAACGAAAACACGTTATGCCAGTTTCAAGGAATTCTTTATCCATTACGTATCAAGGCTCGTTCCCTTGCAAAGTGCTTAATATATAGTTTACACCATGCACGGTTTATTCAGTCCCTTTAAATCAAATTGATCGTCACGGTCACGGAAGTGAATACCGGCTAAACACCACGTGTCATCTCGTTTATGACTCGTGAAGGTGTAAGGCAGTCTCTAAAATAAATTCATTGTAGCAGAAAATGGCTTCGTACGGCGAATATTAAGGCGATAATGATAGCAATATGCTTCGTAGCAAGCTGATGATAATCACTTGGTGGTCAATCTTGGGGAAGAGGCGGCCGCAAGACAGCGGTACGGTACAGCGGTGCACATGAGCTAACAGAGGCCGAAAGGATGTCATGACCTAACCTCGGCTGTCGGTGCGCGGGAGCGTCATTAATACGGTAGCAATTTATTACGCCGCTGTCTGACTGGTTGTCTGCTCCGACAGTGTCTTCGGGGCGTAGTCATCGTCTGTGAACCTGAATCTTGCGACAACACGTACGTACACATACACTGGCACACTCGACAGGAGATAACGGCCAAGAGACAATGCATCGACCACGTAAAATTCTATAGATGATGGAACGTTTCAAACGAATTTCGAGAAAAAATCGAGACGTGAAAGAAATCGTTTAAAGTGAAAATATATTGCTCTTATTTTACAGCTTGAAATAGACAGTTGACATATTTATATAGACAAAGGAGCAAGTAGTACGAAGTAACAGAAAGCTAGCAAAAAAGTGGAAGACGTGATCGAACATTTTAAACATCGATTTGGTCGCTTGTGGAGTAATAAAGACGAGAAAATTCGACGTGGCAGAGATGTTACGAAGGTGATAGTCGATTATGTTGTTTATGTAACGGTATAGTGGCGTTGGAAAAATATGTATATCAAAGGATGAGAGATTTATTCGTATGAGCATAGCGTAGGTTATACAATAAATCGAGATAAATATTTCGATAAATAAGTAGTGAAACCTATTGTTTGTAAAAAGAACCTTGGAGTTCTGATTCCTTGAGCCTAGTCTTCAGAAAGCACGTTTAAAGTTTAGTAAATTACTAACACGTTTGGAATCATCAAACTGTTTTAAGAGAAGAAATAACTAATGAAGTATTTATACAGATAATCACGAACCTTTTGAAACTGATTTTCCCAATAGACGAACTTTGTTCGGAAAAGAAACTATATCGCAAACTTTGATATTCTACTAATTAGTTTCATTGTGGCAAACAGTAACTAGATCGTAAAGAAACTGCAAGTTGCATCTTTCATTGAAGAGTACGATTAATTTTTACAGTTGCTTAGCTGAAATACGAATAACTGACGACGAGTAGGAAAGTTTCAGCTGATTTTCGACAGCAGACCGATTGAACGGAAGTAGAATTGGCACAAGGGGTCAGACCACTATTTGGAACAGTGCATTTCCGGCGCGACCAATTAGAGGTTATTCAAGGCGGAGACCTTTGACTCGGCGGTGCACAGAGAAACTCAAGGGCGGCGTCTCACCTCTTTCGCTAGTAAAACTTTGCTCTTCGTCGTTAGCGATTATCATGATGAAAGTTTATTATTTGTATTGTGATTCAAGCTAACCACGATGGATGGTTCTTTCTGTGAAAACAGAATCACGTGTCCTGCGTATTCGATCGTGTACGCATACGCTTGTATTAACGAAACTTGCCAGAATATCAAGAACACTGATGCAATGTATTGCATAGCGAAACAACGTGAAACTAACACGTGCACCCTGCGGCGGCATACCGTAATAGGTGCAATGTAATTCCTGCGCGTGTCATTCGCGTGTCACTCAGTTATCCGAAATCTCGTTCCTCGCGTTATTAACGACGTTCCATTCAGTCAACAACCTTATTTTATGATCGAACGGATATCGAAAATTTTGTTAAAAAGGAAAGCAATTTTAAAACAATAACTTGGTTAAATATATTTATACGGGCATTAGTAAATTTATTATATATTTTTATGAGTATCGTTAGAAAAGTGGAACCTGAGCAGAAATTTGTTTCGTTCACTAAATTATAATAAGTATTTTATTTTTGATATTTTACATACTTTTGCATATTATGTGCATTCTGTACATTTTCAAAATTATCTGATAAATGTGTAAAATTCCATATTCTATTGATAATTAATAAACTTTTATGTGGAATTAAAAGATATCAAATGGGTTAATTAATATGTTACTTTACAATAAAATTATTCTCTTAAAAGTTGCGTATGTAAATTTATTATATAAACTTTCCTAAATATCGAGAATTAGGCTTTTTCTTATATTATTTCCATATGATCATCTTCTCAGTCTGTTCAATTCACTTTAACGTAAAATTCCATAATTCTAACATGCTCAACGACTATATTTATTAAGTAGTGTGATAAAAAACAGTTTGTGTGCGGTTTACTGTTTAAACATTTACCGTTAAACAAAACAGATTGACTAGAAAAAAATTCAATTCTAATTTTTGAGATGGAATCAATCGACTGAAACGTCACCGACGTTATCGGTTAATATTCGTGAATTTAAACATAATCGATTAAACGATTTCACGCACTATTTAAAGTACGAAACAAGATTGAGCGGCTGAAACGTATTCGAATCATATTATCAGATTTGAACGTTGCTCTTACACTTATCTGTATAAAAAGGAAATGATATATTTCCGGAAATAACATTTCTATTTGGTCTGCTATTTTGAAAAATGAATTATCGGATGTATATGTGCTACATGACGTCCAATGCATATCTAACAAACCTATATATTTCACAACGAACACATTGATGACACATATAATATCTACTATTCGTCTTTTGGTTTTATTGCATTTCGAAATTACAATATTGATCCAGTTCTTTATCTCGTTAGAAATTACTTTTACGTCGGGCCGGAAAATTAATAATATTAATTGCTCAATAACTATGAAGACAGATCTGTTTTTATTAGAAAAATAATATAAATTGATTGCTAGTTTGTTAATATTTTTTAAATATGTAATTTATTGTAAAAGTGATATTTAAATGTGGAAAAATGTAGAAGAACGTAGAAAATATACAATGTATGAAATATGCCAAAATAACATAAACTAATCACTAGACTACGAATATTTATGCATTTATGCAAAATTTATATGGGAAAAAATGAGAAAAATACAAAATTTACGTAATATGCTAAAATATGTAAAATATCCAAAGTAAAATATTTGTCACAATAATATTTAGAGTTCAGTGAACATTTAGGTTCTGTTTTGTTAGTTATATTAACGAAAATATTAATTTGAGTAAATGTCTATATTCTACTGATCACATATATACACTGAAATTTTTATTTTTCATAAAAATTATAATAATAACTATTTACACAAAATATTATCACACTTTTGAACAGTAATTCGAACCGCAACGTAATTGCAATCACGTAAAATACTGCATTTAAGTTACTCTCCGCTGTGAAGCCTTTTTGTGACTATATTAACAATTATTTTTGTCAATTATTAATGCGTCTCGCATTGATTCACATTATCGATAAAGATAAATTAACGTACCGATCGTTTCAGTAAACGAGCAATCATGGTAATATTATAATTTCCAATAATTTGATGATGCTTATCAGATATTTTCTTTAAATACATATTTCCATACTATCAATATGTACATGTATCATCTATATATATATATATATGTAGATTGATATAATATGTATTTCTGGTTTCTCTACAGAGTATGACGCTGCATTTATATATAATATTATGCTCTATAAAGGATTTTAAAAACGCTAACACTTTCCCAATCTCGAAAGCAATCTTTCTAGAAATGTCATCTAAACGAAACACATACTTGCATTGTGTCTGGCATAAGTTACATTTATGGAAAGAAGCAGAATTGTTTCAAATGTCGAGATAAATTTTTAAATACAATTTGTCTGGCTAGTTGCACGTGATTGGCGACAAATCTTCATTGCTCCCGAATATACGATAAAACGATCGCATCATCGAAACATTTATGCCATATTCATTCCTAAAAAGAGATCTCAATACCAGCATAAGTCTCGTCTAAATATTTTACCTGCAATAGAATCCCCTTTCGTGAGGAACGAACGATCAGGTTGGAGTTAGAACGTTCTTTAAACAGCCCCGGCCAGACCTATTTCGAGCACGAGCGAGAAACTCATCGAGAAAGCGTGTTTCAACTTTTGATACTTTGCTCGTGAGCGAGTGGAACGAGCTAGTACACTCAAAACGCAGAATAGTGGCTGGGAGTATAGCGACTGGGGGCGGGGGATGAAACTCGATACCGAATCCTACCGTGATTAACGACGTTTCACGCTCTCTGGACGTCGGTTCGCGGACGCTCGGAAGGATTTGCGACTCACGAGATTTTCCTGGGGCATCGACCTCGCTCTTCTGGTACCAGGATACCGAGCCTACGACCCGAGAGGAAGCTTGTGCACGACTTTCTCGTAAGCGGCGGTCGTTGGAATTCTTGCCCGTAGTAAACACTTTTTACGAGATACTTTGGAAATCTTCATAAATCCGGGAATGTCAAGGCGAATTTGCTTTATGAGAGTTCACCCTTGTCACGAGCTATGTTCCCATGGTGTTCCCGTGGAAATACGATCTATTACGCATGCCCGTGATTTCGAATTTATTCTAGTCGTTCGCCCGACGGCTATCTCATTAATTCGACGCCGCTGAACGCCGACCGTGGCATCGAAAGCGGTGAATTATTTAAATGTCATAATCGACGGGGAGACGACAAATCAGAAATAATAGCGCGATATAGTGGGAAATATTGCGTGACGAAAATGTGTCATAGTTATAGGGATTAAGGTCCGGCTATTTCAAGATATAAAAACCTAATAACTAAATATATTTGGGATCCTTCCTTGTAGAGGAGACTATCAATCGCTGTTTAGATCGCTTTCCTTGTCATTTTAAGATTCATTTTGTTAAATGATCGTCTTCGTTAATATGTAATAGAAATAGAACAGTTCATAGTAGTATTTTAGCTTCTTAGTTAGAAAAATTGTAGGTAAAAAATTTGATGTCTTATATCTTTCCATTAAACCAATTGATAAAATGTAATGATATAGTAAACACATCATAGGACTCAATACTATTACTATATTTTGAAAAGTAGCAATGGATTATCTTCGCTATACTATTTTGTCTGGTGTACTTGCAATCAAACACATGATCCAAAATAACACTATTCCTTTAATAATTCTACAAATCTTAAATCTAATAATTTGATCCTTCGATAAAAACCATTGTACGATTAACCGAGAAACTGATCTCTCCGTCTACGCGGAATAGGACAATTCCCGCTAAAGTGCTATCGAAACGTTTCTAATCGCGTTTTAACAGCCCCAGTAAATCTGCTTTAAGAAGACCGAAGTAGACGAATATTTTTTAACGCTGACAATAGTCTGGCATTAACGAAAATCTGTGGTAAGCGCCTTTAACAAATGGTTTCGTTACATGGATACCGGTTTGATCGCGTGGCCGGCTACGAAAACCCACAGCACGTTTCGCTGTAACAGAAAACCGTACGCGCGAACTTCATGCGCGCGATATTAAAGACTATAATAGTCGGCCATTAATTACCGGGCTGGAGGCTTAGCCGTTCCACGAGAACCCTTGCAGTCCGGTAGTCGAGCATTCGTCTTGGTGAATTCCTCTTCTACGTGAGAACCGAAGTCTTGGCTGGGAGAGGAGCTACGGAAAAGGGAGGAGGTGAAAGAGTTTATCGTTCACGGTGCGGGAAGATAGTATCCCGGTGACGCAAGATCGGGTTCCGGGAACAATCGTTCGTATACCGTATTGCGAACATTCGCGGACGTGTACAATTATCCCCTTGTGCCCTGTCGTCGACTCGATTAAGTATGGCCTTTCGCGGAATTTATTCCCTTGCATCCCTGTGTCACCATGCGTTACCGGAAGTCACGCTGCAATATGCTTCCTACCATCGATACCGCTCATCATGGTTTTAACATTCTTCCAACCTTTCGATGCTTGTCGCAATGAGACTTCCCCTCCTTAAGGAAGAGTCTTTGGCTCGTGTAAATGAATTGTAAAGGAGGAGGAATGTATTACAGAGGTAGCAAATAATGAATGACATTAATTAATATTATTATGACAGAGATGATAGGACACTAGCCTTTGCGTTTGTAATTATGAAAAGATTCGATAGGATTATTAAGGGAAAATGAAATTATAAGAAGTTATGTAAATGATACTTTTGACTTTTAAATTATAGCTCTACATCTTTACTTTTGTATATCCGTGACCTGGAGACCCCTGGTACGAAGAGAACAGAATTTAATGAAACAGAAAATTCGAAATAAGGTGCATATTATTGTGCCCTTGAATATAAATTATGTTTCGGGTTACAAGGACTACAAAGAAAAGAGCTATAAGTAGATTCCTATTGCTGTTTCTTGTTACCTTCAGCTAGAGCTACAAGGTTAACTTTTTCGGTAACGTCCTTTGCTATAAATATATGAACGTGCTCCTTATCGCTTTTATCGTATTGTAACACTATAAGAGTGAGGATCTAGATCAGCAGATTATTATGTACATTATACTTATACCTTTATTTATTTTAATATATTTCTCTAATACAAATTCATCCACTCGTTCTTCTATCAGTCAACCTCAACAATACGCAAAGTACAAACTTATGAACTTATTAGCGAACTGCGAGACTGATTTAAATTGAAAGATCTTTAAAAGGAAGTTACCGAATTTTGTCAAATTCTTATCGAAGCTTTCCTTAGAAATTGACACGATCTACCAGCAATTCGCTATACTTGGCCAGTCATAGTGTGTCAATCTGTCTCTTAAATACTATATATATGGATTATATATATATATTCGCTCATCGTCTAAAGTAAATTTTGAAAGCAAGAGAGCCACATGTATCGAGATATGTTCGTATCTAAGAACGTTCATACGCTTACGATGCTTCAATCGTGGGACGCGTCGAAGACTGGTAGACAAGTCAGTAAACTTCATCGAGAGACAATTATTAACAGACAGCTGAAAGGTCAGATCGCGCATAGAAAATGAAACGCGTCTGATACGTCCGCGTATTTGATATTAAATCAATCAATCGGGTGTAGACGGAATTACGACATGCAGGATGTCGCGCACAGGATGAACCACGCGATGCAATCACCGCATACAAATCGCTTGGAAAATAACACGTTGCAAGGTTCTATTGTTGTTCGAACACGCACGATATCTTTGAATATCTCAATTATTGCGGCGTTATAACGGCTAAGTGCTCGCGATGCCGACCGATTTCTCACCATTTAGACGTGTTTCTCAATGCCGTTGCCTCATTCGAACGCGAAAATCTTTGATCTCGAAACAACGGTACTGTTATTTCGTTCAGTATGTGGGACGAATGGTATGGCGCGTGGGCATCGCGAACCGGGATGCGCGTTGCAACCTTATTTGCCCGCGGGATGATTCACAGCACTCTGTCGGCGTTCCTCGCAGGCCAAACTGTTCGCACCATTCGCGGCAAATTCGTCCTCCTTTTGTATATGCGACTATTCAAAACATCGCTTCGATCGTTTGACATCTTTTGGATGTTTGGATCATTTGTATCTCCGTTGCGCGTTTGGGAAACAATCGATTTCGTTGTCGATATACCATACGTACGATGCTTAAAGGACATCCTTAAATACTGCTATTTAATTATAAGATTTTTTAAGGATACGGAAAATTATATGTTTGCTGAATTTAAATTGAATAAGAATCTTTATATTCGAAATACTAGAAAATTAAAAAAAATTTCCCTCAACTTAATTCCCAGAATTTACATACCAAATAAAAATCCACTATTTATCAATATTATCAATCACATAACTAGATCGCATACGTTTATGCATACATTTATGGGAAAACTAAAGATGCGAAATTGCGTGGAATGTGTGTAACACGTAAAGATATATAAAATATTCAAAAAGGAATGCTCGTTATGATATTCAGTAGGTAAACAACATTTTCCATGTTTTTACTCGCGTTCATAAAAGTAGACATTTGCATAAACATTCGCCGTCCACAAATTACAGGAATTACTTTTCTATGCACCTGTGTCCAGGAACATCGACAACCGGTACATTCCAGTAGTAGATACCGGTTGTTAGCTGTTCCTAATCAATCTTAACTATCAATACCCGTTAAATGATGATCGTGGAACAGGACAATGTAACGGTGTAATTAAATAACCAAGTAGCGTGGAGAATCGCATGAATTGGCTGATGAGACGAAAATAGATGTCGTGGGTTGACGCATGCCGATTTTCACGCTACGTAGCAACGTCGTTACGGTGAAATCTGAATCGGCGTGACATCGTGCTGACGCGATAGCCGCGTTCCACGTTACGGAATCCTCAACACGCTGAATATGGATGACGATCCTCCTCCTCCTAGGTGGGCCCTATTTGTGGTACATTGAGCTGTCACACCAGCCACGGAATTACGAGGGCTCCCGATGATAACCCGTTAAACGTACATACGGATGGACGAACGAGCTGAACGACTAGCCAATGCTCGCCCTAGGATTTACACCGCAAAGCATTATAGCGGCTTGTAATTCGCACGCGATCTCTTTGCGTGTTGTCGTTGAATCCCCCTTGTGAAAACGTGGAAAGGATAGAAGCACGGTGGTGCTACAATTTACGATGAATTTTCTACCAAAGCAGATGTTGCCTCGCGTGTTAAGCCTAGGAGAAACTTTCGTGAGACAAGCTATCGAACCGAATGAAATTTTAGATTACAGATACCGGTTATTTGAGTAACGTGTATATTATTACGAGTTTTGTAACGATGATTGCGCGTATAATTACTCTATCATATTTATCTGTATATAATATTATTCTGAATATTGTATTAATTAAATAATAAGATTTAAATGCGTGTTTCAACAAAAACAAATAGAATTTTTGCTCTTAACTAGTTGTTTAAAATATCAGATAAATCTAACGAAACGATAATATTTCTAATAAAAATTTAAAATAAACTTGTCCAAATAAATACTTCACATAATTACTAAAGTATTATTAAAATGCGCCTGCATTATCCACGCATAGAAAGATAAAACCAGGCGTTTTAAATAACTGTGTAAAGCTTACTTTATCGAATATTTTTCCACGATAATACCATTAGCCCCGCATACGTAAGTACACGTAAGTCGTGAATTTTAATACGGATTCGTTAACGTAATGAGACCCGCGAACCTTGACCAAGAAAAACACCGACAACTGCTCATGAACTGGATCTAAACGCCGATCAGAAGACATGTATGCATAATTCGCTGTGCAAAACCCCATTTACTTGAAAAAATAACCCGTACTGCAACTCGTATTAAGCCGGTTTTGCAAACGGTACATGCCGTGTTACAACGTGGTCTAGCTTCCTGTTTTGTAAACCGAATTTTCTCTATTTTTCTTTCCTAGCGAGCTTCATACTGTCGCAAGAGGCGATACGATAAGGCAACTAACATTCGTTTGAAAACAAATTTTTTCCACTTGCATAATCTCTGTGCGTGCTAAGTGATTTCAATTCGTTTTTCAGCGTGAACTGTTCATGTATTCAAATAACGCATGCCAAATAAACTCGCCGGGAATTATTTATCTCGTGTCACAGACGGTGTATAAATTACGTTTTGCATTAGCACGCGGAATGCTGCTTGAAAAATGAGTGGTGGTGGTTTTAATACGACACGTTCAAAATCAATTCAATACGCTTGTTCCGAGTCAACTGTCCGTTCGATCACGTAGATTTTCGTTATTACTATTCCGGGAAATTTATTGGCAATTAACGCGTTAAGCATTAACTATGAAGACTGATTTCCTGGTTGAGGTATTGAACTGGTCAGTTATTGAACGTCTTAAGGTATGTGTATAATAAGGTGCCTTATCGAACTTCTTGAGTCGTGAATCTGATTTTCTATTAGTAGTTTCTTTTGGCAGTTTAAAGGGTTTTAGGAAAATGTATTGAGATCGTTAATATTCGTAATTGATGAAATTAAATGTTCTCGCTGTATGTTTGTGGTTATTGAAATAACAGGCATCCATATCTATATAGGGTGTATTTGATGGATATTAAAAATGAATTGTCAACTATTGAATATTAGATCAGATTTTATAAGCTTATGAAATTGTGTTCGAATTATTATCATTGCTACATTTTTGTATGTAGAATTTTGTATGTAGAACATGTTTATCATGTTACAAAATTAGATGTTCTATATTCAAATATAGCATATATCATATGATCATCAAATATCATATATTCAATTCCATATCCAATTAAAAACACACTTGTTACTAATTCATAGGATAATATAATTTAAATGAGAAATCATTAATAACGTTAAAATGAATTTTAACAAATACATTTTCCCCACACCATATTACAAACGTCCGAATTATATATCAAATTGATTGAAACGTTTGTTTGATCTGCTTATTGATATAGACATTAACAACTTAATTCAATCTAATAAGTGACTGGTAATTAATTCGACAAACTGTTAGAAAGCTGGTTGCTTCTAAGGTTTCCGCATGACTGACGTGTAACTGACGAGTAACTGACGAGTAATTGATGATTAATTGAAAGCTTAAATGCTTTCAATACTTCTAAATGCTGATTGATTTGTAATTATCTAATAGCCAACTTATCATCATGCTTTAACGATTTCGAAACATTACTTCGCGAGATGACTTAACTGCAAACTTTAATTAAATATCAATTTTTATAGGTTATAAATCATTTAAACTAAACAAAAGGGATATTGAAGTCTACAAAAAGTAATACACTTTCTTTGTAGATATTTTCTATGCACATCAATTTTATTCATTTTTTTCAATTTATTCAAATTCAATCTAACTCTCATATCAACAGATAATCGTCTTAAGTATATATATTTGATAAAGATTCTCAATTTAAAACCTTTTAAGAAACATTTCCACTTTCATATTTCACATTTTATTGCATATTTGGAGTGAATCCGATGTGGATCTGTGTAATGTGTTTAATTAGCGATCTCTAGAGAGGAAAATATATAGACTCAATCTACGGACGAACTTGCATTTATGAAAACATATCATTCACAATCTAGGAACGAACTATATCAACCAAAAACTTCGTTCAAATACGCTTACGACCAACATAACAAATATCAGCCTACAATTTAAATTGTATCTTCTACAAGACGATTCTTCTAGAAATGCATCTTTAACCGTTGCAATTACCTATACATCATCGTACTAATATTCACGCCAACAACAGACCTTTGAACCAATTACAGGGACCGTTTCGAGTAGCTGCCTGAAATAATACAAAGATCAAAGTAGCCGAAAAAAGCGTTCACCCCGTGGAAACGTTTGTCTGGTTTCCGGGTTCTCTGTTCGTCATTTAGCCGTGTTCTCCACGGGCATGGCTTTTTCTTTCGGTACCCACGAAACGCGCCGCGAAACGTCCTAGCACTTTGCCTACCATCCCCCATTCCTCGAGCTTCCCTTTTCCACACCCCGCGCAATTTCCAAGCACACTTGTCTACGCGGTGTCGACAGCGGCGCCGTGGATAGAACCGAGTAAATGGAGGAACGTTCTGGATACACCATTTCACAAAGAGACATCTGAAATTTCTGCGCTCACACGAGAAACGCGAACTAGGTGGAGAATGGGTGGAGGGAGGGAATTAATGGCGTGTGCACCCTGGATAAAGTGCCCCTGTGCGGCTGGTGAAAAGGCGCGCGCGCGCTTATCCTGCAGCCACTGTACCCGCCGGTAGGCAGTTCGAGACACAGCTAAAGAGAGATTCTAGATGAGCAGGAAACAGAAATAGAGGTAGGAAGAAAAGAGGGTGGAGGAAGAGACTACGAGGGTGCACTAGGTAGCGGAGTCAGGACGTAACTGCGTTTAGTAAACACGGGGATAAGTTACGTCGGCGTGCGGCAAACGACTCCTCCCGTGACAAAACAAAGTTTGATACGCGCGCCCGAGAGTTACGCCGCGCCTTCTGGACTATCCCTCCCGCCTTTCTCCGCTTTCCAGCATCCCACTAAGAGTGTTCAGGGTTTGCTCGATGAAACTCTACCGTGGTTGTTTACCCGCAAAAGCAATTACGCGTCGTCACCGCTTGATTCCGTCCTGACCACCTTGTTCGGAAGAAATAACGTTTTCAGAGTTTGTTTTTTAGCTGCTAACAGTAACGATAACTGGAGCAAATACGCAAAAGTTTAAAGGTTTATCCATATTTATGGTTAAATGGGAGTTATGGTGGAAGAGTTATCGATAAGTTACGAATGCTTGTACAATTTTGTTTCTCTGTTAGTATGATGGAGAAAATGGAATACGAATGAATGCTTTCGAGACTAATGGGATAATGCGTTCCAAGTGAACTTCCAGAAAGATTACTAGCTTATTATAATTTTCTTGGCACCACTACGGCCTATGGTTATTTTAAATGGAATCCTACATTCCAATATGTCTCAGCGATGTCAGGAAAATTATGACGAATGAATGTCATGTAAAAATTATTTTTTGACTATATATGTGTGTATAATGTACATATATATATATATACATTATACATATACATATATATATACATATATATATACATACATATATATATGTATACATATATATTTTTTAATCCAAATTTCAGTGTATTATAATCTGTACTGTCGTATTATTACGTTCATTGGTGAAAGGAAAATACCTTAGACTGAAATAAAGATCTATTCAAAGCTTCCGATATTCTAATCAGTATTCTATTTTGGATATTATGTAAATTTTTACATACTATATGTACTTCGTAGATGTTTGCATGTTCAAATTTTTCATTAGTAACTGGAATGGATTAATCTAGGAACTACTATAATATATCTCGTAATAGTCACCAGTATATATATCCACCAGTGCAAAGTATTTAATTAGTGCTAGATATGGAGCAGCAAAGTCAATGGGCTGAGGAATGACACAGTTTAGTTTAAGGTGTTCGTGTTGTGGTCACTGTGCGGATCTTTGGTACATTACCTCTATTAATATCTAATTTAGGTCTAACGGTTCTATAAAATTACCTGTTGAAACATTATGATCGGCAGATCGTAAAGTGAATCGTAAAAATGATTTAGTACTCTTGTCGCCTGTGGCTATCGTTTTAACAACTTAGTCTTATTAGCTTCTGATGTATTGATGGTGGGAATATTAAGAATAATGAAGTTCCTTGTAATCTGTTACGGATCGTTGTCATGTATTCCGACTTTTGTACATTTCAAATAAATGAATCGAATTCTTGTAATTTAAATTGACTATATTTGATGCGTCATATGTGATCTATTATTATATATAGTGTATTCTATCTATATATCTATGTATTCTATATATAGTGTATTATATATAGTATATATATATATAGTGTATTATATATAGTATATATATATAGTGTATTATATATAGTATATATATCTAGTATTATATATAGTGTTATATATATATCATAGTTTGTAATGGACATTTAATACAATATATGTCAGTGCAATGAATGTGGAAGATATTTGGTACGATTGTATGTAATAATCAAATTACATATTTGACAAGTGATTAATTAATTAATCGTTTTAAGTACTAGATAAATCATATCAGTTTCAATTGACTAATCGTGTAGTTATCTTGCTAACTGTATATAATTTCCAATAATCTAGATATTGACATACATCAGTTATGTTTCGATTTGTCTATCGCACTATTGTATGTCAGTGATCAGATTTGGGGTTTCTATTCTTGAGGAGATTGACACATCTATTTCCCATTCATGTGATGAACAATTATGTGCTGTCAGGCGGTCGTATGCTGAAAACGATCGGATATCCTGATAGCGACAGTGATAGTGCAACTATCGCGTCATTAACGCATATTTAATTGAATTCGCTAGAAAATCGTATCGAAACGAAGTATTAGCAGTAAAATTAATTGAATAAAAGCGTTCACAATGAAAGTTTGTATAATATTAATACGATGCTTAATTATCTAAAATTGATAATTAATTAATTAATTAATATTATTAATTGATGTATCCTATTGACTAAAAGAGTTCATTGTTTAATGATTTTAATGTCGTTGCGTTAATATAGCTGATTGAAGAAATTCGGTATTATGAATTTATGTATACTCGAACTTTAAAATTTGATAATGTTGCAATGATTTCTATGTATATCCAAATTACAATCGAATTGTAAGTAATTGATATCGGAGAAATTTATATAAGTATTCATATTGTCTATGTATATGTGTGAATTTACATATTTTGCAAATTCAGTAATCAAGATTTATTTATATATGTAAACAGAATATTTATTGCTATATTTAAATGTTTAGTATATTACTAAAATATTACATAATTTGGATAATAGATGTAGATAATATATATCTAATATATAATTAATATATAATTATATATCAAATATAATATTTAATGTATCTAATTTCGATTTCAATACTCGGAACATTTCAGACTTGCCTATTATGTGTAGCAACTAATAGCAATAGCATATATGGTCGTCTGTTATTCTGTCAAGGTAGCGCTCATAATTGACATTAACATTAAATTATGCAGACTAGCACATCACGTACAATCAATGATTCGCCTCACATCGAACAACATAATAGATTTGCTTAATTGTGTTACGATTTGGTATAAGCAATCGGTGGTATCGAAAACCAGATTTCCTTTACTACAAGAGGACTCTTGTGTGAACCACAAAACTAGTAGTTCGTGACATGGTCTCTTTGTTCCTATTCGAATGGTTAATTATATACACGTTGGAGAATTTCAAGTGCCCGAACCAATCCACATTCTCATTACGAGAGACCTATGCGATTCAGTTTACCGAAAGTCGTGTAAATTAATTCCAGTGGCAGCAAGCAATTGGAAATTCGCGGTTGTACATTGATAGGGCGGATGGGCACAATCGATGGACACTTGCTTCTCCATAAAATAGTAACCGTTCGTCGTGAAATATAACTCATTGCTGGCTTCGCGTGTTTGAGAGAATTCATTCATATTTTTCTGCTGTTGTGAGAACAAAAAATTGTGTGAATCCTTGTTAGTGCTTTTCAATGCAATATTAAAAGCAAAGGAGAAAATATAATATGATACCAGTAAATATGGTTTTAATAATATAATCTTTTATATTCGACAGTAAGGGTGAATGTAAAAATCAAAGTAACAGGATACTTTCTTTGTTTGAACAAAGCAACATTAAGATTTCTGTAAATAACGAAATTAATATTACATTTGCAACAAAATGTCTTGTAACTGCCATGTACATTTCTACATCTAATTCAAATTTTATCAACGTAGTTACAACGGTTGTGTCTTATTACAGTGTTAATGAAGTTCCAAAACATTTAATACAACGCACATAATGTATCCACAAAAACGTTCTACACTAAATAATCAAAATGTTGACTCACTAGAGATATCTGAAACTCAGTCCAAACATTCTTACGTATCTTCCACACTTGCTGCTATTCTCGTAACGTTTTACTCTCACCTCGGAACTCTCCTTCAACAGGATTTCCTTTTCACGGTTTAAAGGGTCTTCTTTCCATTTGACTGGATATATAAGTAAATAGGTAAGCAGTGCTCAGGCGGCTTGAAAATTCATCCAATAAAACGCGAATCTCTCCTATCAAGGGGAACCGTTTAATCAGGGCAGTGAAGTGAAACGCGATTTGCGATGAGCGCGCTAATAAAGATCTTACGCGAGCAATACGAGGCAGGTTGTGATGTATATCGTCGATTTTCTTTGATTCTTTTTTCGAGGCTCGTGCCACGCCATAGGCGCTGGACTTTAAGGAACAGGTAGCAGGAGGTATGAGGGCAGACGCCGCGGAAAAGAGAGAAGGAAAGGCACAGGTATCGCGGAAGCGTGCGTGAGCGGAGCGCATTTATTGCCCCGGCGTAAAGTAAAATTACCGCTGTAACTGCTGTTACCGCAGAAGCAGCTTCGCTCTTTCTCCTTTCATCTGGCCGTTGGCCGCATGTAACGCGAAATTCCCATCGTTTTAGTGGCAACTGAAGCAGAACCATTTTCGGTGTGTACCAGAGAGACTGCATAACGGGACCGAACGCAAGCGTTTCCCTCCCGCCTTTATTTTCACCGTACGCTTGTATCCTGAACTCTGCGCAGAATTTTGTACGTTTCCCTGTTTGCGCGCGGTAAACGATGGGAGGGAAACCACCCCTGCCCCCGAAAACGCTTTGCCCAGCTTTCGAACGTATTAGCAAGGAAACAGTCACGTTCCCGGTTAATTGCTAAAGTCATTTTTACTCCCTCGCCACCTGTTCCCGCGCCACGTCCCTCGGGCTTCATGCGAATATTTCTTTCTTTTCTTGCGAATGTTTTCTGCTTCATGGTTAAAAACGAAAAATTGCACGGACGAGAATTATTATTCATAGAATTACTCTTTAATTGGTTGGTGAGTTATACTTCGGTGTTCGTGTTAATTACAAATCAAATTTTGAGAAAAATTATTAAATAAAGCGAGAAAAATTAAGTTTTCTCTTATATATAATTGGATGTTAAGGAACTTGTTTAAGATAAAGATATAAGAGCACGAGCACTGACAACTTAAAATGGAAATTAGAATTTTAACAATGTTACACAGCGAAAAATTATTAGCTAAATGTATTCCGTTCAATAACATGTCAATGTAATAATCGAATATCATTATAACGTAATATGTAGATATGATACGGAATGGCGTATAAAGTTCAATAAATGTGACATTAAATTACACGTAATAAAATGTAAGTTGAATTAAAGTATAATAAAAGTTCATTTTGTAGCGTAATGTATGCATCATATATGATAAATCTGTAAAATCAAATTAATTATATAATATGTAAATAAATATCTTCATCGAAGAATTATTCCGGAATTGAAAGTAATTTTTTGATGACCATAACACATCGCGTTGCTGTTGTATTATGCTCATTCAATACTTTTTGTTATACATAAGTGTATTGTGTACCATCCGAAAGATTCTCAATTATTAATTCGACTTATCAATTACCACAAAGTTAATTTGATTTTACGAATTCATCATCTGTGATGTATACATTAAAAAAGATATATTCATGTTTTTATTCACAATTCTATCCATGTTTATTCACAATACATCCAAACTGTATGCGAATGATAGTGACAGTAAAAGTTTGTAAAAACGCCTACGAGAGTAGACGTCGTTGCTTAATCTTGCAAATTGCCCGCAGCGCTTTTTATCGACCAGTTTTTGCCCTATCTCTTCATCCACAGAGAGAGAAAGAGAGAGAGAGAGAGAGAGAGAGAGGGCTACATCGGCCTAGAATCTCTAATTGAAGATTATACGGAAGATTTAACGAAGCAGAGTTTACGAGCATTACAATTGTATGGAATGCGTGCGTTTGATAATCATTTCCTTTGTTTTTTTTTTTTTTTTCTTCGATAGAAAAATTGACGGACGTTCCGCTGACCCAAGCGGAGAAATCATGAGGCAACTTTGTCCGCTTTTGCGTGGGTAGTCTCCCGTTTTACATTTCTCTAACGCGACTCGACTGTTATTCTTATCGCACGATACCAAGGACCGCTGCGCTGGTGTATTCTCGTGCAAAGCTGCCAGCGATAGAACTCCTACGGAGAGTTCGACGACTTCGTTAAATGGCCTAGAGCAAGTTTGACTGTTACCCAGCAGCTGCCATGTTGCGTGCACTTTCGCAAAATTTCGCTTTCTTGGTGGTACAAGTGTTCCACGACTAGCTACTGGACTTTACATGTACCGGGAGACCGTAATGCGGCGGAGAGCAGACGTTTCAACACTGTACAACCTATTTAATATAGGTCTACTATATTGTTTAGTTCGAAATTCGCTCGTAAATGGATCGAACTTCTTACCATGTTTCCTATATGTACAGTGACTTGATTTTGAAATTGTATTCGTAAAATGAAAATATATTTCAGTAACGTTACATGTTGAATCTTTTGTGTTGTAATAATTTGTATCGAATATATCTCGATGTATGTATCTCGCGAAGAAATTTTTCAATGTCTATGTAGATCAATAAGTTTAGAAATGGATTATAAGATGTATGATTGCGAGAACAGTATAATAAAAAGTTACCGAGTTATTATACTTAAAATTGAATTGATAAAGTGAAGGAAGTTTAACAGCCTTTAGTATATCGAAATCATTAACAAGAAACGCGTATAACAAATTACTTGAAGAAGTATTCTCTGTTTGTTCAGAAAAATTCTAGACCATATAATCAAATTTGCATACTATATTCTTGTAATCCTACCAGTAAAAAAATGTCAGAGATAAATTGAATTTTTAATCAGAATATCAAATGAACACGTAACATTTCAAACATCCTTACATTACAAGTATCGTCTCGTAAATCCATTAAAACTTTTCTATTGATTTTCTGTATCAAATAAACGTCTACCAATTTAAGTGCTACCTCAGAAACTTTATGTACAACGTCTACTACAAACAACCGAAACAACCGAATTATTTCGAAGAAATAAAATCGTACGGACACTTCACACCATATTGGCTTTGCTGAATGAAACAGGAGCCGAAAGGAGTATCGTATATCGAGTATCCATAAAGGTCTTGCGGTAACGATGTAATTTAAGGTACATAAAAACTGGCTCCCAACTGATTTCAATTGGGATTCCGTATACCGATCCTCAGAGAAGTCAACGACCAATGTAAAAGAATGGGGCTACTCGAGATACAACGAAGAAGAGAGTGAATGAAAGAAGGAGAAGAGGAAGAAGAGAAAGAGTAAGAAAAAAAGAAGACGAGAGAAGGAACCCCAGACGGTTGGAGACTTTCCGTTAGTCCGTAATTTTCGAATTCCAGAAGTTGCATTGGGTGGGTCAAGGGAAGATGCATGTTCCTTTTGGAACGGATGCTCCACGTTGTGCCACTTTGATGCAAGACCCAAGCACATGGATGGAAAGGGAGACCATTAGCGGAGCCATTTGAATATTTGCAAAGCGTAGAAACCGAGCGCGAAGGTTAAAAAGATGTGTATAATATACTGGCTGGCGTTTGCTTCCACTTGTGCCTCTGAAACTGTCGCGTCGACTCCTTTACGGGGGAGTAACGGGATCACCTGAGTAACATCCACTTGAAATTTCATTTTCAAGCTTCACTTAACTGTGGCTGCAGTTTCGAATGCCGGTCTTTCGTAAATATTTGACATTTTATCTTTAGCTTCTTGTATATCGCTCAGACTCCAATAATATTAAACGCACCTGCATTGGTTCACGAAAGTATTTCAATGCTTAGCATGGAACGCTTCTATGGTCATATTGTATGTGCTATATAAAATATTTTGAAATTTTATCAGTACTGTAACGAGACACGACTGTCACGACCATATTGGTTAAATTTGATATTTTATTGTTCCAGTATTTTAAAACTTTCGATCCGCTATATATGAGAAAGTAATTTACACTCGTAAATAGATATTTAATTTTCATAATTTTTATTTACTTTGAAATCGTGTCAAATGATAAAACATTGAAAATATTAAGGAAAAATAGTTTTGAAGACAAGTAATTTCAGACAAACGCAAAATTTCAATAATTAAAACAAACTTAAAAAATAATTAAAAAACTTGAAAGAGGATTTATGGCCACACATGAAACTATACGTTTGGTAACTTTGTGTAAGAAATATCTTTAAGATGGTACATAAGAAATGTCGTAAACTATGTCGTAAGAATTTAATTGCAAGACTAATTTGAAACTGAACGTGATATTCATCTATGAAGTTGTTAGTCACGGTTTTCAAAGCTGTCCAGCTCGCTATCCGCCTACTTTTCTTCGCTGTCTCGTTATCGCCAAGTAGCGATTCGAGTGTCTTTAATTACGTGCCGGAAACCTGGCAACTGGCCTGATTGGAAGAAAATTTCACGTTTAACTCTGGCATGTCCGAATGATTTACGCGCTATCTACAGGCACAAAAGAATTCCTGCATCAACTGGAATGTAATACATTGGGAATATCTTTACTCGCCGTATGTTCTAGGTACATAAATTAAATGGGACATTAAAATTCGATACTTTTAAAACTATCACGGTAGAACACGAAATATCTTGTAGATTACCCGAGAGGTACAGTTCGCTTCCAAACTCTAAACGTCATTTGTAATCCTCTTCGGTCGACTGCTGCCTCCCGGAAGAGACGCTCAGTGTACCTTCAGGCATTTCAATCCTATTCGTCCTTCCATGCCAGTGATTTGCAATTCGCGACACTTAACAGATCAGAAGAAAACCACCGATACGCTTGATATTATCAGGATTTTCGAGAAATCTCTTCGTAAGATGTTTTACGTTCTCGAATCGATTTTGTATGCGACCCAGTTCTCACGATTAAGTTGCAATGTGTTGTAATAGATCATGTTATAAATAATACATATTCTCTTTCGTAAGTTGTAAAATAGTAACGAAGACTGTTAGTTTTTACGAAATATTTTGCCATCCTCTTTTTATATATATCTTTGGAAAAATTTCTTTGTACTATTACAAAGAGGTTAATTTTTTATTATTTTTTAATTTTTTTATTATATCTATTCTATCTATCTATCTATGTTTGAATTATATGCTAAATAACAAACAAAGTCCCCCTAATTTATATAAGAAAGGAAGATTACAATTCGGAATTCTCTGTGGAAAGAACATCAGAGATTTATATACTGACCTAACACGATATATTGAATGAGTTTATCGTTATTATTTTGTTGCAAAATTCATACTACTTCTGAAACAACTTGACAATTTTATAAGTTGATAACCTCTGTTAACAAACCAACGAACGTTTGAAACAAATGATTATTCATAGAATGTGTAGAACGTATGTAGAACTGTTTCGTCATTAATTGTACATGCGTTTCATCTATTTTGCAATATGTTTCTGCTGTAATTGTAGCCTCAGGTTATGAGAAACTGTAATGAGTAAGTTCTACAGATGGCCACCAAACAGTCACCATTATCTTGTTCGAATGAAGTGGTTTGGTACGTGTTTTGCATATTTGTCTTTAACGAGCAATTGTCTCTGCTTGGTACATATAAGATGTATTTTGCATCATAAAATAATAAAATCATCATTTATATATCGTTTAATTCATGTGAAATTCTTTGTTCAGTTTTTCCAGTTTTCCTACTTGCGAATAAATAAAATGTTGGAAAGGAGGAAGGAAAAATCAACGTAAGAGATTTGCTAACCTTTTCATGGAAAAATTACAAGCCCCTACAAAGTGCAACATAAATCATTACAGAAACTTGGAGGAAATCGTATTTAAGCGAAGCTTAATACACGAAACAGCGCAATTTTAATACCGGAAAATGTGGCTTCATACGTATTAAAAAAAGAAATCATTTCCGTCCCAAGAAATTTCATTCAATCTACCTTATAGCTCGCTTGAGAACGTCCAGCAACGGTATTAATGTAAGTCAAGTATTTCCAGGTATTTGATTCTGTATTATCCAGCTTCCTTGCTCGATACTTCAGTTTCCAGGCGTTTAAGAGAAAAGTGTGGAAACTTTGTGTAGGACAAAAACGTATTCCAAAGAAGTACTTCATCGTATCAGCGTAACAGCTTTCAATCTGCTAAGCGTTCGAATTACGTTTCTTGCAGCTGGCTCGAGGAAGAATGTTTTCTGACATTTACGACGCCATCGAAGAACTTGGTTTTCAAGTAATCCCGTGTCCCATGGTTATGAGGGAAAACTGTAGATAATTCTTCTCGCTAGCTATTCGCACGGTACGGTACTTTATTTCGATATTTTTCAAAATCGAACTATACTTCGAGTACATCAATAAATTCGATCTTTGACATGATACAGTGAATCGCAAAAGGTATTTGAACATTTGCCATAGAAAATATATATACATGTCTACTACTTGTGTTATCAAAAATTGTTCAACATTTTGTTGGTACTATAATGAAATACGATTATCCTGATTACCTATATTCGGAAAATTTTAAACTAATCTGAAAATATATATGGAAGTTACAAGCCATTTACTGCAGATATACGATTCGTGAAAAATTAATGCATATCATGTAGTGAATGAAACGTAATCTGAAATATATATTATTGTATATATATATAATTAATGCTCAGAGTGGTCTTACGAAATATCGTAGATTCTTGATATGAGTGAATAATTCACTATTTCACGATTTCTACAACAAAGATCTAGAAGCATTTGTATATGCACATTTCCGGATTCGTTTCAAATGTCATCAGTATAATTATGATAATGCTGTCTCGTTACAGTGAAAATAAAATTTCAAAGTGTTTTATATACATATCATATATTGTTGAAAAGTCTCTATAAACGTGTAAATATTTTTGTGAGCTACGGTATCTCACGTTATCGTTCGATATTTGTTTATTATATATTAACGCTTTTTAAGGAAAGTCCACATAAATGTCTTTGCTTCATCGCTGGTATGAAAAATCAATTTTATGATATTAATTGATATTTCACTTCTCGTTAGAACGAATATTCAAGTCGAAATTCATTGCGTTAGCCACTTTTATACATTCTCCTGAAGCGCGAGAAATGAAGCAAATACCAGGAGGCGTGAAAATAAATATCGCTCCTCCCATCTCTTATAAAATCCAATTTGACGTCCATCGAGCAGTTTTATCCTTCCATTAAACAAATTGAAAGCCACATCACATCGCCGCATTATAATACACGCACGTTAGTCAAATGTGTATTGAGAACGAACTGTCAGATCGGAATTATAGTCATTCTTGATTACTTGTTTTAAAAATGTGTATTTAATTAATAGCATTTTTTATGAAACTCATTAAAAAGTACATAGATGCACCAATATAAAAATCGTTGTTTAAGCTTAACTTAGCTGCTGTTGAATATAAATTTAAATTAACTAAATGAACTATATAAAGAAGAGATATAAAATGCTCCAAATTTGTTGAAAGTGACATTTTAAACAAAACAGTTGGACATTTACTTTTATAATTAATTCTTAATATTTTTACGCTTTTTTTCTTTTATTATATTTTCCTTTACTTTTATTGTGTCGTATTTATTCCAAAAATTATATAACACGCAAACGTAGAGATAGATAAGGATCGCAGTTTTTGATTCGGAATGTTAACCATTTTTACAAGAAACAGATTCGCTATCCATCCACCATCAATATTATCAGCTTTTGTAACGAATTCCCGTAATTTATAAATCTCTAAATTCCCACACCCTTCAGGCATATAATCATGATAAAATACCGGAGAGATGTTCATTCTACGATAAAGGTCAAGACGAACAGATTTCCACTACACTCCCTGGAATAAAACCGCATATTCTACTAAGGATTTCTAATGCGTAATCCATGTTCGAGACGTTGCGAAACAACTGCGTTGTAGATTATTAGATACGTGTCTACGTTCTTTGGAAATGTCGGAGATCCCCGAGATATAAAAATTAAAAAGGTTCAAATTAACAGTTACTTCTCATCAAACTCGGGTCCCGACCGCAAGAAAAACTCCTACTGCCTTCCTGTGAATTTTCCAGGAAAATTATAAAATTACATGGAAATTTATATCATAACACGTGTACACGAGCTTGTTCAAAGTTCAAGGTTAAAGATTACAAAATTACGGTTTAAAGGATGTACTACGATTTTTAATCTTATTATTGCTACATTGATGTATCATGAAATATGTTGATAAGATAAAATTGATTTCTATAAGATAATATACTACAACAAAATTGGTAGTCGTAGGTATGAAATCCTACGAAATTGTTTCGCTATTTGAGAAATTCTTATCTTCAACCTTTTCGACTTACGTTTGATTCCCTGTCTATGAAGCAAATAAAAAGACATTTTTCTGAAATGATATTGCTATTTCAAAGCAAATAATACTATTGAAACTAGAGATATCTTTGATCAAAAAGGATATAGTGAAAAGAAGTAACCATTTTTTTTATAACAATGAATCTATTAAGAAATATAAAGTATCTACAAGTATCTATAGATATAGATATAGATATAGATATAAATATAGATATAGATATAGTATCTATAGATATAGATGTAGTATCTATAGATATAGATGTAGATATAGATATAAATATAGATATAGATATAGTATCTATAGATATAGATGTAGATATAGATGTAGTATCTATAGATATAGATATAGATACTTTATATTTCTTAATAGATTCGTTGTTATAAAAAAAATGGTTACTTCTTTTTACTATATCCTTTTTGATCAGAGATATCTCTAGTTTCAATAGTATTATTTGCTTTGAAATAACAATATCATTTCAGAAAAATGTCTTTTTATTTGCTCCATAGATTTGTTCACATTTGTTTTTTAAAAGAACTATCGTTACATTTTACCTTTTATCAGAAAATTCTAATACGTCTATTTTTAGATCCTGTTTGCTAAAGTTTTCTAAATAACGAAAAAATCATAACACCAGAAAACGAACAAACTTATCTATTATATATATTACATCTATTTTCCAAATCTTATGATACCATAGAATACAGAAGATTAAAATAATAATTTTTCAAAATGATGAATGTTCCTTCATTATTCATCACAGATACAAATATTTCTTTACGAAATTTATTGTTCGACGTAGCATAGCGTTAATAATGGTAATACGATGGTATCGGAGAGGCGAGGAAGAAAAAACAACGTGCACATACGTTTCCATAGCTGAGAAGCATGAGCAATGTCCGGCACCTCGTTACGGGACTCTCGCCTCTCGATTACGCGAAGGAGATGTGAACAACCTTCGTTTATTGCAGCTGATGTAAATATTACATGCTCGTTAGCGGTAGATCGCGTAAGTACATGTGGTTGTACGACGCCTTGCATCGTCCACATCGTCGAACCCTCAAGGGAATTCCATAAGAAACGTCGATTCCATTCTTTCTGCTCGCATTACCGGAAAGATTAGTAAGCCTAGTGTACCACCCAAAGCGTGCCATTGTTTTGTAATTACATTGTGTTGCATTTGTTACGTTATACATCTGCAAGGCTATCTTATATTTATAACTCAAGCGAAGAGGAAGAGAGAAGACGAAGGAAATGATTAGTGCTTTGATCGTACGAGTCATAATCGTAAAAGCTAACAGTACATTTTTATTAAAATTAATCCTCCATGGGTAAACTGGGTTGTTTACGGCCTAAGAGAAATTTCATACTTGAATTCTTTTCCCTCCGAATCTTTATTCCCATTGGGAAAAGTTTCAAACATTTGATTTAATGAACGATTATATAGCGTGGTGAAAATGTTAATAAGTATCACACAATATTTTTTAGTGTTTTTGAAAGTGTAAGATAGCGAAAAAGTTACATTTGGGCACCAATGGGCTTAGTTTGGACACGTGAAATGTAAGAAAATATACCTACAGAGAAGGTTAAGTGGATTGGTCAATAACGAAAATGTACATTGTAACTATAAAAATCGAAATGTTTGGAGAAAATATTGATTCTAGTTTTCGCCATACGGAAACTAGAGATAGAAGTTTTGCAATAATAGAAGGTTATTTTTGTTGGCTTTTTTAACGCCATGTTATAACACATGGTTGAATTTGTCTCGTCACACGGTTTTTTTATGGTAGAAAAACAAAATTTTCCACTATGATATACTACAAACGATTAGTTCAACTTAAAAGACCAAAGTAAATATAGAATTTTTTAGCTTCAAGCTTATTTTTTGATCTTTAAAGGTTAAGAGTAAATTAGTTGCCAGTAACTAACTTCGTTAGTACCAATGTTATAATATTAACATATATTAAATGTAATAGCGACAACTATAAATAAGGCTGACAATAAATTATTTTATGACATTTGTTGGTAGATTCTGTATAATGACACGTGTTATCTATACGTATATTGTTATAAATATTAGCAGTATAACAATATCTAGTTTTAAGTAACACAACACCAAGACATAAAGTCGAACAAAGAAATATTAATTAATTGTCGTATATGCATCTTCTTTCTTTTCTGTTCTTCTGTTTCTTTTCTGAATTTAATCTAATTTTTAATTCGTCTTCTATTTCTGTACATTGAATTAAACTCACGAAAAGACATCAATAGATTGTAAAATATTTTATATCGATTGATATTATCAAATAAGTAATTCAATAATTTTTTTATTCTTAAACTTTGCCTGCAATTCTATATTATAAAATGATTTTCAAGCATTACTAACAGTAATAACATTTGAAACATCAAAAGCAAAGAGAATAAAACCTAATTAGGGTAGTTGTATAGCCAAATGTAGCATGATCGTCAGTTATCTCGTGACTTTGATTCTCTTTATCTACATCTTTGCTTCCTGCCTGCTTTCGTATACGCGGATCATTCCGGTTCCAGTCAGACTTTCAAATTAATGTCTACCGTTATCTAGTAATACGTACCAGCTACTTTTGATTCTGATTAAGCGCGCTTCCGGACATTGTTCTCCCAATTATCGCGATCGAAGATGTCGCAATCCACGTAAAACAGCTGGAGATCAGCATTTCGGTTATACAGGAAGTCGAGAACATGTATTTCAAGCCGTGTAATTACTTAA
The DNA here is from genome assembly GCF_000188095.3 of Bombus impatiens. Lineage (NCBI taxonomy): Eukaryota > Metazoa > Arthropoda > Insecta > Hymenoptera > Apidae > Bombus > Bombus impatiens. Next base: position 2,099,282 of record NT_176521.1, on the reverse strand, counting down.
TTAATTCGATCGTATACCAGCATCAGATACCTTGTTTAGTACGTTTGTTATCTCTTGTATCAAACGACCGTCTTTTCGGCAATTTCGTTTATTTCCCACAAATTCATTCTTCGTTAAGTTGTTCCAATTAACCTCGCGTCTCCGTAGTCCCAAAAACCTTTTTTTAAATATAGCAATCGTCGAATACAATTTTCTCAAAACCATCTTGAAAACCAGATTCATCGTATAAAAGTACGCAAAGTGTATTATTTTAAAGATCGTATAGTTTTGAAACCCGTTGACTGTTCTGTTAAAGTTATTCGTCGCAATTATCATTTCCTTCGTAACGGAACTTGCGGAATAAAATTTCTCAACAGAAAAGAAATAATGGCGTATAACTCCTAATAAAACCATAAGTCCCTTTAGTTTACTTAAATTCACAATGATAAACGATTCATGGAATCACCAGTGGCTCGAAATAGAAATGCGAAGAACCACTTGCGAGCTATCAGCGTGGAAACAAAAGTGGTTCGAGCACGTTTTCGGAATTCCACTTTAAACAACTTGGAAAACACTTTGCATGTTACGGAGGAAGTTCGCTCGAACGCGGTCAGATAAAGCTTCATCGGAACAAAGGGGACAAGTTTAGGATCCCAGAAGTCTCATCATTCAAGAACAAAGTCGCGTTATCGCGACGATGCGATGCCTCCTCGTGGAAACGATCCGAGGCAGTTCCTTGAACAATCAACGGTATCGGAGATAATCGTTCAGCAAGGTTGAACAGGAACACCCTGTACTCTGGTCGATCGCCGATTTCGGGGAAGTCCAGCCAGTTCAAACGCCGCTTCGGGGGCTGTTACTACTTCCTGGCCATGATACATGTATCAGTGATCGTCGTAGAACGCCTCCAGGGTTGGCCAATTATTTTTAAACGGACGTGTGCCGTTCATTTAACGTTTTGCTGAGTGAATGCGTGTTCCTTCGATCGAACATCGAAACGAATATCATTTCCTCGTTCAATCCGCCTTTTTTCTTCCTTTTTTTTCTCGATCGAGACGCGTAACCGTTAATCCTTTCGAAGACAAGCACCGAATCCCACGCACGTAGATGATGGAATTAACTAATCCGACGCTGGGTGTTAGTCATTTGCACCGTTAACTAAATCGAGAAGTATATTGAACGAGAATACGTGCACGTATTTGCGTTTTTTTTAATTTATGCAAAGAGATCGATAGATCATTTCTCGAGATATTCCGTGTTATTAATTTTTATCACTTGTAGATAGCACTATTATATGTAGGCTTAGCTTGCAGTTCAAGTAATAGATCTATCGTATGTTTCAACTCCTTGTTTCTATTAACATTGACAAAAAAAACTAATAGTTTAGTTAATTTGCAATATTATTTGATGACGTTTAGTATCTTAAGAAGAAAAGAAAAATAAATATTTCTGTATCGTTAAGATTTCGTGCATTACTGGTCGCAAATACAGATAATGTGAAATTTCATAGAAAATAAATGTTAATAATTGCATTGTATATGGTAAAATTTAAAACGTGAAGTTTGTAATGTTTCATATTATATTTGATGATCTATGCACGAGTGTTTCGCAGTCAAATTGAATTCATGTAAATTTATGCAAAACAATAAATGTAGTAATTTATCAGAACGATCTTTTCGCCTGTTTGAGTATTTGCTCTACATTTAATGATGATTTTTCTCATAGGGATCATACTTTCATAAATATGTATATATGTATATATAGAATGCATTCTTAAGTTAAACTAAATTTCGTATGTAATTAATTGGAGTACCTCGTGAGATCTTGTTATGTTAAAAAAAAAATATCTAAAATTATAGTTTTTATCGCTATCCCTAAATAGTATCGTTATATCAAATTTCTCGACATGGAATTAACTTTAATCGTGAACTTGATAAAATACATGTACCTTTCCTGAATTATTTATGAACTATCGAATACATCTTTTTACTCCATTCCACTGCAATTATATACTGAATTTTAATTCTTCCGGAGATCACGTAGTTACTTGTCCCAAACCAGTCAGGACATCGTTCAAAAGTGGTTGACATTAATTTCTCGACTCGATCAAGTTAGTACCGTATGACCTTGCGAAACTAGTGGTGACCCGTTGAATGCAAATTTTTCGCTTTAAACTTGCAAACTACCGGTATGCTTTTCTCTTGAAAATGTATTCGCGCCAGTGCTGACAAATGCAATGAAAATTACTTTTGATCAATTTTCTTGAAACTTTTTGCAAGGTATTCTACACTAAGTATATAAAAAAAGGAAGGAAATTTGGAAAACTTGCTGAAAGGAATCGAAAGTATGAAGAAAATTAAAACAACCGTCGAATGGAGTTTCTACGGACATTGTACAGAGAGTCATTTAATTCCACAGATTTTTGAATCCATATATTTTCACAAATATACTTCATTTATATTCGACATTTTACTCGATATTCAGCACTCTTTCGGATTATTCAAATTATCTGGCAATAGACTTTTTTCGCCAGTTGAAAATTTGTAACAATCGAAAAAAGTTTTTTTATCAAAATTAACCTTCTATACTTTCGTGACATATAAATCACCAATTTCTAAGTGTTTCATACCATTCGGAAAAATCATGAATTCAATGGTGTATATACAATAAAACCATCGAGGTGTTCCACGACTCCTAAATCCGATGCAAGATATCGATCGATACAAATGAAAATACAGCGAATCTGGCGAATCCAACGAACCACGAAGGAATCCTTTATTCTGTTTCCGAGAAGCGTGCCGATACACATGGTTCACGGTGAGCCATCTACGATCTATAGGTGTAACGGCGCCAACGGCAATTAATTTCGCTCGTCCACGTGGCACTCCCATTCTAGCCCGAAGTCTTCAATTACGTTCTCGCTGTGAACAGTGGTGTCGGCGCGTGAGCAATACGCTTTCGAAGGGAAAACAGTGGTGGTACACGCACGAGGTCCACGCGCACAATCACGCGCGGAGAGGGGCGAAACACGCATCGTGTACGTTGTTGGTCTTGTGTAAAACGGATGTTCACCTCCCAGAGCGCATAATTTTTCGAGGGAACCGAGACGGAGAACACTAAGAAGGAAGCGAGAAAGGAAATTGGGAGAAAGAAGACCGTGTAAGGAAGAGGCAGAGAGAAAAAGAAAGGAGACGATCACTGGAAACATTGGGGGGCACAAAGAAAGAGGAGGAATAAAGGAAAAAGACAGCTAGAAACACCGAGAGAGGTGAAAAGAAGGGAAACTGGCGTATCTAGACAGAGATGGAAGAGAACAGCATCGAAGAATAGAGATGGAAGATGATTTGCGCTTTCATGAGAGCGGCCAGACTTCTAGTGGTCGGGTAGGAGTACCCAGGGGGCTATTAACCGTTCGCAAACAATGATCTAGAAGCGGAAGTGGCTGCGTTCTCCATCCCCGGCCGCCGCTATCCTTATCAGAATTTCAGTCTGGGTAGGAGAAGGAGACAGACAACCGAAGAAGCACGAGGAGAGAGTTCCAACTAAGAGATAAGGGTAACCAAGGGGGAGTGTGTTCTCTTTCGTGTGGTCTTCTAATTGAGCGACTTGTACGACGAGTTGCCGCATCCGCGCTTCGCGATGCCACAATTCTCAGCTGAATGACGTCAGTGCCGTGATTATCTTGTAATACAAGAGAACTCATTGGCTCATCGATATGGTAATCGATATTCGAAGCGATCCATTATACCGCTTCGCAATCGTGATACCCTTCGACGAGTTGCGATCTAATAATTCTTAATATAGTTATTTGTTTAAAAGTGTTTCGGTATTATGAATTTACATATTTGATGTTTTTGATGACCGACATGGAAATGGTTTTAATTAATGTTTCGTATCAATGTTGTTCAAATTATTTTCCTTCGAAAATCATTTTATCTATGAATTCACCGCTTGATTTGTATTTTCTATTTACTAAAATCACGGCTACGATAGATAGAAATAAAATTGCATTTCTATAATGCGGCTCGACTATACACGTTTATATATATTCACGCGGAATATGGGACAGAAATTTGAGTGTGTAGTGCAAGTTCATTTTCAAATTTATTTTATGCAATTTAATCTACGATCAAATATGCTAGCACTTCATCGTAGGACGATGAAACTAAGTGACGAACTAATTGCTACAAACTAGCCTAGATCAACTCTTCTAAGTAAAAGTGAGAAACCAGCTTCCTTCAATCAACTATGAAAACAATGTCCATGTACTTAAGCCTTACACAAAGATATCTGAGCTGGCGTTCTATTTATACAATTATAGTGTTCTGACGCTGCAAGCATTTAAATGAAATTTTACACGAGCGGTAACCTTAATTGTTAGAGAATAACCGCGCGAACCCGGTGGAAAACAATTATTTGTGGTGATATGGAGAAGCGAAATTACGAAGTTTAATGATGTTGCATCAAAGAACGCAGTTGATGAGAAACCGCTGCGGTAAAAAGCAGCTTTAGCGGAGTCGCGAAACTCCGTGAAAATTGAAGCGACAGCCAGTGCCTGTTTGCGGGATCGTTGGCTTCTCCTTGCCGCAAGGTCGTGTTCAAACGCGTTCCCATCATCTGTCTCGGATGTCAGAAGGTATGGAGAAGTACCTGTTTGAGCCATCAACGAGAGCACTAAGCAACGAGAAAGAGAGAGAGAGAGAGAAAGAAAGGGTATGAAATCGTTCGCGCATAAGGAGCCATCGACAATCTTCGTGCATTTCATTTTAACAGAGACTTAATTAGATCGGGCAGATATCGAACTAAAAATATAGTTAGGATTGTGTAAAAATGATACGAGAGACGTACGGCGCCGTTCCATGTGTTTAATCCAATTACGGTCACGTTTAATTGAATCGTTGTAACCGTGACTCGCAATAAACCATGCAAAAATGTCGAAAGATATAATTTGATTGAAGAGGGCACGAAAGACGAATAATTACAAATTTTTGAGATAATGTCATTATCGGTAATTGGGAAGGAAGAAGTACATTTTAGATTATTCCAGTTCACTTTGAACGACGTTAGGTCGAAATGTAACGTCGTTCGTATTTAAGTATAGTAGATCTAGCGTTGTGGTGTCTTAAAAATTGATCTAATTTACGTACAAATAATTAACATTACACTTTGTACACACTATATGCTACCATAAATAATTTTTAGTATTAAAAGCTTGAATCGTTTTAAAGTTTCTTTCTAAATTTTATGACTTTTAATTTGGCTTTTACATTCAGATCGCCATTATCGTGTATATCGTTGAAGTACGTGCTAGCTGAGATCGAAAAAGTCCATAATGAACATATTCAACACGTAGGTAACCCCCTACAAGATATTAAGTCGAAAATGAAGAATAGGATTTTTTAAACGAGTCTTCGTCTTCCAGAAGATCGATTTTGAAAACGTATCTTGTACACCGCACTTCACTTCTAACAGGTAGTGAATTGGCCTTGGAGTTCTTGAATACCTTTATACGCATGGTTGACGTTGTAATTTATTATGTATCACCTTACTGGATTTTTATCGATGTAAAAATATGTATCACCATGTTCATATCAGAGTGAAGTACACAGTTATACCTGTTGTTTTCAAAATTGATTTTCTGCAACACGAAGTCTCATTAGAAACATTTATTCTTTACATTTCTTTTTTCTTCTTTTTATGGAGAATCACACTTTACTCGACAGTACTACAGTTCGCGGAACAAGCTTGAACGTTATCTTATTGGAAGATGTTATCTAAAAAAGAAAAATCATTTCAAAATAATTTATTTGATCTCGTTGAATTAAGTTGTTTGTAAGATAACGATATTCAACTAGTTAGAATCTTGTAACAAATAAAATCTGATCAAGTTTGTAGCAAAATAATTTGTTCATAAAAATGTTATATGTATTAATATACATCTTTATTGAATTTTTAAACAACAGTAAAATAATTAAAATTATCGCACATGTCTCGATAGAAATCATAACAAGTCAGATAAATATAATTCTCTTGGCTCGTCGTTCTCGACTACTCGAGAAAAACGACTCGAGTGCCAATCGTAATCGAGTTAATTCTTTACTTCTCCGCGTTTTAATGAGAAGTTTCTTAGCCAAGAAGTTTTACGGCTTCTTAGCAGTTCGTAACCGAATGAACACGGTCACTTCCTTCCGTAGAAACGAGTTCGAGGTGGCGCGAAAATTTGCTAGGAGTTCCAAGAATATTATTCCGATTTCGCTCGGAGCTGAATCCTTGTAATACGTATATACGTACGCATATGGTTGTACCGTTATAACAGCGAGGCGGTTATAATCCTCTCAGCTGGCTGGTGACGCTCGATTCCAAGGGTACAGAAGTATCCTTACATTTTATTGGACATCTTTTCTTGGAAGCTGTGTTTGCGGAAGATCGAGTTTCAGAAACAAACGACGCGTTCATCAGATTTCTTTTTGACTCACTCTTTCAGTGTAATTTCAGAGCATTGTGCTCGATAGTCGATCTAAATGTTTATTAGCTCTTATTTCAGCGTCCACGTAAACTTTCTCCTCTTGTTTAAGCGATACAGAAGATGTCCATTCTTTCCTTCATATTACTCAATACATAACTTAAGCTTTTTCTACGATTATTTATGCAATAAAACATAGCGTTGATTTAAAAATGTTAAAAAACAAAAATTTTCCATCCTATTTTTAATATACACGAAACACACGAGCAGAAATTGCAGAAGAAGATGTAAATCATGCACTAAAAATTATAAAAAATGCGTAAAAATTAATTATAGAATATATTTATTCTACGACATTTCACATACTCTCTTTCGTTTCTAATATGCTAAAGTTACAATTTATTCCAACTGTATAGAATGCCTCGTATACGCTTTGTTATATTAACCTATTCTCAACCTAACTCAACCTAACCTAACTCAATTACAACAAGACAATACAAAAGGAATTATAGAGTACATCGGCTTAATGTTCGTTAAACACTTGTTTCTCTTTTTGATTCTAAAACGTAAGATATCCAGTATTAGTTCCCAGGGAAATTATCGTGTGTACACTGTACATATACTATCTTACATTCTGTTATATCAACAATCTCTGGTTCACAGGAATGCGAGCATATCAGTAGTAGACTTACAGCGTTAAAACGATTAATTGGCAGCATTCGTTACCTCATTAAGAACGAATACTTAAAAGATACGGTGCCTTAATCGTGCGTTGGGATTCGTGGAATCAAATGCACGCATTCACGCGCACGCGTTCCCGCACGCTAATGCCTTCTGTCGAATACAAACGCGTTCCTTTGTGTGTAAATTTGTGCAAGACCACCGATGTTCTACACAGAACTTTATGAAAGAACAAAAAATTCTTTTTAGCATCTCCTTTTCCGACTATTCCACGTCCCTCCCCTTGGAACATTCAACACGTGGTTCGAGTTTCAGCGAAATAATCCAATGGAAAATGGAATAAGATCTAGAACATTTCGAAGATTGTGTATTATTATTTAATTCAACAGAGTCTCTCTGTTTGATTGAGCGAAATATTTTATGCATTTTATGGACATATTTGATCGAACGCGTTAAATATTTCATAAAATAGATATTTCTATTCAGATTATCTAGATTAAAATCTTCTTTCTAAATTTTATAGGCTCGGAGAATTAACATTCTAAGTACACAGTAGCAGGTTACGCTGGATATTAATTCGATGCTAATTCAAATCCAACGGACGTTAACAGCTAACTATAAAATCCATTAAAGAGTAATAAATATTGAACTAAAAGCCAACACTATTCGCCGATTGAGCGAGGAAAATAGTTCTTTCAGTTACCGTACACCTAATTAACCAATAAATTTTCATCGATCGAACGCGAAAACGAGTCGAAGTGATTGCATGTCTTCGGTTACGCACAACCAAGTATTTAATTTACTGCATCGTATATCTCATGAAAGTCACAGTATCGTGCACAAGTTGACAAGCATATATCGTTCTAGCTTTAATTGACACGTTCAATTCCTACTTGTAGATCCTAACCCTAATTACGACACATTATAAAAGTCACTTAATTACTTCCACTGACATAAACCAGGGGTCAATATTAATATATGATATGTTTTCTCAAATGCATGCACTTTAAGAACGGTTTTGAAGTCGAGAAATGAGAAAAATATTTTATGATATGAAGATTTATGTTCTTAGTTCAAGGTCTATTTAGCAAATGCTTTTCGACGTTCAACTGAAGCAAAGTGTTTCTACAACTGGCAATATACACTTGTACTTATGTAGTAATAATTTTACCATAGAAATTTCAATCATGAAATTGATGCTGTGATTCAGTATAGCGTGGCTCTACATCAGATTTATGATTGGAATAAAGATTAATTTTCATTATTAAAATCGATTATTGTAGCACGCATATGCAGGATTAATTATCATTTTGATATAACAGGAACTTATTTATTCATTTGTCTTTTTCGAACATATCTATCTTTAATCAACCATACATCATAAAATGTATCTTCTTCTCTGAATAAATACTAAGCAAGAAATCGAACCAGCAACATAAACTCTCTATATTCACATGCTATCTTTCATTATAGTTAGAGAATGATTTGTGTCTTGAAATCCGCCAAGAGAGCATCCTGTGCGTTAGCCTCTAGATACTAAACGCCCCTAACTTTCTTTAAAAATGTCTTTAGTGTTTCATTATCCTAGCCAGTAACTCGTCTAGCTCGCAGGCAAATACCTTATCTCCGGAAACTAGTTCAATTACTCAACAGTGCCGAAAGAGAATATCTGCAACATTGCAGATTGCAGATTATGTCACTGCTAAGTTTCTCGATGTTCCCCTGCCAGCAAAACTTCACTGACGGATTACTAGCTCAAGGACGGCCAAACCAGAAGTATCTATGGTTTCGTTCCTCGCCATCAAGGGATGTTTCATTTTACGCTTCAGTAACACCTAGCTGCGCGTGTTCGATCCGTATGCAATCACATTTAATTTCAAAGCAACTGTAATTTACCATGCGAAACGGGGATTACTATAATTCCGTATACATTCGTTACGATATTTGGAAAGTCAATTACTGTGTACGCAAAAGTAATTTTACACTGATGAACTATGCTCATAGAGCAGTGTGTATTCTCGTTAGATGTTTGTCGTAATATGTAAAGTAAAATTTCCAATTCTAAAATTAAAAGCATCGTTTGTTATCTATGATAAAATTTATTTATCACTGATTTGTATCATCTCTTATTTTCATATAATATTTATTTTAAGCAAATTTATTAATAGATACAATGTTAGTACTCGATATGTAAAAATAAAATATTTCAGAAGTAATACTAAAGGGATGTCTAGGTGAATTTAACTCTTTGGAGACTAATGGGACAATGTGTTCTAAAGTAACTTTTAAAAAAGTTACTAAATCGTTATAATTTTTCTGACATCGCTGGTACCTGAATTTGATGAATAAAATTACATAGGTATTTTATTCTGAAAATTATGCTGAACATACTTTTTCAACTTTCAGTGAATCGTAGTCCATATTATTACATTATTGTTATCGTTGTTAAAAGGAGAATCTGCCTCGAAGAATTAAATTTACTTTCAGGTTTCTATCTATAAATGCTACTAATACTTCGAACAATTTGAAAATATAGAGCCACCGCAATTTTATCTATTTCATTCTCTACTATGAACATAAGAAATTCTAGTGAAATTAAAAAATTTAATATCCACTTAATATTAACGAATAACGCGTGGCAGCATTTCCATACTGCAACGTTATTTCAAGACTCTACCGTATCAAACCAGGTTTCAAATAAATTAATGAAGGAAACCTGTTGTATCATTTTCAATCATGTCACTCTTGTTAGGAGCTTACGCTGTTTCTAAGGTCACCAGCGGGTTTGCATCCGGTCAAGGGCGATAAGATTGATTTCACTGGTCTTTACAAACTCTACGAAGCCATCGAAGGAAACTAGTCTTGTTCGCAATTTATACGGCTTGTTAGCCACAGCGTTAATATTACGTGACGTTCGACCCTCCTGCTAGATGCATGTTTTTTGCGAGGAAGTAATATCGCAGTACTCGTTAATATTTTATTGATGCACTCTCAAATCGGCCAGTGCATCATTCTGAATTGTCACGTTGAAGATTTAGCTACAATATTTATAGTTCGCGTAGCTTACCATCTGCTTAGTTACAGATTTATCATAGACTAGAGTTTAGAAGTTTCAGGAAATAAAGATCACATTTTTCAATAGCAGAAGATTGTTTCAAATAAACTGTTTCGACTCATGAATAATTCTGAATGATTGGTGCTTATGGAAGTTTGCTTTATGTCTCTGCTAAAATTATCATCGAAGAACCGATCAAGTTGTAGGATTTCGAATCATATGAATATTAGAAATATTAAAAATAATTGTTATGTAATAATTACACCTGGATTTAATACTCTATTCGTGGACTGCTTTGAACTACAAGAAGACTGTGAATATGAACGATTGTGATTGAAAATTGTGATTATAAAATACACGACTATAATTGAAAGTTATGAAGTTATATAAATTGTCAATCATCTTAGTAAATTTCTATTGTAATGACAAATTTTGTCGATAGCCATAGTACCTTGAAACAATGGACCGCAAGTATTCGTTGAGTTGAATTCTTTCCTTTTGCTCGATTAGCCAACGAATTGGAATGTTCCCGGACTAGAACGATTTTTCCCTTCGTTAAGTTAAATTTCATTAAATTTTCCTACGCTCAAGTTCCTTTTAGTACCTTGTATTTTTAAGTAACTGCTAGCAGAAGAAAGCCATCATTGACTTATTTGATAAAAGGTTTATCGACAATAATATCATGTTTTCCGGTTACTGCGAGTCTAGTAACATATCGCGTCGACTAACTTTTTTTATTCGCACTCGATTGAACAGGCAAGTGGAGCAAAGCTATTAATACTACTTATCATAGAATATTTCTCGTAAGCCAAATTGATAAAAATGGGCTATTTTTAACGTCCACTGTCCACAAGGCCGAAAACATGAAAGTAAAAAGGATTTCTAATAAGTCTATAAATATTTTATCTTAAAAAATAAATGAAAGGCACTTTCTTGTATTTTTTTTCGATGAGCGATGGAATCAGAGCGTGACTATCGCATCACAGATAAAGATTTTTCTTATAAATAACGATAAGACTATTTTATTATTTAACATGGCGCATCAAAGCAATTATTTTAATAATGCTACTGATGAGATTGTTGCATTTTTATTTTTTTTCTACCTTCAAGAAAATTCATTGAACAATTAAACAAAGCAAAGGGATAAAATGTTCATTATGACTACTTCAAAGTAGTTATTGTTATTTGAAATTAAGATACTTCTATTGAAGAAAAAGAGAACGTGTAATTCCAACTTCGCCGTATTTTAATGAGAGCAAATGGATTAATCGTTCTTCAAGTTAGAAGAAAAAAACTTCTTCCTTATATCGAATCGCAAGAATCGCTCGCCACCGGCGAGGAGTATCATCCGGTAAGCACTGCGATGAACGTTATCGATAACAGTTATCTCTGGAACAGTGTACGAACAACGTTTGCTTCCGCCCTCGCTCAATTAGCTACACAATTCGTACAGAACGACCAGTTTAAATGTGCCACACTTGTTTACTCTCTTTTCGCAAATTAAATGTTCTCATTCATTAGCGTTCAGCGTCTATTTCCTTTCGACTAGAACAGCGTGCGTGTGAGAGGGAAGAAAGAGAAAGAAAGAAATAGAGAACGGCAAATACGATCGCGACATACATATAACGTGCGCTTTGTTTAACACGTTTCACGGTCTGTTTCACGACCTGTTTCACTGAATTTCGTACGATTACTCAGATACATTATTCCTGTGTTATAAAACGATATATATATTATGCACTGTTTAAAAGATTGCGAGTTCATTTCTCCGAATGAAAACGCTATATTATGATGCAAACTGACACGAAGAGACAGTTACTGGAAGCTGTCCAAAGTTTTAATCTAACACGATGTGTAATCGCGAAGAAATATTGATAGCGATGATAAATCTAAGAGCGAAGTAATTATGCTAGTCAGTCTTAAAAGGTGACTTTGTTGATGAAGACACGGCCGGAGCCACTCAACGCGACTTGGCTTCTTTCTTCGTATTTAATTAACGACTGAATTACCGCTGGCATGTCACGTACAGAGAGAGGTGCGAAATGATGTAGTTTCCACTCAAGGATGATAAGATTGATTCGCCTATCCCTTAAGCCTCTTGTAAAACCATTGAAGGGCTTTAAGTAATCAATATCGCACGAAAACGGAGGAGTTGCGAGCAGGGGAACGGCGGGTGAATCTCATTACCCTCTGCAGCTAAGGCCATTGTGCAGCTGAACTTCATTATCCGGACTAATTATTTCAAAGTTAGTCGAACAGTTCGCCACAATGTAATGGCGAAGGAAACGGTCTTAGTGCCGCGAGGTTTGCAGCTAGACCAAAAAGGAACAAGAAGAAGAAAGACCGACTATGCAAGAGAGAACATAATATCGTTTGGTATAAGGATCTTGCCTTTGTTGCCATTCATTAGGGTAATTACAGGAACCGATTTTCTCGCAAATACCACCGCGCAACCAGGAATTGAATATCAGTGTGTGGAAGATCGCGGCTACTGAATACCGAACACCGAACGCGCGCTCCTTGAAACACTTAGGTATTCCTGTTTCCTAATGTCCTATCAACAATCCTATTTATATATTGCACATACTGATTTCGGTGTTGTTATTTGAAAATTATTTTATTTATATCTCAACATAAATAAGAATACAATGTGAGAGATCATCCGTCAAAAAGATAGAAGCGAATTACGTCTCTAGGTGTAGCACAAAAACAATCGTGCGGCCACCCTTTTACGGTTCGAAACGAATCACCAGCACCTCCTAGCAAACTGCTGCGAAGAGCTTTCTTTTTGCTTGCCTTTCGAGTGGTATACCGTAGCAATCGTAGAAATCAACCGACATCTAGTCAACGGCAGTCCTTTCATTTACACCACGATGTCGTAACAAGGTAATACGCTTTTTGATTGAAAGCACAAGGAAACAGAGCTGTCCGCGCCAGTATGAGGATAATGTCTTACACGTCGTACGTATGTGTACGCACTTCCGTTCCTCGCAGCGATCAATTATTCCAAATCCGGCGTGTGCAGGCGCACCAAGGGAAGAACCGAAAATTCCCTCCGAGTGGGCGAAATCATCCAGGTGGAAAATTGTTTTGCCGCCATTCGCGATACGTAGAGTGGATAGGTATAACCGTCGCGGATTGGACTTATCGATTTTATTGAGAATACAGCGCGGTTCGTCGGAATACGATCCGAGGGGCGGGATGAAGGGATAGATGCCTCGTCCAGCAATCGGCGAGACGTGAAAACGCGAAATGGAAAAATTTGAGGCCAGGTTGGCCCGATCAGGCTGGTGATAGTGGTGGTAGTAGTAGAGTTTTCGCGTTTAATTGAAAAAAAGAGGACCAGCGGGGGCCAAACCTCTCGAAAGGATCCGATTTAGAATTTCTGCCGGTGCTCGATACCTCCCAACAGCCTCGAATCGTTTTCATTCGGTACAGGCACTTCCCTAGCATCGTTGGGGCGACGTTTTGCGACGCGACGATCTATGAGGAAGTCCTCTACGCGCGACAAACCGTCACTTCTCTCACGGGAATTTTCAATCCACGCTTCTTTGAACGTCGACTGCGAGATAAATCACCAGCTTTTTTCATTCGCGCTACATCCGAGGAGAGGGTAGATTCGATTCCCTAGACCGAATCTCTCGATCGAGCGAAATTAAAAGGATCACTTGTTCATCTTCTCTACCTACTGAACTCTGGGTGTCTGTCGCGGGCGATTGACTCTGTCGTGACTCTAAGTAGAGTCACTTGACGGTGACAATAAAATAACGAACGCGCGTGAAATACAGCGATAAATTAGAGCGGTAGGATCTAAACGGCAAGAGAACTGTCATTCGTGAGAAATTACGTACCTTGGTCGAGTGTCGTTGACTGGGACGGTTGGCTGATGGAACCAGGGTAGATCGACAAGACGTGGTGGATCTCGTACGCAAGATAGACTGTCGTAGCACTCGGATGGCTTTCTCTCTTTTACTCTTTCTTCATTTGTCTCTTTTGCTCTTTCTCTCCTTCTTTCTCTCGCTTTCTCGCTCTCTCCCTCGCGTGCCCTTGGACTTGAGCCCCGTTCACGGCCACAACCAACACAGAAATGCTGGGATTGCAAGGCGTGCGGCCACTTTTCCTGCCGGTACCACCAGGTGGGGGGATGTGCCCGGTTGCTGTTGGCAGGTGGAATGCTCAACATCACCGCAACGTACTCACGAATTATTAGTGCGACGGGACGTCCTGGAAAGGGAGAAGGAGAAGAGGAGATAGTGGTGTGTTTGCCTGGATAGGTAGAGGGGGGAGAAGAAACGATACTCTGGAGGGGATACTAAAGGGAGGAAGGCCCCCGCGATTCGGGCAACTCAACGTGTGATTTCAAGTACGTTCACCGGCACTGCGCTTCCGCGGTTTCGCGGAATGAGCCTTTTGGGTTCCTGGCCTTGCCCGCCTTCGCTTTTAAGGTCTTTGGACGCTAAATATTGCTGGTTCCTCACACGCCTCGCTCAACTTATCATCCCCGTCGTCTCGCTTCCTCATGTCAGCGGATACTAATTATTTTTTCAATTATTTTCCTCATCAGTAGCTGAAATTCCTTTTGTAGCCATATTCGCGTGCGAAACAATAAAAGTCATTTGCAGCTCGTCTATTTTTGAGCATTGAAGATCATTCTATCGGATTCAATTTACCTCGTGTAATTGCCAATTACATAGTTAGTTAGTATAAACATCTAATGTAATGAAAATTAAGTTTTTTTCGTCTTTTAGTTCGAGCTTCCGGAACACTTGACGAAAATAACGTGCATTAAAAGAATAGAAATTATAATTTTATTGTGCTATTTGGTTTTTGTTTCCTGTTGTTTAATGGTGTTTGATGATCGTCGTTATTTTCATAGATAGCAAAATGACTAAATAAGAGAGATCCTTAAAGAGGATATCCAATAGGAGGTTTCCTTTCTTTTTTGCTGTAGCTAAACAACGTTTCACGTTTCTTGCTTTAATGTTGCACTTGAAATTAAAATTTACTTTCAACCCGTTTTCGTTGCCGTTAGTTTCTCGTGCACTTTGGATAAATGGTTCGTAGACGTCGGAATATGTAATAGTGCGATAATACGGTACTCGAAGATTATGATGTACGGTTCACTATTTCTTTAATTACAGTTAACATAACATACTTATGACACACAGTGTCAATTTCTAATTTCTACGTTCTTTCGAGTACTATTAATAATTTCAAATTTTTGGGACGAACCATAAATAACTTTCATTTTTATTCTTCTTCTTACTAATTTGTTACAATTTAATTGTGGATATTTATTGGTACAATTAAAGAAACAAAATTTAAGTAGACTTTGTTTTACCTATTAAATATTCTAACGAGTACTCTACTTTGATTATTTTATATATTTTTGCACATTGTATGCATTCTGTGCAATTATAAAGAACTTGCTATATCATGTTTTCTTGTGTTTTACAATTTTTTCTCATTTAACGCATTTTTTTAACCTTATACGAAGATGGTAATCTATAAAGACGATATTGAGCGGATATGGTGAATGTGATAAAACTGACCATTCAATTGCCGTGTGAGTTTTGCTACATGCGGTCGCGCATTATCATGCAATGGAACCACATTCTTGCAATTGATATGCGCACAACGTCTTTCCTCAAGTTTTTGCTGCACTCATTCCAATTTCTGGATGTAGGTACGTGTTACGATTTCAAGTTTATTTTCGTTCAATTTTACAAATTACAAGGATACATCTCTTCCATTAGTGTCTGTATTAGTATCTTCCTGGTAGCCATTGCAATTTCCCATTTTAAAAAGATGAAAACAGTGACACTTCGACAAAGAAGGTGCATTCATTCGTTCGATACACAGCTTCTATATTGTATCATTTATGACGTTTTATTAAAACTTTGCATTAATTATAATGTTCTTGTAACGTTTAATTTCATGTCATTGAAAGTTTTGGTTAAATAATAATTTGGAAAACAGCTTAATCCTTTTTGTATAAATTCCACATTGTAAATGTCATCATAACTAATGCAATTATCAGTACCTATTTATATTCTATAAACAGTAGAAAAAATTTATTTTCTGTATTTGGTACCAGTAAGTTAGAAAGTCTTATTAATAAAGAAATAATTATTTTCTGTCATTCATTTGGAATTCGTTATCATTTTATTATACTGGAAATTACTGTTGTGTCTAGTAAATGATCTTACTCCAGTTTATTTTTGATGTCTCTTGAATGAAACTTTAAAAACCATTTACACATTGTCCGATGTTATTATGTCGTCACGTAATCATACATGTTAAAATGTCTTTTTCAATCGTCATTAATCTCTTGTTTGAATACCCGGAGACTCATACGAACGTGTTCACTTTCAAGTTTTCCATTATTTTTAATTCAAAATCACACTTGAAAGACGCTGATTAGCTTCAGATCAGTGACCAGAAAATTGCGAGCATGTATTTATTACAGAAATAGAAAAAATACTACCTGCAATGTGCCACATAAGTTTCTCCAAGAATGCAAATTTCCTTTAGTCACAGTGGAAGTTATTTATAACTTAACTTAATAGTTCAATTATTTACAATTAGTTGCACTAAAGCTTAATCGATACGCACCGGTTTATCGTTCTCTCGCAGGGTGTATTATAGAACTTCTATAGGCTGCATTACGAACGTTTTCTCGTGATTGATTTATTACAATGTAATACTGCTTTATCTTCCATAATCATTCCAGTTTTCTCTGTCCAGTTAAACGCGTGGAAGTTGATCCTAACAAGCTTACGACTTGAGCATCGACTTCGTTTGCCGAACTACGTATTTGCATTACTTCCCGGTCGACAACTTTCGAAGTAGAAGAAGTTGATATAATTTTCATATGCAGTTCTCAAATGAGAATTTTAGTAGAAAAGTAGTAGAATAAAATATTTAATCTTAGAAAACTGTGGTAATGGTAAATTTTAATAGTATGCCACGAAATATCAAGACACGTTGCTGTATGTTGTCGTTATAGCATGTAAATTCATGAAATCTTGTAGATATCGTAAATACGTATCTTATATCACATATCGTCGCCTGTAATTACCTTGTCTTTGAAAAAAAATTGTAGTTGTACTACTTTCCTTAAATTCCTTGCGTGATAGTAATAATTGATTCTCCTATTTATTGTACAAGTTCTGCAAGGTATCTTCTAATTATGTTCTCTCTTCGATATTAATAAACGTATCCGACGAAGACAGAGAAATTACACGAGCTATTAAGATTAAGAACAGATACTATCAGCACAAGATTTAAATTGAAAAATTCTTTTCACAAGTAACGAAACAATCAACTGTCAAAGAACTCATGGCAATTATATCCTCCGTGTTCGCAACATTGTCTATAATATATAATTGTTCTCCACAGGTAATCTTCGCACTTTAATTTCCAAAACGCACGATAGTACTTTATCATATCAAAGTATCTCAATCAAAGGAAGGAAAAGAAAGAGAGGGAGAGAGAGAGAGTCTTCTGACCATAAACACGCTGACGAACGTCTTATCCTTTCTCATTCCTATTCTATAATTACGTTTCGATGCGATCTGGATGGGTCGTAGATGGCGTAACACGCAGAATACGTCAAATGAATTGCCATACTCGTATTCACCGCGCGTCTCGATATTATCATCGGGTAAAATAATATCGCAAATGATTGCCGGCGAACGTGATCCCGTTCTTTAAGCCCGGCGTATGTACCGCATTAAAATGTAGTAAAACGGATGCCATAAATCTTCGAGCTACTTCGCGGCTGCGCACACACCGCGCTAACGTTAAACGTTCAGGAAAACGTCAAGTGGATCTTGTCCGAGCAACCTGTTCGGAAGCTTTTCATTCGCGTTGAATCTTGGCTACCACGAACTTGACTCACACTCGTCAAGGAATTGTCATGGATCTCTTGACCGTTTGCAAATCGTGCTGCTCCTGGCTGTTGGATATTATCCCTTCCCCCCTTGAAGGCTCAAGCGACTTAATAGTCCTGGGAACTGTCATCGAGGAACAAGCACACAGAGAACATGTGGAGCAATGAGATTCGCGTCATCGTTTTAAAGATACAACCATGTGTTAAGTAACAGAGGCTATCAAGATATAAGTGAACAGCGTAATAGTTCGGAGTTGTAGTCAGCGCGTTCGTTTGATTCCGTTCCGGCGTTTCGAACTGGTTACGCTTCACGTCGTAGCCAACATTCTAACGGGCATTTCTATTAGCAGCCAGTCGCTTCTTAGGGACTACGATTAATTTCGCCGAGCTTAAGACAAGTAATACGATTCGAATCCTTTCAGTGTGAGGCGAATGAAGTTAGCTGATAGGTTTATTAAAATTTATGTCGCATGGTGGGCTGCCAGGAGAGTGTGTTGTTTGTAGAAATTCCTTTGGGATAAGATATTGGGACAAGCAATGCAATTTGAATGCTTTGAGGGTAAAATGAGTTTATGGAAATTTACGTAGGATTACGGGTTATTAGTTGCGTGTATTGTTTATGGAAACGTGGAAAAATATATTGGATATAATCATTAATCAACATGATTCTTTAATTTTACACCGATGGCGCTATAGCTGAATCCTTCATTACTGTAATTATAATTATAATGATAAACTATAATTATGATTATTGGTTTAATATTGCTGTGAATGATTGGAAATAAAATGAGAATTATACTTTCTTTAAAATACAATGTACGGAATACAAAATACAATGTTATTGTTTAAGAAATATCAATAACACGAAAACTCATGTCAGCTTATTGATACTTATATTAGAAGGAAATTATGAGCTAAATCAAAATGTATTTAAACGTTGAAAAATTAAGACGATATTTAATATGCTAATACGGTAGATAATATGCTAATTTCAGCTAGGATAGGATTGATATTTATTGTATTATATGTATATGGAGAAGTTAATGGATAGTATATCGGATAACTGATACTTCTACGCCAAATTTTTTCTTATTTCTGGAGATGAGACTTAGATAACTGTAGGTTCAGCTTTGTCTACTAATTTAAAGAGAGTAAACAATTCTTACGCGATGCAATTATCTAAGATTGATTTAGTTATATCCTTCATCAGAAGATCACGTAATCAGAGACGCTAAAAAGATGGAAGATACGATACGAGATAGTTTCTAGTAGAATTAAATACACCCTATACAACCACATGAAAGATCGCTTTCATCTTAATCAGATATAACGAGTACGAATCCTTCGAACAATTATTGCATGCAGTTAGAATTCTATTTTGTCGTTTATCACATAAAATCTAACTTTTAAGGATCGATCGTTGCTTTTTATAATTCGCATGGATTTAACATTTTGCTTTATTGATTATTGCATAAAGTCCAATTTTTAACGAATCATGGTTGCCTTGTATAGTATTTATTGGTGGGCATAGAAAAATTCAGAATTTGCTGTTACAAAATCTTAGTGGAACGTGTGGGTTGGCGTTATTGGATATTTCCTTATTGCTCCAACTTTTCTTGCACCCACGTTCAAGAGTAATGGCTGCACGTTTCGCTTAGAAATGTTACGGTATATTATATTAGAATATTCACACACTATTTTAAGGATGTGGTTAAGCAGTCTATTACGGGTGTTGATATTTTGTTTTATTATTTTTGCTCAAGACATGTTAAACTAGTCAATCGTAATGTTTTCTTTTCCGATTCAAGAGTTCTGCATTTTACTGTTAATTGTCATAATGGCATTTGAGATATTGCCAAATTTCTGGACAATATCCAGTAATCATTGTTACTTTCAATTTTTATGAGACAAATTGGAAAATCAGTGTTGGAATTTTAAACATCCTTTACTTGTACTAGTAAGGAAATGAGTGTTCAGAGAACAAAATAATAAAGGCATTTTTATCATTAATTATAAATTAGCTCTGAATACATTAAAAATTGGTTACAAATATATTGAGCCCAAACTACTTCAATTGTAGAATTGAATAAGACAATAATTGTGTTAAACAATATAGTAGCAGGATTTTATTCATAATTTGCAATTGTCTTACCATAGTAATTCATTATATCAGTTAAGTCAAATTAAACAGACTGTGAACCTAATGAAAAATGAATTTCAATTCGAAAATATTGCTTACTGTTATACATATAATAGCGTTCACTTCTATAAATATTTCTATAAAATAATAAAAATCAGAGAAGCTATGTATTACAAACTAAGAGCCACATTGTTTTTAAATTTTCACTACGGACAATAAAGTTCTAAATTTTAGAAATTTATAACAAAATGTCTCACCCAAGCTGTGATACAAAGTCAACAGTGAGGAACGGAGAAATTGTTAGCATATCTTTGTAGATTCACTGTTGCACGTTGCGAATAGTATACTAAAGACGAAACTAAAGTGTCATAAGTCTTCCGATAAAACGGAACAAATGTTACAGTATTTTCTACGAAGCTATAAACATTTTCTAAAGAACACTTACTTAAAGAACTTGCTTCTTGTTATGCGATGTTAGAAGTTGCATTTAACGTGCACCAATCTTCACTGTCCAATAACATTAATTTTCTGATGATTTACACACAAAAATGGTACTTTTATTATAAGGTATTTAAATAAATTGAAATATTCTTTATATTCTGAGCACGATTCGTGCAATTGTTAAGAGTCAGTAGATATCAAATAAATCAGAAACCTTATTTCTCGATATGGTTAATATATTCGTCGGCGGAATCCCTCGGGCTGTAGACTGTAGATTGCTTATTCGTGCAGCGCTGCAACCATAGATGACAAGTAGCTGTAATCGTATCAAAGCACACACGCGCGTATGCGTAGGCGTAGATAATCTAAATAAATATTGCGATATGACAAATGCGCTAGTGTATCAGTGATTTTATTTGATGCCTAGGGAAATGGGAAATACATTCATAAATGTTAACTAGTTCAAATTAAAACGATTATAAACTGTATTTCATTTGTTAGACTCATAAAACTCGTTTATCTCTGCTTTACGAAACTGATTGCAAATGTTTTTGGATTTATAGGAAATTTAAAGTTGCAAACATACACAGAGTGCATATACTACGATAAAATATATAAAATATCAAATGTACAGTACTTGTCGTAATATTCAATGAAAATTTATCTTTTGCTCTGTTCATTTATTTTCATCCTGTCAAAAATAATCAAGTGTGCATAGCACGTACATTTCAATATATTCGTGGCCTACGTTTCTTTAGACATTCATATTACTATGTTCTTGAATATATTTATGTTAGCTATTTTTCTATATTATAGCATATTTTCTATATATATTACAACGTGCATATTTCATATGCAATTCTTCAATTATATTGTATGAATTGACCCAAAACATTCACTGGGTCTTAGACCAGGATCAGATCACATAAGCAATCACGAATTTTATCCAATTCTTGTAAATAATCTTCATGCAGTGACTACAAAAAATATTCGTACACATCCTCACTTTCCAATGAGACTCCTTTCTTTTCTTCTTTTATCAGCTTCTACATTTTATTTATATATCAAATTTTTGTATTCGTATGAAGAAATATTATTAAATGATACGAAATTTCATACGGACTAATTAATTGGTATGATAAGTCTACAATAAATACAATGTTATACGTATTTTTTGTAGGTACTGTATCTAAGTAATCATATGACATGGAGCTTTTGCATGAAGTTAGAGAGGCAAGCACGTTATATACGGAAAAGAATTGTTATTCTGTTATCCGTATATCAAACTACGTTCATCAAACTACGTTCAATATGTCCGAATGTATACGTACGTTGAAACTTACTATGGCGTTTAATAGGATATGTTGGCACGTATGTAAATTGGTAGCGTAAACGATTCGCGAATCGACACCGTACGAATAACTGTGACTATAATCGCATAAAGCGGGGCTGGTTAGAACGCGGAAATGTATGAACGCGTTGTTAAGGGTGCGCGTAACAAATGTACGTGCGGTTTAACGACCAGAGGACTCATTCTGAAACCAACTAGAAGGGACGTTCTGCAATTTGCAACGCGACCTGTCGGAGATAAATGTCTCGCATTGTTACCCAGCTCGAGTGTTTCCAGCAAAAAGCCAATGGGGCTCTGATGTCACCGCTGGAATCCTATAAGCAACCGATTACAACTTGGTGACAGTTCGTTACGCACTTTGACGCAATTACCGCTCAAATCCACAATCACATTTTCATCATAAAGCGAGTAGTCCGATCAGCGATAGTGGCTGACATTTATAATCGTAATTTGTTTCTTATCGATCACATTTATGCTGCTATTTATCTAACTGATGGTATGCAAATAAGGTATCGAGAGGAAAACTGCACTCCTTGGTTAAAATGTTCTGTTTAGCATTTTTCCATTTTACAAGATATTTTGAAGTACGTATTTAAAATTCCTCGCGCTTTTAACGTTTTATGTAAAGTTATACACTCTGCAGGTCGTTATGAAATAACGACTGGATTTTAAATTGAACGAAGAGAAGCAAACGGTACAAAGAAAATAATTGAAGTTCGGTGTTTTTCAATTTTGAAATGTTAAAGAAAGAGTAAAAAGAAAGGGTTCGGAATCAGATGGTATGTTATCTTTGTAACTGCAAATTTCAATGTTATTATAATACGGTGCGTAATTTATTCAAGCATTGCGTAATTTTTGTTTCATACCATTGGAACCTAATTATCGGTTGGACAACGATATTCATTATCACATACTTTAGGTATTGATTTATGTGTCACATCGCTGAGAAAAAAAAAACTGAAAAGGGTATTTCCATTTTATCCTTTCTTGGCTGGCAGCACCCTACTTTTCATGTAAAAGACCTCGGTAAATCTTACATACGAGACAACATT
Organism: Bombus impatiens; assembly: GCF_000188095.3. Lineage (NCBI taxonomy): Eukaryota > Metazoa > Arthropoda > Insecta > Hymenoptera > Apidae > Bombus > Bombus impatiens. The sequence goes on along the minus strand of NT_176521.1, from coordinate 2,076,226 downwards.
TTGCTCCTATGTTTAATAATTTTCAGAGAAAACACCATATAACATTCTAGATAGAACCCCTTGCACGCCATTGCCCGTTTCACCTTGGATAATATAAAATTTCATGAAAAAGTGCTATGCAAATGCCGCGACGTAGTATTAAATCAAGTAACCGAGATGCTTTGTAAAAATTGGCAAATTATATACATAGAAATTAAAAAGTCGAATATTCTCAGCGTACTTGCACTCATCATCAACCTGTCCCCAGCTATTATTGTACAATATAGCCTTATCTGTCCTTTTTCCATCTCCTAAATATATATGCGTCGTTGCACTTGGAGAAAGATGTCGTATTCTTTGAATTTTGCATTTTCTTATATGCAAAATTCTTTTTTATCCTTAAGGTCTATAAGATTTTTTCAGTAACAGTGCTAGTTCATAGCCGTGCATCCTTTTTAAATTAGAAACCTAACAAACAAGTGGAATTGAATATTTTGCTCTTATTCAATACGAGTTGAAGAGTAGACAAATGATTTCTTGCAGCGATGCTGTTGTTACAGGACGATAATGTTAAAGCGAAATTCGCATAGGGTGAAATAAATTGGTAGTCTTGAAAGGTGAATGATAATAAGAAAGAATCGTAATTTCTAATGTTATCTGTGTCACCATATAGTAACTGGAAAACACTTATGTATGTAAAATATTATATTTATTATATTATAGTATTATATTTATCTATTTAAATAGAATTCTTTATACATATATCCATAAATTCGCCTTATAAAGATGTATTACAATCCGAACAAGTTATCTGTAAACGAAAGTGAAAATTGCAAAATAGAATGAAACTCCTTTCATAAAATTCAGGATGCCATCGTATCATTAAGATATTTTTATAGTGATGCGTAGTATATTCTCTGTTTATTTGTTTTCTTGATAGCAGCACATAAAATGCGAAGATATCTATCATGATATATATGGGAAATAATTAACAATTTAGGAATATAATTCAGTATACTACACGACGTAACGGTGCATATTCAATATAGAATTGAAATCCGAGTATGAAATAATTAACTCTCAACATAAGATAATTGACCGACTGGTTAAATAGTAATTATATCCCAATTTGAATATATTAAGCGATGACTGACTGAGTGATGAATATATTACATGTTGATTAAGTTCTACTAAACAAGCGTTTCATTGTTAGTTAAAGAGAAAACGACTTGAATGATGTTAAAATGTAACATAAATACCGGAATGAATCTAAATGAACTGTAATTTTCTCATAGAAACTATTTCCTGCTTTAATTAAAGTACATGCTATTTATATATTAAAACTGTTTAACAAGTAATTCATCAGCGAATCACATAGATCTACCATGAGTGCCTGAACCCCTTCATTTATTTCTCACGACTGGGAAATACTCGTTTGTTTTGAGCAGTGCTGTTGAATAAAATTTTTCGCTGTTAGTATAATTAGATTGTGGATCTCTAGAAAATTCACATAACATTCAAAAATATAGAAAATGTTCAGAGTAAAGTTCTGTTTGCAATATTGAAAATTTCAAGAATAAAACGAATCTTTTAATTAAAAGCTATTTTCAAGGGGCTTACGTTTTTGCATTTAACAGGATCTTTTCATTTTTATTTACGACAAAAAGACATAAAAATTAGAAAATTAATAAAAATGTACTTATCGTGTTTCTCTCATGTTATCTTCATATGAATTTACATAAAAATTCACAGTCTAAATATGATTATTTAGCTCGATTAAGAGCATAAAGTACTTATACAAATAAGCAATATGGTTCGTTTCGAGCAACTAGACGTGTCAGAAGTATGACTCAATATTACAATTAACTTAGTGCTGTTTTACTCCGATACAGTACCGTTAACCAGTCGACGCGAATCGTATAATTAGCACGTTGATGCCATAAAAAAATTGGAAATCGTATGGGGAAAAGCTTTTATTAAAACGGTGTATTATAATACGAAGCAGCGATATAATGCATTAGTGCACTTTTAACAGGATGTGCTATATGTATCTCGTAAATGTTCTTCTTTCCTGGTAATAAATATAATACCAGGTCGGCTAGTGAACAACACTCATCAACGAACAGTAATGCCAATTATTGCGTTAACAAGTGGCAGCATACGAACTTTTCTTTCTATATTAATTACGTCGAAAATAAGGATATTAAAAGTTTCTCTCGTTCTATAGGAGAAAAATTGTTTATGGACATGTTAATGCGCGTTGATGACATAGTCATAATCAATTAGTCACCTGTATCGTGACAATCCATTTTCTTATAACGTATCATAAATATGTTTCGTACAAGCTCTTGGATGATGATGCCCGGGTCATTTCTAATCTACATGTTCTCTGAATCACGTTCGTATCATTCTGTTGAATTATATAATTTCACTTTTTAAAAGTGGTAAAGATAGGATATTATAGAGTTTTATTTGACTTATCATCGTCGTTGGATCTTTATTACTTTATAAAAGCCACGAAGCCATGAAAAAGTTATGAAACAAAAATTATGGGTGTTATAAAATTGTTAGAAGTATATTAAATAACGATAATTACAAAATGAAATGTCATCATTAATATGTCTTTTTTCTCTAAAACATCACAATACATGGAACATCAGATGTGGGTTGCTTTGTTACGTTCAGTGGTTAAGCCTCGGTGGAAGATTAAGATAATTACAATGAAACGCTGATAGTATTAATTCCTTCGCTGCGTCGCAAATATCGATTAATTCTTTGTTAAAAGCATATGTACGCGTTATTTATAACTTAGACTCGTTATACAACAATTTATCATATTGCACAAAGTATTTAAATATTCACGCATAATATATTTTCCCAGTTATCAGAAACTGCTACTAGCACTATACAAAAATTATTTCCATTCCAAGCTTATTATAGTGACAGCTATATATTCTTAAATATGTATTATTAATTAACTATTTAATATTAAAATATATATTCAAAATACAGTGTACATAAAATTAAAGATCTCATTTCGAACGAAGCGAACATTTTCGATTTCCGATTTCCGATTTCCGTTAAAGCCGTATTGCGATCGTGGGTAGTATGTCAACCCTATTTACAATTCCTCTGTATTTTCTGGCACTTGATTGCGAACAGTCGAAGGGATACAATAGCCATCGCACACGCCCACTCTTTTCCAAACAAATCGAAAGACGATAGAATTTCTTTCGGCCAGTTTACATTCGAGACCCCAGATCCCGGCTCCCCTTTACAACGACGCGAGGGACAATATTTACGTGCACACGATCAAATTTGTCCACTAGAATAGGAATAAAAGAACGAATATAAAAACGAGAAAAAAAAAGAAAATGGACCAACAGAAAAAAAATAACCGTCGACTAACAAGGCCTTTTGAAGCCGGCGGTGTTTATAACATCATTAACTTTCGTACAACAACCGGCTGCCCTGTTTTCATTAGTTTGTTGGCACATGGCACATACTATCGATGCAGTGACACTTGCCTATTGTGTTGTCCGAGTGTAGTATTGATTTGTCGGGTAGTACTAACACTGTTCGCTTTTCGCGTGGACGCGTACGTTTTTGATGTTGCCGAACCGAAGCTTTATGTACATTTATATAGCGCCTGCTTGATACGTCCTATCTGCGTAATTCAACAAAAAGCAGCCGGAATCCGATGTAATAGTTTTATCCAGCTTTGATGTACGCCAGTGTCCATTGATCTCGTGAAATTGTCAAAAACCGATTAAAAAAAAGAAACAAAAAAAGGAAAAAGAGAAAAAGACACTCCTGCATGATTGCTGTTTTACGTGTTGGAAATATACGCGTGTATTGTCGTGAGTTTCTATAAAGTAATTTTATAATCCAACAACTGTTTCGCCGAGGATGAAAAATTATCTTAATATTGATTGCGATTTTTGAAATTTTATATAATCGTTACTTTTCGTAAAAATTCTAAAGAATTGAAATGAAGATGTAGATTATGAAGTAAAGTTTGAATGCCTTCAATCGTAAAATATTTTTACAGAGAAACATATGTACATTACTAAGTAAAATAAGTATGTTAGATTCACTGTTATGATACAACGATTTGATAAATGAAATCAACAAGTAAATAGTCTCTGCATGGCAACGCGTTTGTGATAATGGATCAGAATGAAGACGTCTGTACTTAAGGGCTTCGAGTACTCTTTCCCCTTCTTGTTTTCTCCATCTTGATTGAATATTCCATATATTTTTGACTTTTCCAATTGAGATTTTTATAAATATTGTATTAGCAACTTTACTAGGTTAAACGAACAATTCATACGTAATTAGTCACGCAATAAAACTGAAGTGATCAGGTGCTGCTATGAATAACGGACGCGAGTAGTATAAATCCAAAGAACCGAAGTAATCATGTGGCAAGGAACGACACAAGAAACGTTTCCTTTTCTAATACCCTTTGGCTTAGAAACGGGATTTTGTGCTTGTAAATGGCCCTACAGTCGTAAATAATAATACGGCTCAGGCAATAGCGGTTTCGGTTGTCAGAGAAACGATACGAGAATCGAGCCAATATGAAAGCGATCCTCAAAAAGGTAGTGAAACAGACCCGACATAAACGAAAACCGATCCTGTTTATAACCGCTACAACAACATTTTGATTCTTTACAAGTGTTTCGATTTCATGAACGTTAATTGAAATATCGTAGCGATTACGTTAATGACATCGAAGATGAGTATGGTTTAGGATAAATAAATGGTTCTAAAATAATTTTAAGTACCAAAAGTTTACCAGGTTTGGGATCTGTAAAAAAAATAAGCGGAACAGTAAAAGCTGAATATAAACGTTTGGTATCACGATTTAATAGCAGCTATTCAAAACCGTGGTAACTATTCCAGCGCTAAATGCGCTAGCATCACACAGGCGCACATTTAGAACGCTTTAAACGCGACGAAATATAGGGTTCTAAACGATAGTTTATGTCAAATCTACAAGTTTCCTGGTGGTTTGTGATATGTAATCAATATTTTTTTAACTAGAACCTACACTTAATACATCCATAAACACTTCTCGCAGACTTATAATTTCTGTATAGCCACAGATTAAAGAGAATTAAGATGTTTTAAATAATTAAATGGGAAGTTCATTATCATTGGATCTTAATTCAGAATTTGTAAATTTCACATCTAGTAATAGTTCATCGTTTCAGGGCTGAATGTTTCTGAGTTTTTAAGGAAAACCTTCTTTACCAATTATTAATTATGGAAACATACATATACATAACAGCAATATCCTCCGTTATTTTCGTGGAATACGACATGGTACGGTAAAATTAGAGCCAGTTTTACCACAGACAAATACATTTATCATTTAATTAATAATTCGTTGTATATGTAACACGCAGTGAAAAAGTTAATAATTTGCATCAACAACATTCACACGTTTATTTATTATATTTGTAATTTCACAAAGATCGCACGGTCGGTCAGTTTCCAATTTCTATTTCGCAAACACTGTGAATTTCGAAAATGAGAAAGAACGCAGGTGCGCGCGATACCAGCGCGACAATTTCCGTGTGAATAATTAACCATAACAGCTCGAATCAACCGAGGTATCTACCTAACGCTGTACACTTGTTTTCTTGTATCGATCCGATTACAACTTGGTTCGAATGCTTTTGTGTTTTCGCGTTTTCGACACTTGTCAAATTGCAACGGGTAGAACGTGACTAGCTACGGAGCGAACTAAAAGAGAAAGGCAACCTTCCATAGAACTCGTCACAAAGCCGCTGTTTATGAGTAATTACACGTTTACTGGTGCTCTCGATAAATTACCTCAGTGCCGTTCTAACTTTACGACAGGTGAAAAGCGATTAGTGACCGCGTTACGTTACAGCTTATAAAGCTTGTTCGGGATCCTTTATTTTCATCCGGCTTTACCGATCATATCATCCGCTTCTAACTTTCCTCCCTTTCCCGCTTTTTCATTCTTTTTCTCCTCCTTTCTGAATTTCGACGCAAAACCTTGGTGGAAACTTGTTTACGTATCAAGTATTATATAAATAGCACTATTTATACTTTAGATATTTTATGTACTTGCTCGTATTATGTGCATTTAATGCTATTGCGCACGTTCAGATATATTATAAATGCATAAAATGCATAAAAATTCAACACGCGTAGTTCGCAAATATAATATGTTCGTTTTACTGGCGCGAGGACTAGCGATGCAACACTTATCAGAAGTCGATCCCTATCTCGTCGAAGAAGCGATATTCTGGATCGCGAGCTCATAAAAAACGTAATCTCTTACGGTTTTTTCGCATCTTGACCATGTCTCGCTGAGCGCTGCAGCCTAATTGAGTCTGTTTGTAATCCTGCTTATGGATCTTTATGAAAGGGAAGGTTTACAGGCGCAGCGTAAACCCCTTCATCCATCAAGCAAGAGCGGCAGCTAAAGACCTCATCAGTTCCGGTGCCAGCAAACACGGTGTCTCCTTGATAAGCCCACCGAGATAGAAGCCAGAGGAAAGCGGACATTCAAGCTGTAACCCCTCGTGGAAAAATCCGCATAACTCCCTTCCCCTATCCTTGGCAGATCTTATCTGTGTGTCGCCAGATTTATCTGAACATCAAGAACGCACCGCTAGTACGCTACACCTTGAAAGGTGTACTCGAACCAACCGGTGGAAAAAAAAAAGAATTAGTATCTGCCTATTAACGTGCACGCAAAGCTGGTGCTACGTGGTGATTTTTCGCGATGAGTTCACGCTTGTCGGCAGAGACGGTTCGTTACCAAGCTATGCAGAATATTTTTAAACCAGTCTTATCGTCATCTTAAAGTGCGCCGCCACTTTGAAGAATTTGTAGCCCCGTTCGGGTATGCGTGGGCTTATTCGTCGGCAAATCCACCGATGACTAACGCAGTTCCGTTACGGAGAGTCGAGCTGCTCGTTTCCTTATTTACACCGACTAAATTCTGCCCGGCTAAGCAGCGGACGATACTACTTTTTCATTAATGTCTCATGCTTCTATGATCTCGTACATCTCTCTTTCGTATATGACGCTTCCAAATCAAGTTTCCAAAGATCTTTTCTATTGTCAAATCGAGGCATCCTTCCCTTCTACAACGATAGGAGAAGCTTGTATAAAATCATATAATGAAGATAGAGATGTGTATTGCGTTGTGATAAAAGAACGTTCTTTTTATCAAGTTCTCTATTTCATTTACATAATATCAGGTTTTACTGATCATATGATGATAGCACTGAATGATACAAATTCTTTTTCGTGTCTCTAATTTGTGTTATAGGTTTTTGCAAAGTATTCGCTGTAACATGTACATTGGTTACTTTTTAAGCAACAATTACGTTGAATTACATTTTTACAATTATTTATTTGTTTGTAAAAACTCATTCTCGCTTCTTTTACAAATCGTGTAAACCTTGTAGCATTAACGAGTAGAATACTTTTACACGAATTCACAGTAACCCATTGTCGACATTCCCACAATTAAATTTCGATTTGAGCACCGACAAGAAATTCCTTAGTTGCAACATTCGTCTAAAACCATCTTACAATCCAAATAGCACATATCTAAGCATGAAAAAGACATTTGTCAGTTAAACAAGAAGCACTGATCGTAAGAAGGCATTGCTCAGCAGGTTCTGGATCCTCGAACTAGGTCAGTTTATACAAATCGTTCGTACTAAACTTCTAAGACTGTGCAATAGTTTGTTTCACGGTATATCTCGATGACCCGCTATTCGCTATCTCCGTCTAATATTAAGTTGAACCCGTGTGTCTCACGATACCGAACGTATCATTGTCGTAATATTTCCTGCTGCTGAATGATCCTGTTTTTACCAGCCGAACGTTATTAAGAATGATTGAAGTACGAAGCAGTGGCAATAATAAATTCCTGTAGGTCGATAGATTGAACCGAGTGACATGCACGCAATGAACGCGAGGCTGGAATAAGGTTCCACGCGAGCTTCGTATATCCTAGGTGCGGATAAAGTAGCAAGCGCGTTCAAGTATAATGAACCCTGTGCGCGATAATCCTCGTAAAACCTCGCTTCCCGAACTGCGTTTCCCTGGGAGCGAATACGAGGAGCCCTGCCTCCTCGTGAAAGGAATCTCGAGAATAATCTGAGCCTCATGGTACATTCTTATTCCGTTCCCGCATCAAGCTTCAATGGCATCGATTTATCACGTGCTTCGTAGGCGAACTACTTGGCCCTCGTGTGTTGCTCGTTCGAACGCGACGGAGTGAGAGAGAAAGGGAAAGACAGTTTGCCACGCTGGTTCCTGTATGTACATAGACGGCGTGTACGATCAACATACGCATGTACGTACACACGCGTGCATAACACAGTCGTATATATCCCGGAGACATAACTCTTAAAAATCCCTGAGCATTCTGGCCGTGTGTAGTGCTAGGTTTCATGAATGCGTTCCATGACATCGGCGAAGCGCAATAGCTCCGCTTTACACACGGAGTAATGACAAATCAATTTCTCGACAAGCATTTCCTGGCTGGTAGGAGCAAGGGTCTTGCAACCTTCGATGCGACGGAGACCGCAGGAACAGCAGCGTACCAGGGGTAGCCAATATCGTAGATCTGTAGTCTCCGAAGCGGCACATCGAACCATCGTTTCAAGAACGTTCACATCTTTCCGATTCCCGTCTTCTATCACTTTTCGTCTATCTTTCTTCTGTATTGGGCGTTCGGAACCTTATACGAGGTTCATTTCAACTGTAGTAGTATTTAAGTATAGCATTCGCATGGGCGAAGAGCAGATTTCTCTCCTTAAAATTTCTGGTCTTAACTCTACCTCGTTCTTTGGGACATCTCAGAGTCAATCGTGTTCCTTTTATTGTTCGGGAATTTTTTATGTTTCAGGAAATACGAAAAATACAGAATTGTTCTTGATATGCATCTTGTATTAAATATGTAAAAAAGTCGTTCTTTGGATGTTTGCTTATTGAAACAAGAATGAGATTAGGATCTAGAAATTCGAAACCATAGTAGGATTAATAAATCATGCTGCAACTCGACAATGTATCATTCTTATTGCAATAAAATTCCTATTTGTGAACTAGTCGAGACAAATCGTGTTTCCACACATCGTTTCGTCCTAATTAGTCTAATCTCTTCGTAATCTGGCGGAAGTTGATTAAGATATTAGAAATTCAGACAGAGAGCAGGAAACCAGTTAACCAAGGCATCGTTCCAGTTGGTTCTGTTGAATTTATTCGTTGCGTCTTCATCAGAATCCTCTGGCTCGTTACACACGATACCGTAGGTGGGCTGCTCCATTCTTCATCGATAGGAGCAGTAAATCAAAGCGTACTAGACAATGTGACCTTGACTAAAATCTTAATAAAGCCTTGCCTCCAGGTAGCTTCTAGAGCTATAGGAATAGAATAGTTACTTATAGGCCTTCGTGCCGTTGTTAATAGCGTCATAGTCATTTTTATGCACACATATTGTACAGAGGTGAGTATAAATACCTTCGACATTGAATGCAAATTATATATTTTCGTCTGGTTCCCGTCCCACGAGAGCATAGTCTTCTGTCTAGTCTCACGTGAGACTTCATCGAACGTTGTGTCAGGTATCAGGTAACCTAGCAATTTGCGGTAATTGTCCCGGCTTCAGCACGTACGTTAATGATTACGCGTGACAGAATAAATGGCCAAACAATAGAGGCATTTAATTCTTAGAATCGAATATTGCGATATTAAATGAAAATGATGGGATTCATTAATTAAATAGGAAACTTAGATCATAGAATGTGTGAATTTTATAAACCTTCTTATTTTTAGTTTTAATATTTAATACCAATTGTATTTTGTATTTAAATACACTATTATAAAGGAACTATTGGTTTTCCTATATCTTTTACTCATTGGAAATCATTTGCTCTTATAAATTATTCTTTTATTGCTGGTATTTTATTTTACCATCACAATATTTAAAGTAGATTTTTAATGTTAATAATCTTCAGTTAATACTTCCCTCGGTAAAAAGAAGGAAGAAGTTTCGTCTTCAATTAAAAATATTTCCCATTTATTCTCACATAGACTTTCAGTTATAAAGCGGTTTGTGGATTTGTTTGGGATAATAATTATAATTCTTCAATTGTATCAACTACTTTACGATTAATATCTCTATTCACTCATTCGTTTCTACCAAAACTATTTGAAGAATGTTTCCACTGATATACTTTTCTACCTAATCACACAAACTAGTTAACGACAGTTACGAGAGTAACAGATTTTTCCGTGTAAAAATCACGCAAATAGAATCGAGGCTAGGCGAACTATGACCAAGACCATCAAGCCTTATTAAAATTCTCAAAACGAACCTGTACTCCTCTAAAATCCCGTAAGCATGCATAATTCACACTTTTGTCGCAAATATCTTATATTACCTTACAGTCGACGTATTATTTCTCACAGAAGCGTATCGAAATATGTAGCACGAACTGCCTTTATCCTGCGTAGAAAACGAGCTAGAGACCCAGAAAAAAGGATCAAATGTTATCTGCGAACGTGCGAGTCACATGACCTTTAACCCATTAGTCACAGGCATTGACCCAGTGTCTTTTCAAGACAGGGACTGGTTTTGCCTAACGAAAACGGTAGCCGAAGAGTAACGGCACGTGTATAAGGCCGCGGTTACACCATTGACCCTATTTGACGGGTTATCGAATTGTTACATGAGCAATTTCTTCCAAGATCGAAAGAAGGGAGAGGCACTGCATGCCGATGTAAACTTACGAGCAGCCTTCGTAGCCGTAAAGTCTGCGAGCGTTCCGAAATGCAAAACAGTTATTCGTAGCCGCGTCTAGGACGGTTATTTGACTGTGTCTGCTGGCACGTTGCCGCCATTGTGTCGAGGAATATGAACGTCACTACCGAGAGATGCGAACAATAAGAATATATATATCTAAATCGGTCTCGCGTTGTTCCGATATACAAATTACAGTTGACCGTTCCGAGTGACAAATGGAGATATTTTGCGGAAGTTATTAACATGTTACACTTGTATATATTATATACAGTGGTTTATGAAAGTGGTTGAACTCCTGTACGAACTTTTTACGGATGCATTAGGTATATGGTATGAAACATTTTAAAATTTCATTGTTAGTAAGAGACGATTATTGCGATTACTTTGGTAAAAGTTGAAACCAATTTGTAGACTTATAAGTAGATTATTTATAGATGTAGAAGTTACAAGATATATTTAAAATGCAAGCGTATATTTTGTAAGAATCACCGATTCGAATTCTACATGCGCATGCACCTCTATGGTACCAATATTGTGAAGCATTAAAAAAAATCATATCATGATATTAGATATACAAATCTTATCAGTTTCCATATACAGTAACAATAAGAGTAAGCAGTAAAAGTAAACAGTAAGAGTAAACAATAACAGTAAACAATAAGAGCGTCGTTTACAAAGCGCATTGTTATTGGTTTGTCTAAATCGGTCAGCATAGATATTCTTTTACCTATATATTTCTAAACAATCCGCGTTTTGTTCCTCGTTTTCCTAGAAGAGTGTGTTCTAACGTTTCTTCGATTGGAAACGGTTTGCATCTTTGTCTGGCCGCTCCTTAGAAGTGAGACATTCCCGTAGAACGAAATATCTATTCGCCTCGTGCCTCGTATTTTGCATCCCGCACGGAAACAAAACTTCAAACGGGAACGAAACTTTTTTTTCCCCGCGAAGAATTTCATGCCTCTCTGATACCGAAACGCCGCAACCATTGTACAAGACGCTGAGAACAGCTTGTCCGTTTGCGGAAGGAACAGGCTGGTTTCAAACAACCATATTCAACCGCAGCGTATTTGCATTCTCTATTTGCGTCATAATTTCCTTCGACATTTTTTTCATCTCCACCACGTTTCATGTTACGATGTACTTGGTTTAAGCGTGTATCTTCCATTATTTCTTATTGTTAGGTTACGAGGAATATGAGATGATTGATGAAATCGAGGTAGCTTTAAGGTCACAGTGATTGTTTTGCGTTAAATGATTAGATAGTTAGGTTTGAACTGAAGATAGTTGTTTTCAATTGTTAGTGTATATACTTCGGTATGTGAAATCACATGGCTTATTTTAAAAACACACAAAGGTGTTTAAATACGAAAAACTACGATGGAATTCTGAGACCTGGAGAGCGTAAGTAGTATTAGACAGTTGAAGTCAGACGCGTAAAATTAATAGCTTGTCTGTTGACATATAAGTTAAATCGTATTCAATTATTTGGTGCCAATCAAGCATTTAATTTTAGAATATTGTCTATATATCGTGTTCCAAAAGTGATCATAAATACAATAAAAAAAAATATTTATAAATATTATAAAGATCATCATGAGTATTAAATTTTAACTTTTTAACTGGTTATAAACGCTTTACAAACGCTTTATAAATTTCTTTTCTCTACCTATAGTCTTACCTACATATATATAAATATTTAAAAGGTGCATACTTTTAATATCTCAACAACTACGTCCCTTTATAATGAAGCGCCACATGAATTTATTTTCATTCAGATAGGCGCCAAGAAGAAATCAAGGTCATCTAGGTTCTTCACATGGTATAATTCTTTTAATAGCATGTGATAGTTACTCGTGTTAAATTATGTGCAAGAACAATAGGGAATGGCGCTATTATTATTATATAAGGCAGACGTGAATGTTACTTCCTTATTTGTATGGAGCTCGATTAGTCGAATATTGTATTTAATTTGCCACATATCTGCAACAAAATTTGTATTTTATTCCCTATTCAGTTGTAATAAAATGCGATATTCATCTGAAAATACTATTGCGAGATATTATAATTAATTTTACGGTTACTTGGAATGAAAAGTACTTACTAAAAAATAATAATTTATTTATGCGTTTTCTACGTTTTATTTTGAAATTTAGAAAATTTTCCAAACTTAGATAACTAATCAATTAGTAGTTTTCAAGAACTACTTTCTGCATCGTGTTAAAAATTCTGTAATATTGACATTTCACGTTGAACTCATTCAGTGAGTCAATTACACACTTAATAAACTTTTCAATGCTTTTTGACCATATCAAATTATCGTGTTCCATAATCTCGCATCATTTTCATCTTTTTCATTCCTTCATAATTGTATTTTATGCGACATCCACCTGAACAATCATCTCGGCTCGAAACTCTTCATGAAATTCTAAAGATCAGGAAGCTAATTTCAAGAGTCATAGGCATCGTCACGCACCTGCACTCGTTACTAGCGTCGAAAGGAACGAGCATAATCTTCCGCAAGTAATTCCACGCGTTACACACCGTTTTCACATCGAACATTGCGACCTATTGAGCAACTTCTTCCATTATTCGCTCAATTAACTATTTTCTGCCTGTTTTTTTCCTTCTTCGTGCATTTCATCAAATTTGAAAAGTGAACGCGCTTTTTCTACATAAAATACGCTAGATATATCAAGTACTGGTTGATTGATGGATCGCCATTATCAACAAATATGCATCACCGAATCAATTAACATTATATGGTTAATAGAAAAGTGTTTTATAAACACGCCTGATATCGTTCAGCTTGAAACAACGAAAATCCATTTTTCGAAAATTCAAGACTTACCAGGGACGAACACTCCCTGTGCTCCCACTCTATGAATGCTAAATTACCAGCAGAACAGTGTGCACTCATCATTAAAACTGGTTCGAGCCAATTTCCACTCTGGCTGGACAAGCATTTGTTCGTTGGTTGGACGATTTGCTGAATAATTTCGCGTACACGTACGAAGGTATACGAGACGACTCAATGCATAATTAATCGTAGGATATTATTATTCGAGGGTGTCCAATTAAGTTTCACAATTTATTCAAGCCGAGGAGAATATCCGATGAGATAATAATTGGGGAAAATAAATTGAAAAGACTTTCTCGCGATGCGCGAAAATCTGATTTAGGTAATGCACGAATCGTCATGTTTTTATGCTCGCTTTTACTACCTTCATGAGCTGTTGCGTAAATAAATAAATCTTTGTTTAATGAACCGACGCGGAGAAGGATACTAAAGGCAGAAACATCGCGCTTTTTTTAAATAAAAGAGAAGTGAATCGAACAATTAGCTTTTAATATATAGCACTATGATGGTATGGTACTTTAGTTTGTTGAAATAATTTGATTATGAAAGTATTCTTTTTGCAAATATATAATTACTTATAATTATAAAATATATATATATTTATTAATAAATATATATTTATTAGGATATTTATAGTAATAAGTTGCTAATTCCACAGAATATTATATAATATATATATTGTCAAATATAGGTGAGATAAAGTATTTACATATAGTAAGCAATAGTAATACGTTCAATATTCTTAAACAAGGTTAAACTATCGAACTGAAGATATAAATATATTTATCTGCTCGAAAGGGAAAACGCGATGCTAAATTTAAATCTCTTTTTACAAACATCCAGCTTTGCTACATTCTGCTATCTCGCGTACAGCATCTCTGCATAACGAGTTTAATAATTCAAAATAACATAACTCATGTCTGATCAGTCATCCAGATATGTAACTGGAAGTATTAACTATAAATATATTTGCAAACCGAATAACCATAGAAACAATCATTTCTATATGATATGATTAAAATAAAAATGAAATATATCGCTTAATAAATTTCATGTCAAATTTCGAATGTAATTAAGACATTTCGAGTAATTAAAACTAAACTTAAAATTTCTTCAAATCGTAATAAAACACGTTCATAATAAGCATTGCTTGCAAAATTTACTTCTTACGAAAATACCTATGCAGTTTAGTTACTTTTTCCAAAATATTTACGATATAAGGAAAAATTGTTAAACTTATCGTTTTCTTAATAAAATAATGAAAATTATATTAATTTTTCAAACTCTCTCGATTGATTTTGTAGGCAGTATAAAGTTTTCTAAAAAAGGAGACCGAAGATAAACAGTAAAATTTGCATAAAGTTACTAGTCGCATAATTATCAGAATGAACAAAAAAATAATAAAACGGTCGGAGTGCTGTTTCTGTTTTGGTATTAAACAAATGAAGGCACAATCGTGATGCTTGCTAGAAAGGAATGAACGGTCGGAGTGGCAAGGACGTTCGCGCGAACATTCGCAAGGAATGTACGCAAGCCGGAAAGAGGAAGAGGCGGAAGGAGTTGAAAGAAACTCCGTGACTCCGGACGTTCAATCGCGTTCTCATCCTCGTGTAGTCTCGTTCCTGCAGCGCGATCAGTTTCGTCGTACTATCGGCTAACGAGAGGATGCATGACGAAAAGAAAGAGAGAGAGAGAGAGAGAAAGAGAGAGAACGAAGAAGACAGAAAGAGCGCCGCCACTGAATTTGCATTAAGGTCGGTGCACACTGCACACGGGTTCCTTGTACCGTGTTTTTCCGCGTTGCCACGTTTTCCCCGCAGGCGATCATGGCTTTGGTGTGTGGTTTCCGCGAGACTGCCGCCTCCAGACCGTCGTCTACACCGCCGGTTACGTGACGATCAATGAAACGGGGCCAAAACTATCTACGTACCCCTCCCCCTCTCTTTTTCTTAATTAAAACCCTTATTTAACATTTTTTCATTTTTTAAGATATAGCGCATATATTTCAAAAGTGACATAACTCACAATGTTACCAAAGATAACTTCTAGAAGACAATGGTAAAGTATTATTGATTACGTTAAAAGAAAAGTTAGTTATATCATTTATATAATCGGGTATTATTAAAATCGTAAAATATTTCGTGTAACGCATATAATATATTTGTAAAATTTTTGGACAAATGTTCGAATACTTTCGTCAGCAACTGTAATATGGTACGAAGAAAATATACGTAGATTCATGTCATATCGTGCATTCGAATTTCTTATATAAAGCGGCCAGTTTAGCTCGTCAGTTTTCTTTCCTCTCAATGATGAATTATTCCATGTTTATATTCGACATTAGTTCCCTTGGAAATATCTACGAAATATCTTTCTCCGACGAATAAATTTCGATACATTACGTGGCTAAAGTAAGATGGAATAAGATATCTTGCGTCAATTTTATTCAGCTCTGTTCGATTCATACCGTTTGCATAATATGAATGGACTGCATTACGTGGAAGCGAAGCTTTGCTTCGCTTTTTTTCTTCGCCCTATAAGGTGGTCGTTTTGCTTTCACGTAAAGAATTTGCTACAAATCACGTAAGTCTTATTACTTCCTTTTCGAGCACGTAGCAATGTAATAAGTGGCGACAATTACCACAAGGCTACATAACCATTCTGCTTTTATTTACCAAACAATGACCACCACTTTACAGTTATCGTAAACCCCGGGAAACGTTTTACAATCAATTTGTGACCACGGATAGCACATTATGGTTACATTTCGGTGGACTCCTGAAACCCACGTATAACTGCATTATCGGGTAATTATATTACACTTGAAGCAATACATTCACGGTTCGCTGACAATCAGCGTTATTTCTTCTTATCTACATAGTTTATCATGGACTGTTCTGTTATTATTATAGGATTTAGTTTTTATTATTTTATTACTTTTGACCCCACATTCTTTCGATTATCTTCTATCCAGTTATATTTTTCTAGCACTAGAAAATATCGCAAGTGCGAATAAAATATGAAAATATTCTTATTGATACGCATGATTTGTTGTTTCAGTTTTATGTTTGGCATCTTCTCAGAATACTACAAACCATTTTTGTTTGCTAAAAGTGAAATAGGAATATTTTATTTTCATAATTTCCCTTTCATAAAGGAACAAATTTTTTAATCTATACTTCCATTTTATTAATTATCGAGCAAAGAAATTGAAATAATTAAATCAACCAACTAATTGATACGTCTTTGAATAATTCCATCTTATCAACAGGTTAAGTTTACGATAATAAGGAGGAGAGTTTATCTCCTTTTTATAATATAATATATCTGTTTCCTTCTTAACGTGATAAAAAATGCTAACATTGCCAGAATTTTAACGAAGAAGATAGATAATTAAACGCGACACGTCAGGAAATTTCGTTTATATATCTTTGTCTAATCTTGATGTTTTCACGATAAGTTTGCAGGCAATGCATTCACGGAAGCGTAACAACAGTGTAAAAGGTGTCGGACATATACGAAGTTTGCGCAGACGAGACAATTAGAAGCGCCTTTAGCATAGAATCGAGGAATGTCTCGAGTAACATTTAACTTGAGAATAAATAGTTCCTTAAATTTCCAACATGTTGCGTAATCACATTCGTATTGATAGATATAATTACATTTTAGTGGATATATTTGAAAAAATTATTGATTCAATGAAATGTTATACTGCCATTTGACTTAAGTCATAATAATAGAAATTAGTTCATCTTTTTGTTTGTTAGCTTATAAGTAGTGTAATAAATTATAAATAGTACATAACATATAATAATACATAATACATAAACAGTCAATAAAGTGACATATTTAAAAAATGTGTATAATCGTAGATATTCGAGGAAAATGAAAAATTCTTTCCTCGAGCGACTAGGTATCAGCTATTCTCGTAGTCTGTTGCAGAAATTTTATTTCTATAGGTATTCAGTTATTTGAAATATATATTTTATTTAAGACCGAGCTTTACAAATTTTATGGATTATTATTATATTGTTATATAATATATTACATATATTAAAAATACCATTATGTGATATTTGATATGATTATGAGATATAACTGTTATAAATATATTAACAGAGAACTAAATCATGAAATTGTAGATTCAAATTCATTAGAACTTTACGCACACTATAAACATATTTCTCTTAATGTGTACCATTAACCTGAATGAGACAAGTGGCGTAATTCAAATTGGAAGAGTGTGGCATTGGAATTTACATATTGACATTTTGAGCAATTTCATTCGATGTAATAATTCTTCCTACAAAATCACAATATAAATTACCGTTAATATAAACAATTAACAATAGAAATGAAATCGTAGAACGTGAAATATAATAACTCAATCTGACAAAAGAGTATAACATTTTACAACAGCTTGATCGTCATAGCTACATAGAAAATCTAATACATTCGTATGACCGATCTGAAAATGCCATAAACATCCGATATCATACGAAAGACAGTAATATCAACTGCGAATAACGAAAGCCGAATTCTTCTTCATGCATGCGGAATGTTCAAACGATGATGAAAAATTCCTGATGCAAGCGATTGGCGTCAGCTATTTCCAGTTAGAGAGGATAACTTTTGACGGATAAACGTCGACATAATCGAGATCCCACAAGAGAAAAGTAAAAGAAAAAGAAAATAAGAGATGGAAGAAGGTAACTACCGTCCTTGATTAAAATGTTCTAAGATACATATTTTACTTCTTGATATCTTCATTTCAGTGGAAATCTTTATGCTTCCAAAATGAATTAACGTATTTAACGTAATTTTCTTAGTAACAAACTCTCTAAATTATTTTAATTATTTGTCTTTCAAGATATAATCTCTATTAAGTAAATATATTATGGTAATTATTCCGTATATGTTGATAAATTTTAAATAAGATAGAAGTTATATTAAATATTTAAATATAATTCCTATCTTAACCGTATCGTGGGAAGGTGTCCAAATGTGGAGAAACGACAAGGTTTCTCTTATCCACATTTCCAATGTATACATAAACGTTTAACTCTCATTAGAATCATAAACTGGAATCTTCTATTTCTGTAAATCAAGAGATTCCTGTTTCCAATCCTTATAAGAAACCAGAGGCTAAATGCGTTTCTCATTCTCAGTTTCTTAATCGAGGTGTCCGACAATACACGGAAAACTAATCAAAAACTCGTTCGAATTGAAAAAAATGTAAACCAGTCGTTTAATCGTGTTACATCCGATAACGATATTAATGTGTTCGGCACGCTCACTCAGTTTTAAATAGAACCTGATTCTTCGCGCCATACATTTTCTATTTCTCTAACAAGTAACCACGCATAAATTATTTATAGTACTTGATGTAGATTGTGGTCTTGAGATTATATCATATTTAAAATTGGCAAATATGAATATGAGCGAAATTTAGTTGACATCTGCAACATTTCCAATATAATTATTCTTCGTGTACGTATTAAGCTACGTACATATACAGAGTTAGATCGCAATTATTTTTTAATCATTTAATTTATACCTATTTATTTAATTCGATTTTCCACCAAATACTGTTAATTATTCTACTTCTAATTGAAACGAAGAACGATTGCCAAAATTATTATTTTATAGCTATGTACATATTATTTAATGGAAATTGGGCTTGATTTTGGTATATAGTTTAATAGTGTTCATAGCGCTTAGCTGCAACTTGAACTTGCTTTAACAGTTCTCGTCGCACTTAATTAGAAGTTAGCTTAACAGGCATCACAACACTTGGCGGGAGCTCCTTCAACCTGTATAAGACAAGTACTAATCTACACGAATAGCGAGAATAATATTTCCAGCCAAATGAAACAAAAATTCAAATGTCTTTTAAATCCTTCATTATATACTTAGAAGAGGTGTATATTAAAAATTCACAACAAAAATTGTCTACACCAAACGCTAGTCTAATTACTATAATCACACGTGCTCGACGATTAAAATTCTTTCTTAATGTTTTTGCTACTATTGAAATTTCACTTTCTGTCCTCAAGAGCGACATATAATCACACAATCTTTCACCATATAATCTTTTCATCAGAAACTTTTTGGCATACAGCTTGATCGGAAATTATTATTTAAACAAACGATTGTCAAAAACTCAGTGATTCAAGACATCGAGTAACTATCGCCATGGCATTCTTTTTTTTACATATTCTTCTTTTATTTTACAAAGATGCGAGGGCAACATAAAATATTTAATAAAAAAAGCAGACGACACACTCGTGTCAGCGTCTTCAGCAATAATAAAAATCTCGAAAAAAAAAGAAATCGTGTAATTTTTTCTCCAAAATACATCAGAGTTTCTTTTTAGGTCGTTTTCTGTATATGTACATATCGAGTGTGTATAGTATTATAGTATTATATGCTTGAGCATTGGTCGCTCGTTCGCGCGGTTCAGCAAGCGAGTTATCAGGAAGAACCGCCGAGAGGGGAAAGGAGAAAGCGAAAGAGAGTAGTCGATACACGTTGGAAGGAGTTGTGTTGGAGGTGAGGAGGAGAGGAGGAGAGAGGCTGCTACCAACGACTAGTTACACGTATGAAATAATCTATTATCTGGAAAGGGGAGTTATCTGGTGCGGGCATTGAATCGCCAAGGTCGCGGTGAAGTCTTGACGGAGAAAGGAAGACGGAAGGAAGGTAGATAGACGACGACGGAGAGAGACAGTACGACAGATAGAGCGATAAAGGAAGAGAGAAGTCTCACAGGCGGTCAACGAACCTCCTTCGGCGCTGTGCTCAGCCCGCACGTACGTATCTACGTTAGCGATGTTACTAACGCAACCATGATCTACGTATGTACGTACGTACGTACGTAACGTAAGTACGTATGGGAGGTACTAGCCTACCATTCAGTCGACGTTGCTCTCGCTGTCTAGGCGCCCACGATCTACAGGGTGTATCCTCATACGTGCCAGCTATTCCTGTCATGCTCTGCATCGCTTAAGCGTACCATGACCGAGCATAAAAACTGCCGTTTGTTTACATTGCATGGTGTTCGTACAGGACGGATATACAGTCATTGAGTGGCGAGTAATGGTTAAATAGATACTAATAGAGTTAGAAAGTATTGGACAGTAGCAGTACAAATGGAGATACATGGTGTTTCAGTTACATTCTGGAAATCATTCGCTAGATAAACGGTTTGTACAATAAGAATTCTCATTCGTATAGTAGAAGTGTATGCTCAGATAAGTAGATTCAGTCGACAGAAGTTCATTTTATCAGACACTAAGTATTTTGAAATTGTCATTGCAAGAAGAGTAATAGTTAAATGGATATTAATAGAGCTAGAGTGTATTGGACAGTAGTAAGGCAAGTAAAGATACATAATTCAGTTACATTTTGGAAGTCCATGTGAATTCGTTAGGGGGATAAACAGTTTCTGTAATAAGAATTTTCACTCATATAATAGGAGTTCATATTAAGATAAGTGAATTCAGTCCGCAGAAATTCATTTAATCAGACAGTAAGTACGGTTGTTGAAGTTGTTATTGGGATAGTAAAATAATTTCTAGTAGTTCAGTTATATGAATAAAGTCATTAGACAGATAGTTCATATGATAGAAATTTATTAATTCACTTTACTATTCATGGTTTTTCCTTCATATTCAAATAAATAGATTCAGTCGGCAGAAGATCATGTAATCAGACACTAAGAAAGATTTCGTTCCAGTAGATGCACAAATAGAGTTTCATTTGTTTCATATCTATCTATAACTTTAATACCAAGGTAAACCAGATAAGTACATCCTAATTACATATTAGCTCAAGTAAGTAAACTACAAATGCATTTTTTATTGTAACGAAGGAAAGAGATTCGTATTAATTCACGTGTGTGTTTTTATTTTATTTTATTGTATTTTCAAGTAAAAGTTTGTCCGATTACCCGAACAAATTGTTGACACGTGCAAATTATAATTAGAAACCTATATTGAATATGTATACATACATATATATACTTGATGTATATAAATAATAATATTTCGATTTTATAACGTCCACATTTTAAGATACATAGAAACTCAAAGTATATAAAGTATGTTATATATCTTAATATTTGATATATACATTTGCACAATTGTTTTTCGTATTTCTATGAATCGTAATGGTATTATGATATTTTGTATGGTAGGAAACACCCAGTATACGTACACCTAGTAAAGTGCCTCCCAGTGCTTCCTCCTCCGGTTCTTCTCTCTCTCTCTCTCTCTCTCTCTCTCTCTCTCTCTTTCTCCTCCATCCAGTTCCCTTTTTCTTCCTCTTCTATTGCTTCTCCGCCACCTTCAGCATCTTCTTCCTCGAGTTGGACTCTTCTTTCTTTGGCTCGCACGCTTCTGGAGTACCGGCGCGTCTCAAAGCTGGAGGTTCCTACTAAATAACAAGTGCTTAGATTTACCTAGACAACCTTCTTATTTTCTTTGTCATGTTCACGGTCGCCTACCAGCTTTCCCGATAACAACCGCATCGAAATGACGTCCCAGGGGTCTTCGATAGGCACCGGACCCAATAATTAGGAGGAATATCGAAAGGAGAACCGCGCTGGTTCTCCGATGAACGCTCTCCTTTAACGCAATACCTACGGCAAAACGAGAGTGTCGATGCGCTCTGTTCTACTTGAACACGTACCACTGACAGAGACGCCATCGCGAATCTTTCCTTTTTTTCCTCTCCTGACGTTGAAATCGCCATGATAATATAGCGAATTTGATTTAAGTTCGCGAGGCGAACCTTCATTGCGATCGTTATGTAAAAAAAAAGAAAAAAAAGAAAATAAAAGGACAACCACCATGTCCTGCGATTTAGTGTGATTAGCCGTGCACTCGGAACACTTTATGCCCTTTGGAACGAGAGATTAAAATTTTACGTCTTCTCCGCGTATCGTTTGGAAACTCAAACGCCTGAAAAATGCGAAAATGTTTACCAAGCCCGAAGAATTCCAATAAACTTTGAAAACCAGCTGAAAGCTTTAACTGATGTGAATGATGCTAGAAATGTACAAGTCCATGATAAATAAAAGAAAAATTCCGATTATGGACATTTCTCTCTATAATTATATTTTCCGTAACCTACAATTTATCTCTATATCAAAGGTCAACGTTTTTGCAACATCGGGAAATTAATAGATACGAGCATCTTCATGTTTTCAAATTAATTGTAAATCTCCAATTTTACCCCGGCCAATAACAATTCGTCTCGAAAGTATCCTATCGAAATTATGAGAAATAGAAAAAGATAGCTTCGAAGCTGGAGAATTGCCTTAATCTATTTTAAGCCATTATTTTAAGTACTACCTTACGTCGATATGTTTCTCTCATCCTCATATCCTCTAGTTGTTTTCAAAGCAGATCTCAAACACAAACTTAATTAATAAACAGTACTGATAATTTTGATAAATTTCATACAGGCTATCCCATTTTAAACTTTCATTTGCAAAATTTGTACACAGCTTGAGAGATGAATGATTTTTGTTAGAAGTTAAAGTCATTAACGGAGTGATCAATTATCAATTATGTTAATTGGTAAAATTTATTTGTAAAACTTTCATAACTTTATTATGAAATTATTAATGCCGATTACTTGTAACTTTGTAACAAATGTGTTAAATTTACAAAATCTAACTAATAATGTCAATTCCTTCGTGAAAAACCGTCCACAAAGTATTCGATGCATCCCTATGTTTTTCCTCTTGAATGACCTTGAGCATCAATGCAATGCTACCTTTCGTCCTTGACTGATAGTTCTACCTCTTCGAAACTTTTTCTGGTAATTTGTTGGCAGACATCAGTGATCCGAGCAGCAGATTTTTCTCAGCGAACTTTATGTTTTACAAAACGCCACAAGGAAAAAAAAGTAAAAACATGAAATCTGGGAATCTCGGAAAGGATATTCTACGTCCTCTTCCTATCCAACGACCAGAAAACATGTTGTTCAGCGTTTCTCGAACCCTGCGGTCGTTATGACCAGATGCATCATCATGTTGAAACCACATCCGTACTCTGGTAGCGAGTGAAACGTCTTGCAAGACTTGAAGTTCATTTTGAAGTTACGAAGTTTCAAAGTATGGAAACTCTTGTAGCCGTTTAACGAAGGGAAACTTTAAATGATCTTGAAACACTAATAGAACATAGATCGATGAATTCCTCCTGTAGTGTTGCACACTATGTTACACACATAAATATATAGAGTTCCATTTAAGTTTCGTTTGTAACATAAAAACAGAAATAAAATGTTATAAAGGATGTAATTCTCAAAAAAATCAGAAAGATTGGGAGTAACTACAGCTTGATAAATAAGCGCGTGCATAATGTCATATCTGTAAAATGAATTAATGTAAAGTATTGACGTAATTGAATGTCAATTTCCCTCTGATAATCAATAATATCCTCAAGATTTGAAAGTTCTGAACGTAAATTCGGTATGTCAATAAATATTGACAATAGTGTATTGACAATAGATATTGATCCTTTTAGTTGAGAACCTTGAAATATTGACAATATACAGGGTGTCTATTCTATCTCGATACAGTGAAATATCTTTAACTGTATCGAGGTAAAATAGATACGCTGTATATTGATAGTCTAAGGCCACTCTAAAAGTCGTTTCTCTAGTGTGTAGGTTAAATTTTCTCTTTTGTATTTTTAACAAGCGTACGTCACACACGCTTCTAAGCATACATATAGAGTTAATTTCCTAATTTACAGCATATAGATAAAACAGTATTTACATGTTAACTAGAACAGTA
Source organism: Bombus impatiens (assembly GCF_000188095.3). Lineage (NCBI taxonomy): Eukaryota > Metazoa > Arthropoda > Insecta > Hymenoptera > Apidae > Bombus > Bombus impatiens. The sequence goes on along the minus strand of NT_176521.1, from coordinate 2,051,773 downwards.
TTTACATCATGCATTCTGTTTCTAACTGTTCATAGCATCCCTGAGTTTAGTTGACATCTCTATATTTAGCACGTAAGATTCCGTTACGCCTTGTACTTCGCCGAAGTTTTCTACGAAACGGTAAGCGTTTGTTTCCATTGATGCGTGAGAGACATATTCGCCAAGCAACGTGTGGCCTGATGCCAGTGATCAAATGGTTACTATAAATTTCATATTCACAATAAATTCTCAAGTTTGGTTAGTTTCCCACGCTTTTTATTTTCAAATATTTATATTGAGTAAAATAATTGATTGTTTGTTACCTAAAGCACGAGAAACGTAAATGTTTATTTTCATCATTTGGACTTTTCCTTTCCTGTGTACTAAGTTCGCCAGTTTAAGTATCGTATCGTTGGTATTGATACTTTTACTATTGAGATACAATATTTCCTGTACTATTCTCGTAGAATATCATTATCTTAGATTTAAAAAAATGAATTAATATTTGAAATGTCAGTAATAAATTATACGTTCGTTGTTAATATTAACTGTAGCTTCCATTTTAGAATAGTTAAGTTGAAACTCGTAAAAGAAAATAACTTGAATTTCGCGCTCGACTTGAATTCATTCACTAATGATATCGTTAAACAATTCGGTTACACAAAATTATTTAATTCAATGTATTAAATGATGATTTAATGTCAATGTATCTGTAATAATACTGTAGCAAAAATATAAAAATATGTGGAAGTATAAATGCAATAATGATGCCTGCATTTTATTTATGTTTCATTTTTATAATAGAATTATACTTTCATCACAGTGAGAAGTTTTTGTCCGTCGTTTTAACTATATTGCAATGACACGCACAAAGCAATACATTTAAGTAATACGTTTAATGCACAATTCAATTTACGAAACCAGCAACGACCAGAGACCAGAAAATACCAGCAACGACATTAGTTCACATTCTCCGACTCTTACGCTTCGGGCTACATCTTATAGCCATTTATGTTATTACGAAGATCAAAGAGTCATTTCATCTGAATTCGTCGACTACAACCATAAACTACCGGGAATAATTGCAGTCGTGCGTAATTTAAGGCTTAATCATACGTGAGTTCAGGATGTGTTTTTCACGCGTACCGTATGAAACATGGGACAAATCACTTTTGCCTGACATAGAATGATGTAATGTTGGTTTAGGCTCAAGCTCCACGCTGTACTCTCATCTAACACGAAGATCTAACAAAACATTTCTAATTTTAGTTCTAAAATGACACTGTGGCGCCTGTGCGAAATTTTAAAAGTAAATAATTTATCTACTGACATATAAATAAACTTTAGAGTATTTAATTCTTGTTTAATCTTCTTATTTCTAATATAGTAAAAAGAGTTTATCGAAAGAAAAGTTGGAAACTTCATTTCAAAGGGGACATTTTTTAAGATGGTTAGAAGTAGAATAACGCCGTTGGATTTCTCAAGCATGGAGTTCATGATAAAATTTTAGTATTTGAAATAACTTGTATTTTGAAATAATTTCTCGTTTCTTCCCTTTAAATAAAGCAATACGTTGCAGTTATATTTTCCGAAAATGTCGAGAGATCACTGGAAACAAGTGTTTCGGTAAAAGTAAGTAATATTTAAAATATTGAAATTTTATTTAAGAACGCCCGCGAAATGCAATAGCATTGTTCTAGGTCTATCTTAAAAAATCCATTTGTACCTAAGCATCCTTTGTTCCTTATTTAACCTATTTATTAAGATCGCTTCGTTCAAGGATCCACGTTTCAGTACAGCAATTATAACAGTAACGCTTTTATTAAAATTCCGTTATGATAATCCAATTGGGACGAACGGGATGTCTCAATTTCGGTAAATGGCGGTCCGTTAATGGGATTAATTAAACGGGAATGTTTACTCGACAACCGTAATTTATTGCCTTTTCATGATATTCTCTCTTATTTTTCGAATATATAACGTCCATAATTTCGATGAAAAATGCGACCAGTGGCCAATATCGAATCGTCGAAAAAAGATAGGAAACAAGGCTGTCAAGAAAGAATGGTAAAGTAGGGAAATGGCTTTTCATGTGTTCCCAGTATTACAGTTCTGGAAATATAGATGCTAGGCTGCAACTAAAGATGTTGAAGATGTAGTCGAGCAGTTGAATACCTGGGTCGCACCCAAATAGTCTCCGATAAAAGCATCTAAGTACTTATCATTCATGTTACGTATAGTTGGATTTCTTTATTCTTTTTTTTTTATTATACGGCTCTTTGACGTGCGTCAATAGATCCAGTTGGTTTTCACGAAACGACGATTTTCGAACTATATTATTTGCTTAAGGATCCAGCACACATAAATACAAATGATAATAATGTCAGTATAGGGAATTTTATCGCAATATTTTTGAGGAGCTTGAAAGTGCAATAAAGTGGTAAATACAAATTTTAGAAACTTTGGGATAATGGATATTGAGACGTGTCCGGAATAATGTTCATATTTTATCGCTTTATGGAGGGACACGCTGCTAGATGACGTTCCCTGTTAATCCGCTGTATATAACCCCTTCTAGTCCACATTATAACGGCTTAATAGATCTTTTGGTCGAAACGATATTATTGTGAAGCATATGTCATTGTATCGTTAACATAGGACAGCTTAATTAATAAGTGAACAATTGAGTTATTGATTATGTACGTTTGCGTTGTGTTGGGATTTGCTCCTCTTCATGTTGGTTTTATAAAACTTAGGTTAGTAATGCTTCATTAATACTATAAAAGGTATTCTAATTGATCTAGATGCTGTTTTAAATATTCATCTATTTTATTTTAACTTTATGATTTAGTTTTATGTGAATACTCAGGGATGTGAGAAAATAGAAATTGACAAGGAAATGGTAAACAAAGCTATGATTAAATGAAATGATTTTACATGCACATGCTATTATACTCTGATTTGGAATATCTGAATTTATTTAGTATAGTATTATAATTAATCAATATATTATCTTGAATTGTATATATGTCATGTTATATCGAAATCAGTTGTCAATATTAGCAGGAGAGGATACGATGAAAATTGTTAGTATATACAAGAATGCCAAATGATCAGTATTACCATCCACTACCAGAAAATTTCAAAGAGATTTCGATTTTGTTCTATTAAATATCAAATGCCAAACTATAAATCCTCTTTTACATCCATTAAACATAAAGTCCTGCAAATTATAAATAAATCCATGATATATGTGATCATATATGCAATTAATAACAACATATCGATATGTTCGCACGCATACGTCAAATGTTTTCAACCTTCCTCAATAAAATTCTTAAAAACATACATCAAATAAACAGATTGACTCGTTCTTCCTTTTACACCAAGTTACACATTGCATAAAATTCGAAACACATACGCCGACAAATCCACTAAATTATCAAACAGATATTTAACATTTACAGTATAAACGTTTGGAATACTTACCTGTACGAATACCTTTTCACTAATATTTACGGCGCATAAAGTGTTTTAAAACGTCCTGTTTAGTAATTCGTAGCATGTATTATATCTATAACCGCGCGCGCATACGGAAATTTATCGATCCTGTTATTAATTCGATCCCCACCCCATCTCTTGGCCTCTAATTAATTTGATTTTCCAGTTGACTATGTGCGCTATTCACCATTCACTTGTCGGTTTATACGGTGTCACTTTATAGCGGGCGGTTTTTGCCGCGTAAAAGTCCATGTAACAGGTTAACATGCTATAATCTTCGGCCGGGAAAACCAATAAAACGGCGATATCTCGTGTCGTTGGTCGACATTTCATGATGGCGCACTAAGTCACGTGTACATCGGATCTTTTTGCACGCGACCAAGCGGCCACGATTCTTCCTCCTTCGGTCTTCTCATCAAGTATCGAGCGTGGCTACGACAACCTTCGGCCAATCAAACCCAAACCATCGGCCAAGTTGGATGTAATTATGGGATAGGACGTTAAGGCGGCGGAATTCCGCTTCGCGGAAACACTCTGTGCCGTGCTGTACTAACGAAGTGGCAGTGAAAAACGATGAGAACGCTATAGAACCGTCGCTTGGCGCTCGCCTGGCTAGTATTCCAGTATGTGTAAACTTTGCTTAGAGCAACGCATATATAACCTTCGTGTCTTACCTGAGATGTTTTCCGCGGAAGTTGCCGATGTTTGTTTTGCAGCTAACAACAGCCGATTTACGTGAATCGATACATGATACGATAAAACTTTGTGCAGTCGAGTAAAGCATATTTTTGCTTTGGCAAAACTAGAATGGATTCGGTTACATCCTTAACGCATTCCCGTGGTCGACTGAGTTACGTTTCGCTATATGTTTCTCAGTAGATTTCTTGCGATTTCTAGTGGAAAATCTTGTCTTATGTTAATTGGTGAGGTTGTTTAGATTTCTTTTTTGATTATCGATGAAAGTACAGTTAACCATTTTTATTTAGAAATATTATATAAAGTACGAGAAGGTTTTCTAAAGTGAGAGTAATAATAATTGTGACATGGATGATTTATTTCAATGATAATTGCCAAAGTTATGATAAATTAGTTACGACAACATTTTGTTATTTTTATAAACATTCCACTATAATTCGTATTTATATGTTTCATATATATCAAATAGCTGGTAGAATGGAAAGAGAAATTGTTCCATAATCAATAACATTTTGGAAATTATGGAAACATTATATCTATTTTAATTATGAGATAGTTTTAATGCTATACATATATCAAATAGCGGTATGAACAATTTAAGCCAGTTTATAATATTATTATGTACGCAAAATGTTAAATTTGAACATCAGTACCGATAATGTTTATAATTAGAGTAAAGTGTAATATAAATAGGCTTGTAATGATAGAGTAGTTTAAAAATCGCATTCTATGTTATCCAATCAAACATTTCTAATAAAATTAGGGTGAAATTATATATTATAGAAATGTTTACATGTTATGCAAATTGTATAAATTTAGGAATATAAACCATTACAAGGGAATCATCGCTAGGAAATAGATAAAAGAAAATTCTATTTTCATTTATGCCTATTTGTATGCTACAATATCTTCTTTATTATCCCTAAAGATATGAATGCTAAACCATAAAGAAATTGATTCATTGTTGCGTATCATATTACTTTGATGTATTCAAAGTATGAAATGTAATTTTCTTAATTTTCTTCAGTAAAACTAAGCACAATATACAAAATATACAAATTACACAATATTCATATCTATTGGATGAAAGATGGTAGAAAAAAATAATTAATATATCGTATAACAGAGTTTTCCTTTTATACATAAAAATTGGTGCTTTATTTAAAATAAACGAAAAACTGCTTGGTCAAATTAATACAAACCACCAACAAAGAAAAATTCTTTCTCCACTAATGTCATCTGAATAATAGTTAGTCTAATAATAGTTGTCAGATCTGTCTCCATATACAACTGATTATTATCCTAATAATTCTAAATTTCTTGATTGAATCATTCACTTTTCTAATATATCGATGATATATTCAGCAATGCAAGATATGGATTTTATTTGTAATACGCATTCGTAGGATCAACTGTCTAAATAACACGATCTTAGAGAAAAGCCAATGAAGTACAAAGTTTACTCAAAAACAGCAATTTGTCGCTATACCTTTGTATACACATACTTTTATATGTAAAAGAAGAACCTGAAAGGTGCCTACAGTGGCAAAACACGAATACAACTCGCGGTTGTGGGCTTTAAAAACGAAGACAACGTACTGGTTGTAAAACTGAGGTCGCTAGTTACTTCCAGGAAGGTTACCAGGTTCTTCTTTGCTGTTTTTACCGACTTTAATTGAACCTTCGTACAACTCAGAAGGTCCATCTATTTCTCTTTCGCAGTATTCCTCTTTCTGCTTCGAATCTTGCCGGCGGTTCACTCTCCGACAGAACTCTACGAAAGAGTTTATGCCTTTATTGCAACGATGCATCTGGTACACGTCTTCCATTGCCGTTTCAGGCTCGCCATAAAAAGACGATATCACCTACATTTCGTGAATCTTGGTCTGTATCTTCCAAGAACGATGTATAACGTGTGATTTCGTGTTTTCAGGCGTAAAGAAGAGAAAGAGAGGAAGTTTACGTAGACCGCCGCTCGAAAATATTTGGACACTTGCTTGCTGTCGATAGAATATTATTAAATAAAAAGTATTTTAATTGTTACATTGAAATATTGTATAAATCACACAGGTATTGTTGCTACATGAACAAAACAGAAACACGAAGAATACTCGAATGCAATATGCTTGAATACCTCTTCGCTTCTTTCATGTTTATGCACAGTGCAAGAAAAGAATCGAACTAAAGTTAAAACTGCAACGATAAAAGCAGTTGGCAAATCGTTACACCGATGCCCTGTGATTTTCTTAGAGGAAAATCACTTCGAACGTTGAATCGTGCGATTGGAAAAAGCCATGTAATGTTCTTATATATAAAGTTAACCTCTCGCGAACCAGTGGTTTTACCGTGAAATCGGCATTTTATTTTACCTTTTCTAGTGGTTTTTCTTGGGTTTGAAACAAAGTTACGTTTAGTTCTTTATTTGTAGAACTTGTGTCTTCAGCAACTAGTTTAATACGGAACATTACTGATATCTTCTTTGTTTTTGCTGTTTGTATCTATACTATACTGTGTCTTTTTCTATTATTTATAAATGTTAAAAAATGCACGCACGCGTATAAATTTGTATGTCTTTTAAATCTTTTATTGTCATTTTGAATTTTAGCGAATTTCACGTGATCCTCTGATTTCACTGAGTATACCAATAAGTTTACTATAAGATTAATATATTTTTTGAAACTTGTATATACCTATGTCAAATTTTCTTCTTTTCAAGAAAGATACTTCTTGATGCAGGCTGCAAAGTATTTATAAATTATAAACAAATTCTAAAATTATTGTTAAAATAATTTATTTTATGACGTCGTAATCATTGTTGCAGATATGATTGTGACATACGATTAATTAAGATCTCTATCTATCTTAGTACCTACTTAATGCGTTTCTCATTCTTTTGTACCTTTTGCATAACCATATATTAAGAAATGTAATTTATATATCTCCAGAAAAATTTAAAGCGAACCAGTCAATTTCTAAGACAATAAATTTCTACTCTGGATTTTTTCGAGATTACCTCAAAATTTGCCTATTTGATTCACTATCGAAGAAGAAAGACGATAAAAGAAATTTGAATCTGATAAACATCGCAAAAGACCGCGCAATCGTAAATTCGGATCTGATTGAGCGGAAGATACAATCGGAAGAGAGAATCCAGTGGATCGTTTGATGCTCCTGTAAGAAACGGGGAACTCACCTCTGCACTTTCGACCAACTTCTCGAGACGTGGGATTATAGTATACTTTCGGTTCGCTCTCTCTTTTCCCTTTGCCCTCTTTCTGTGGAAAAAGTTCTTTTCTTGACTCGTATAACGTAGGTGGGTGCCGGTGCCCTCCTACCTGTGTTTCTTTCAAGTTACAGCCCTTCTGGCTAAACTTCTGGCCCATTAATTTACATTAGGACATTTTTCAAGAACCCCCGACGCCCGTGTACCTTAAAATTGGCGAACTCTTCTTTTTCACGGCGCCCCGTACCCTGGAATGGCCCTCGAGTTGTTCGTGTTTCCCTTGTCGACGTTACGCTTGAATTCTTCACCATTAAACGGCGAAGCAGAGAGGACAGGCCATGTGTGTCGGATAACTTTATTAGCCTGTATATCTCGCTCTTTTATTGTTTAGAGGCGTCAATGGAAAATAGTGGCCGACCGTTGTCGCGACTTTTACACGGTGACATTTTTATTGGACGATGACAAAGTTCTCAAATGAATTAGTGAGCAAACTATATTTATAATTCACGCGCCTATCTCGATCGGAAGTTCTGGATAACCAGTTCTATGGGATGAAAGTACGCGAGGGAAAAGTAAAGTGCTTTCGTAAAGCGTACACTTTGATAACTTAGAGATCGTTTTGCAATTATGCATGTTCGATAAATTGGATGCTCTTTAGAATATGCTGTTTGAAAGGATGTGATTATAACACATGATATTAGCCGTATCTATTAAATTCATAAATTAAATAATAAAGAAGACTGCGTTGAATATAATAATTCCCTTAGAATTTATCCTTGTTTATCATTTTCTGAAAACAAATAAGTTTATAGAAATAAAGCATTTGCTTTTTTTGAAAAGCTCGATACTAGTCACGTATCCAGATATTGAAGTTGTGAAACTTAGAAAATGTGGAATTAGTCAATTTGGTTTCTGAAAGGAGTACATGTAACGGGTAAGCGTCAATAGTAGTCACGGCAATTATGGTCAGACATCAGAATAGAAATTGACGGGGAAATGAATGTACAAGAACTTAAAAACTCATTCAGAATTGCGTGAAAAGATTTTTGACACAGGGTTGATATATTTTATAGAATAGCAGATTGAAATAAACATTTTTCTTCCACATTCTCCAACTCCTTAAAGTAGTTTACTATGTACATGAAGAAATCCTCAACTCTATTCTTGTCTGAATTTTACTTGAGGAAGCTTCTCCTTCTATTGTTGTACTACATTTTACACAATACTTTACGTATTATTTTTTTAATGTCCTGATCTTTTTCAGTTTTTTAGCAAATATTTCTAGTGTACTATTTAGAGCTATTAATTGGTGTATTAAGATATTTTATTATTGACTTCTTGATGATTGGAAAAATTTAGTGCTGTACTATAAAATATATATTAATGTTATAATATAAATGAAAGTGTTATGTACATGTATCGTATCTCACGAGTAAGGCAACAAGCAATTCAATTTGATTACATTTATGACTAAAATGAATTAATAATTGGTGTTTATAATTCATTCATATCCGGGATATTTCTTACTTACAGGAACGAATTGATTACTGATAAACATAATTACCAAATTATTATACATTAGTATTATTATTACATTTTAATTATTTCATAAACGTTAATATATCGATAATGTCAAAATATTCTATTTTCGTAATTGAGTTATTGGAGAGGCTATTTCTCATAAGATTAAGTTAATTATATACACCATTTTGTACTGTACTATTTATGTAAAACGAAATATATATATAAATATAGTCGTATAGGCTATCTAGATTTGAATTCATAAAATATATATTATCCGTAGTTATAATAATTTTCTCTCATTATAAACTGGTTATCTATAAATACCTGTTCTTAATACGATGCGGCGTGATTTTATGAAAAGTTTTTCAGGATTGCTTTAGCAATGTTACTAGCAATCTGGCTGTATTATAATGCAGTAAAATTTACGATGAAAATTCACATCATGTCATTTAAATACCTCAATACATATTTCATTCTACTAATTAAAATGATTAATTAAAATGATCAATACGTTTTGCATTTAGATCATGTTTTAGGATACTAACCGAAATTAATATGAATATTGACACGTAACTTCAAAGCGTATTCATTGATTTAATCAAAGTCACGCAACTGGACAATTGAGATTGACGTGGATATACTAACAATTGAAATATTGTAACCATATTCGCATTAGTTTTTCGTATTATATTATCGTTTCATTTAAATACGTATATATTTTTGTTATTTAAGTTATAAATGTCTATATTGACTAAACTATGAATTATGGATGGTTATTATTGCATTCATTCTAATAAATCTAAACTGAAACAACTCATTATTAGAATCTTATAACAATTATATTTACATTAGCCAATTTTCTAATATTGATAAAAAATGATCGTATTTCAATTACACACACTTTTTTAATATAATTCCAGAAATCGATATACATGCTATATTTGTTTTATTTTTTTAACATGTAAATAGAATTCAGTAAAGAGAATACATACAAAAAAATCTATCTGTGTCAATAATACGATCCTAGCTAGAAATTCAATTTATTTTAGCAGAAGTAATTTATATATTTCATTCATATTTATTAATTTCATGCTATTTCTATTTGATTTTATTTAATTACTTATTTTATTCAGTTAATAAATATGATATGTATTATTACATGTATATGATGTATTATTTCCTAGTACGTTAGCGATGCATTATATTCTTAGTACCTCACAACATATTCCAGCATGTTAAGAAATTATTGACTTTATTAATTGATCAATCATAGCTTTCCTTGTTAACATGTATCAGCTTGATGCAGACAGAGTGTAGAGTATATTACATCGAAGCCTAATAGTGACATACATGTAGAATCACCGAGGCATCTTTGTCGCATGTACTCAGATTTTCAAACTCAATTTCCTCGAAAAGGAAACCTGGTATACACTGTAAACCTCTTCGGTTGCAACATAAATTACGTCGTACCTTGCATACAGTGCATACCATAACTATTTTACATTACAGTTTCAATCAGTTATACATGTTTCTTATTTCACGGGAAATAAAATTACACAAAATTTAAGTTTAATTCCATTTTGTATCTTACTTTCATTTATTGTGTAGTTATATAAAGCAACACATATATTAATAAGCAACGTATTCTATATACAGATTTGTACAAATTTCGTAGCATCAACCCCCAGATATAAAAATCCTTTCTAAATCAAACGATTAACGAAAAATATTTTTTAACTGAGTTTAGTTGCAGAATGTTATATAAAATGTAATCTACAAAAAATCTAAAATCTGACTCATAATAGAAAATGAATTAAAAGAATTCTAATCTATAGAATTATATAGAAGTTTTATACATATAAAAAAAGCTGACAGTTAATAGATTTATCAAACCATTAATATGAAAAAGCTACGAGTTTTTCGGCATAAAAATTTCATAGTCATAGAATTACAAGTATTCCATGTTAAAAAAAAGTACCTTTACAGAATTTAATAGATAACTTTCCATAACTCATGCTATCAAGAGAACTTTTCACAGTTCAGAACCACAGCAATATGCTCGCCAGTAGAATCCAAGCATCCAATTGCTACGAATCATTTTTAATACGTCACGTAGATTACAAATGATCCTATTATCACGCGGAACGAGTTGGTAAATGTTCCAAAACGACATTCCCATTTCTGTTTCAGCACACTCTAACGGGCCACTGTGGGAAGGTGATGGCGGCGAAGTTTCTTGGCGAGCCTTCAAAAGTAGTTACTGGCAGTTACGATCGTACCCTAAAAATTTGGGACCTGCGTAGCAAAGCGTGTAAGTAACCAGTGCCAAACAAATAGCAAGCGTTTAGCGTACACAGTATACTGGCGCACTCTTATCCTTAACCGTAACCAGAACGTTGTTGCGCTATAGACAGAAAATAATGTACGGCATTACCAGTAATCACGCTCCTCATTATTGCCATTAGTCATGAATAATGCTAATATACTTACTAGCGTCGTGGGACAATAAAAGGTGCGCGACTCTGCCTCTTCGTATGTACGCCTATTACGAGCCATAAGTTTGAGGCCACCCTTAACTGTACTGTACGTGGACGAATTGTTTTGAGAAAATTGAACGACTGTTACAGAGTTTACTAACGACTGTAAAATCAATCACCGTGTTGTAGGTTTGCGTAGAAACATGAGATGAATTGCTTAATCCATTATTCGTTATCTCGTATTACAGAGTCTATAAATGACAATAGAATTAATTAATAGGGTGCACTCTATTAATTATATTATTTATATTATAATTTGTATAATATACTAATATTTAGTTAGTTCTTATATACATTATTTATATTATCAATTAGTTAAATTAGTTAAATAGTTCTACCTGTAGATAGAAGTATGGATACGTAGAAATATTGTAGTAATTTGAAGAGAGTAATTGATTTTTACGATTACAATTATAACATGTAGTATCTCCATGGATGGTTGTCTCTTTTTTCCTTTACGTAATTGCCTATTTTTTTTCTTAGATAGTTATGTATTTTTTCTTTTTTTACATTTGAAGTACTGCGATATTGCCTTGTTATTGATACGTGAACTAGATCTTGTTAGTTTAATCCGTAGTGGAATAAAAATAAGGCACTACAAGTGGAACAGGTCAAAGAATTGAACATTATATATATACATATACGTATCTTCAACCATTAAAGCGTGAAATTAATGCGAGCGAATGTAGAACTACTATTATCATTGTTTTCGTTTGAAATTCTTCTACGGTTTAATATTCTAATCATACGCGTTTTAAAGTATCCTCAAGATAACAATTTTTACTAGTTGTTGTATTCACGTATTTGCGCCTAAATTTATGGTTTTTGAATATATAAGATAATATAATAATTTTTAATATTTATATTTTATATAAAAGTAAAGTGTTACTTTCAGTTTAAGTATATAATAGCATTGAATTATTTTAAAATATTTCTAAATAATCTATGGATAAATTGATACAATAAATTAATTTTACATGTTTTAATAGATTACAATGTCTCGTTATATTAATATAGTCGGTTACTAATATAAAAAATTCTTTGCAAGTGGGTAGTTCAATTTCCTCGCACCTTTATATTCGATTCTCGGCATCTTCTCGCTGCTTTCCCTTATTTACGAGCGCCCGTAAAGCCATTACACGCCTAATTCGAATCATCAGGAGGCATAACGTTGCCGTAATAGAGGAATCTAAAATAGCGTCGACGATGTTGTGCGATAACTTTGCCGGATTATGATACATAAAAGAGAGATTATTTCATGTAAAAAAATAAAAAGTTCTATTGAATATAAAAAGAGCCTCATTTAGCGTGTCTATAATACTCTTACTTAATTTATAGCGTGATTTGCGCCTAGCATTATGGTTATAGCTATTACTTAAAATCAAAGAATAGTAAAAAATACATAAAAATGTTACTGACACTGCTAAGATTATTCTATTCCTGCAAGTAGTAACAATGTCACGTGTAAGAAGTGATACCAAAGATTTCTCAAACGAGACTTTGGCTCTAAGCCAAAATGTCCACAAACTACGTATCGGTGACTGCAAGAAGTTCGAGGTTCAAAAGCAACAAACATTACTGAATCAAAAACGGTCGAAAAATGGAAAGAAAGTTATTGATGTTACTAAAGAATACTTCAGCGACTGGAAATATTTCAACGTTTAAGAATGACGATACATTCTGTTCATAAAATACATAAAGTGTGGAATTAAAAATACAAAACATTTTTTCTAGACCTAATATAAACTTAACGTTCAATTGTTGCGTAAAAGTATTCTTCGATCTTCCAAGTCATTAAACACTTTTACACACTTTCAAGCAAATATAAACTTCACCGCAATGATCATAATAGTTGTCGGATCATATTATTTTTATTTCGCTTGTAGTTCGTCACTGATTATAATTTAATGCTCGAACTTTGGGATCTTCTTAAGGATTTTTAATATATTCGGTTGGAAGATGACTGGTTCGTAAAAGGATCGAATAAAAGTGATCTTTCGTTGCGTCGTCACTTCGTGAGATTAATTAAGACGATAACGTTCTTATCAGCAGTTAGCGAAATCTTTTCGAAGTTGCTTCAACCTGCAGTTTTCTTGTCGGCAGACGAGCTTTTGTTCTTGATCAGTGACGGCTCTAACGGATGATGTTTTTCGATAAAAAGGGCTCGATAAGAAATTGGTAAATTCATGCAGGATGAATGCGCCCATTTTCAAGGTAGATGGGACGAACGATTAAACGGAAGTTCCGACAAGAAGAAATTTAATTTAGATCAGCATGTAACGAGACAGCCTTAATTCTGTTCCACCGGTTTTAATATAAAAGTTTGCAAAGTTTTTTGAATAGATTATTTGGCGAATCGCCTAGTGTCTTAAACTGAATATTTTAGCGCGAAAATTTTAATGAAATGCAAATTGCTTGTATACAGACCGTTAACGAAGATGTATAATACGTGTCGTTGTTGGCAAGAAAATTTGATTTTTATTTTCCTCTTTTTTCTTTCGAACTGTATTAAAAAGAAGCGTCACGTAATATTTTTAATATTCATGTTTTATTCCCCACCTAAAGCAGCGAGGAGGTTTTGAATTTTCCCTGATATTTTGTTCTAAAGAATGAAAGCAACGTAATCAGGTAACACGTCAGGTTTTATACATGTTCTAGATTCGAATTTGTATAAATGATTGCAATTTACGATATTGTATTGGATGCGTGCATAAGTTTATGTGGATACTTCTGTATAATTTATTTGCAAAAAAGAGGAATTGCAAACTTTACTGTACGGTCACTAATTTTCCTATATTCAGATAGAATCTCTGCAAAAGAAGATAGTAATGCAATTTTTTATCGGTTCAAGAAAAAAAAAAAGAAAACGATTAAGGGAATAGTAAAAAGCTATGATCCTGTCACGTTCATTGAGGATCATTATGAAATATATTCGCGGTGCAGCGACGAAAGCATGATATATTTATTATTCAAATATTTACCTAGAACAGTCAACAAATCCACGGAAACCACCATCGCATAGAAATAAAACCATTAGTTTCTATCTATAATATCAATTTGTGTGCACGCGGCAATTGTCAGCCGCTTAGGTGAGAAATATTCTGCTCAATAATGTTTTCAATACATGATTCCTTTTATTTTTTTTTTTCTTTATTAGATGTCACCTCTTATCTCTCGATTTGACATATCTTCCCATTGCAAAATTTCAAAAGATTACATATTCTTCTTTTTCTACTCCATGAAAGATTTCATTTTTAAAACAGTTTTTACACATTTGTCTTTTTACATACTTTCGTTATCTGTGTGGCTTCTATGTAGGTTTTCAGATTTGTTTCAAACCTTACCAACATAACCGTGATAATCCTGCCTCATTACGTATAACGATAATTTTGTACAACACGTAATATATTGACGAGACTTTACGTCATGCAATTAATTTTAGAACGAAATTATAATGTTTATAACGGATAGAGTATTCCACGGTAACAGTTAAGTCTCTTTTCGATCATTTACCTACAAGTTCTCTGTCGACAGGTCGTGTGGCAACAATCTCGGCAACTGTGGGTAAATTTCGCTATGATCCTTCAGTCGAATCTTGCAAATTAATACGACCGGTGTACTATCATCCACGGCAGGCTACATCGTGTATCCTTTGTCAATAGAACTCCACCTACCATTGGGGGCCGCACATCACCCACAACTTCGGCTACCTCTGTAGCAATGTTGACCAGAGTGTAAATCGATATCTCGAACGGGGTTCCTCGAATGATATGGTTTCACGAGATTAGTCAACCGTCCATAGGGATCGAATTGTAAATTCTGCATACATTTGCAAACTATTCATGCCTTTCGTTGGTTCGCGTTTCATATCGGTTGATCATGTCCATTCACCTCGTTCAATTTACTTTTCGTACCCTTTAAAGTCGCCCCTATTTGCTGAAAGAGTCTCACCTACTCTGTACTTCGCCGCGGCGAATAGCCACTTTCACTCCGCCACTAAATTATCACTTTTGCCCCTTTCTTCAAAGCACCGCTTATCACGTAAAGATCGCGGCTTGAAAACGTGCAAGGGTCTAGCTATATACCGTTGCTGAATCTTCAGCTACGATCTGTATTTCTTTTTCGGGATACGATCGGTTTCGAACGGTTGTAAATAATCGGCTTATCCCTTTCTAAATCATCAATCCGATAATAAAAATCCTATTCCACATAATTTCCCTGGAAATATAAGGAGTTTCGGTGAGATTGCATAACGGAGGAACGAATAATTTTTTACGATAAAGGTGAATCGAAGCAATGCGATAAAACTGACACGAGGGAGATCACGATTTCTGGAACATCAATTCCCAAATTCGATCTCGAGTTCGATTTAATACACCGCGGCTCATGAAAATATTTGAATACTCATCGAATTTTATTATTTTATTTTTACTCATTTTATTAGTATTTTATTTTTTGTGACTTATTATATCTTTCCTCAAATCTGCGAATATCACTCATATTACGTACACGTTTGTCCAACGACCGCTGTCTCTGTGTACTTTCAAACTCTGCAGATAATCCCAGTCATTCTGAAATCACTCTGTACAGCAATACTGGAACGGAGGATCGTGTACTCGTTCAACGCAAAAAGTGGAGTTCTTTTGCTAAGTTGTCCCAAGCGGATACGAGCACTCGATGAATCTAAACGCGGAAAGGCGAAACTTCAATCCTTTTTTTTTTTTTTCAAAAACAGCGCAAGCGTACTAGTGCGAGCTCTTCTTTTTTCTCTTCCAATTCGACGTTCCCCTCTTTCTTCTCTTCTGTCGTATATATTCTTTACACGTATAAATATAAAGCTGGTTTAGTAAATCCAGTAGGACACACTTGAACCGTTCGCCGAAATTTGTACGCTTTCACGAGTTAAATCCAAGTTAATTTCACATAGGCGGAGATAGAAGAACCGGGGGCAGGTTGATACACACAGACACAAGCCGGACATTCATTTTGGTTCAGGGTTCTCACGCTTTTGTTGTGAACGCGGTCCTACGGGCAAAATAGTGAAAACCAAGCCCGGTGCTATCACAGAAAGGCGGACGACGGTGGAAGAGATGTACAAAAGTTTAGCGCAAATAAATCTCGCTACGCAAGGAGCGGACAATGGAGAACGGCGTTGCTGAAAGCGCGTTTAAGCGTGAATTATTGTTTAGCCAGGACGCTTTAAGACAAAAACCGATGCTTAAAGTGGATCAGCTGTTTTCTATCGGATTATTACCTATCCCTCTTCGCTACTCTTCCTATCGTTTTGTTAATGTTTCGCAGCTGCACCGGCTTACGGGTACAATTGCTGCGTTTCTTCCATTTTAATTGGAATATTCCTGTTTATAAACAGCAAATAGTTAGCAGAGTCAGAATATCTGGGAAGAGAGATGAAGATTTATCACTTAAAGTAGTATCATTTCCTTATCTTCCTCGCCTTAAATAATTTTAGGATAATGGGTAAATGGATTATAGTAATTGTTCCATTCAGAATATTTGATACACCATAAAGTCGGAGACTAATGTAGTTTCGTGTAAATAAGGGATTCAAGTTTTGTATCGTATATTCTGTGTTCAACTTTTTATATCTTCTCTGTTAGGGAATTCTAGGAATGCTTATTCATTACTTAAAGTACCAATCTATGGGACGCAAGAAATAATTTATTTCGAAATTTACTGGTTCCTCAATATTATCTTTAAATTTATATAGCAAATTTATATCATTCTATCTTTATTTACAAAAACTAAAGCTCATTAATTCGTCCTCGTTACTTTTTAAGTTATGTTATCGTAGATATTCTAATAAAGTTCGATTGATGAATAATGATAAATGGCGTCATTAGCTGGCAGAGAGTAATTTGTTTCCTGTTTTAATAACTTTTTGCGATTCGCTCATGGTTATATCTGAAAGATCCATTACTCATTCTTGGAAATCATTTTATACCATATGTATGCTTTTATGGCAGATGAATTGCTTGACACAAGTCGTTAGAAATGTAGATTAGCCTCAAAAACTCACAAAAGAGAGCGTGTTCGCGAGATTGAAAGCGCTCGGAAACTCGCGTTTATAGTTAACTGTAATCCATTGAGAACCCTTCTCAGCTAATACGGGTAGCAGCAGGAAAAGTGAATCGACGACGAGAAACGCTTAGGTACCTTAGACTGTACTTCAGTTGCTCGAATCCGGAAACTGTTGCTGTTTGTAACGTGTAACGGAGGAAACGGATACAAAGGGCATAAAATGTGTCTATAAACTTCGCGTAAATGTATACGAACGTGCAATTAATACTTACGCATCAGCGAGTGCTGTAACAAAATAATAAGAATTTAGAATTCAGTTGATTTTATCAAAGTAAATTATAATTATATATCACTGGAGAAAGTAAAATAAACATAAGAGTTAATTTCTATTGCAAATTCTCAAAGAATCAATTGAGGTTATAAATTAATTTTATATTCAATAAATTTGTTATATGAATTGGACCATATGTCTCAAAGGAAATATAATTGCTACTGTTAATTATACTAGTTTTATATTATACCATATTTTCTTGGATACAATGTCTAATACTTATTTACGACGTATAGTTATTCTTTACATCTTTTTCTTTTAATTAATTTATGTACGTATTTCTACACATATTTTCAAATTTACTATTCTTTTTTTTATTTTGCATAAGGAAATTCAAAGGAAATAGGCAAAGTATATACATATATTGTGTTATACTTACGACATCGATATGTTCTTTCAAAAAATTTACCTAAATTTGCATTTAAATATTTATAATAAAATCTTATGATAAAGATTATTCGAGAATTCAATAGTCAGTTATTGGGTTTGGAACGGGGAAATCGCGAATAAAGTTAAACAGCTGACTATGCCCAAACTGTTCATTCGTACGATTGCAAATTTTACATAGAACTGCCCGTTTTACGTTGTCAATGGTGATCTATATTAAATCAAAGATGATTTACTAGCCGATCAATTGGCTTGTCGAACTTACCGCGACGATACGTCGCGTCGGTTATTGATATCGCTT
>NT_176521.1:1996118-2032936 GCF_000188095.3 Bombus impatiens | reverse complement strand
GTCGCGTCGGTTATTGATATCGCTTGAGGCACTGTGCTTCCTGTGAAGATGGAATTACTGGGTCCAATTACTTCATGGCGATGCATCATACCCGTCAACTTAGGTGTACCGACGTAAGCAGATTTTATGTGAATACAGAAATACACGATCTGATTGAAATTTCAGATCTAGAAACGATTGCGTCTATTCTTTCCAGGGTATTGTAGTACACGTTACAATGTACATACATATGCAGTAAATATTGCAAAAGCCAATTTTTAATCGTTAATTCTTCTAGATAAAATATGAAACGTACAAGATCACGAATATAGATTCACAAAATAGTAAAAGTTATCGTCCAGTAAATATTCATAGGTACAGTTGTTAAATTATTATTCGAATGTGTCTCATATGTGTAATAACTTTTTATTATATAAATAATTAATCTAATAAAATACTTCTAGCAAATAAACGTTTTACAAAATTTATTTTCCATACAGATACTTGATGTAAGTTGAATTTTGTTTTACAGGTATAGAGACAAAGTTTGCGGGTTCCAGTTGTAACGATCTTGTAACTTCTGATGGTGCTGGTTCTACAATAATTAGCGGCCATTTCGATCAGAGAATTAGATTTTGGGACACCAGAGCCGAGTCCAGTTCGAATGATATTTTATTGGAAGGGAAAGTGACGTCGTTAGATTTATCTCGCGGTAAGTTTCCTTTTCAGACACTTTGTATAACTTTTCCATTCCTGTCATGGAGTTATCACCTCTAATTCCTGAAGTTGTTTCTACGAAGCGAACGTCGTTGTTATTGGTAACGCTTTGTCGGTGATTATTTTGCTATTAATTAGTCACCGAAAAGATATATCATATTTTTTCTGAATTATGCACATCAAACATTTACAAGGTTTCTAAAAATACCCAAACATCATTATTTAACGCTATAAATACGTAATTCGAGTGTAAATATTCGAGTGATTATCTTATATAAGCTTAAATTTGTAAAAAAGACTCACGAATAAAATCCAAGAAAGGTTAGAGGCATCTATTTTATCTAAACAATGTTTAAAATACTTTGTCATAAATTACTTTAAAAGAAATTTAAAATTAATAAAGAAACTGTGACAATTCTGTTGCAAAAACTTCTTAATTTTAGAATTGACAATGATTCTTATAAATTTGGAATATTGAAATTACTTGATTGGTAAAAAGCTACAAGCAATCATGCATAATTGATTTTGACTAAATGTAAAATGTTCTAAAGAAACCAAGTGCGGTTACAATTTCAGTTGAGGGAACACTTGAGAATTGTCTGTTCTATGAACACTGAACACTCTATGATGACATTTGAAATATTCATATCCAGAAACATCTGTTAGGTTGTCATACTTATTAAAGAATTCTTTGGGAATATGCAGCTCGCGTTTCATTAATTTCGGCAAAAGCGAGAATAGAACACGAATGAAACGATATTGCCAGAGACTGTAGAATTCTGCTCGATTACATCGCGCCAGTTTAATGGTTTTCCTTTATCATTCAACGTAATACATTATGTATACTTCCATTAAAGTATAATGTACCATTTCTTAGGAAATGTGGCCGGTAGATTCACAATGAAACCTTTCTCGAACGCCTCCCCATAAGATTTATGCGTCTCGAAAAGGAATTATTTACTTAGCATCTCAGTGCATTTCAAGCCGTAGTAAACGTATTTTTTCCTCTCCTTACGTACTTCTTCTTTTTGTCGCCATTAGAATAATAGAGCAACACCGCGGAAACTTCACCACGGCATGAAGTAAATGCAATCAGAACATAATCAGCGATTATGTTTATTCAAACAGAATAGACAAGCTGTTGTATTGCTAACCGTATTAGCACAACCAATTTAACTTTAACATTAACGACATGCAAATTCAAATAGCGGCACCTGCTTGTTTCCAGATGCAAATTACCTTCTGAGCTGTGTCAGAGACGATACGTTAAAACTCATTGATTTACGAATGAAGAAGATCATTGGATCATTTAGGTGAGTATAATTTTATTATGAATCTATTTAACATTACACGACTTACAAAGTGAGATGCAGAAGTAGAGAAACGGGCCTGTTACATGATCGATTTTGTACAATTTTATATAATTTGAGCTATCAAGACTCGAACCAAAGCATCTTCAGTTAAATATATTTTAAATTTGTTATTCGGTTTCATAGAATTTCAAAGATTTTAATGTTTGATTCCTTTTACGTTTCATTGGTAACTATTCAATTTAATAGTTATGTGCAAAGTAATGTAGTATCGTACTTACACTAATATCTAATAACACAAATACATTTCAACAAACATTTAATTTCGATAAAATCGTTGCATTAAAGTATCTTTCCGAATGAAACAGGAAATTAATTACGTGCGTTACTTTATTTTTCAGTGCTGATGGGTTTAAAGTCGGCTTTGATTGGACGAGAGCAACTTTCAGTCCAGATGGCCAATACATAGCGGTTGGTTCTTCGGATGGATCTGTTTTCATTTGGTCAGTCACTACCAATATGATTGAAACTGTGCTGAAAAACCATTCGTAAGTAACTTTCCTACATAATTACTAATGCTTAATCAATGCTACTAACTCAAATCTAGTCCCATCTTTTTTTAATTCATCATTTGAAATTATTTAATATTATTACGCTGTAAAATACTTCAATTATATTATTCATAACTGTTACAAAATCAATAATATACAATTAAATACAATAACTTCAAAGTAACAGAATATTTAATGATTTTATGTGGTACTGTTGGATTTTTAAGTAAAATAAAATCTTTCAATTAATAATTCATGAACTACAGTGATATATATGTTCAGTCAAATTTACAATCTTGTTATGAAAATTTAGGTGATTGAAATTTATGGGAATATGTAAAACACTCTTTTTTCTCACTGTTTATACTATGTACTCATTATTTATACTTGTATTACGAATATTAAAATGGTGGATATTCGTTTGTCAGAAAATTTGTTAATTAAACTCACTTATCATACGTAATAGAATATTTAATAAGTATTTTTCACTCTGTATTGTGTGAATATATGAATTATTTGGAGGACACCTTCATAAACTTTAGAACTAGTTTTGTATCTTTTTTCTGTAATATTAGAATATACTAAAAACTGAAATTATAAGTCAGTATCATTGAGAATATTAGTATTCTGTATCAATCCCATATTGATTACAACCATTCATATCAAATCGCGTAATCAGAAATGAACCTAATTGAATCATACAAGTACGTATGTAGTAACCAAACACAGACCTGAAGCAACGATTGGTGATTCATGCTACCAATTCAAACTGTACGGTATAATCACTTACATTAATTTCATTGTGTTTGGTTTAATCGAATGAACTTAGGTTTACGATTAATCGTACCAACCGTGTTTCTACACGATCTTATTCATTACTCTAATTACCGTTTCCTGTATAAGATAGATAACTGTTTCAAAAGCTTATCTCGAAGAAAAATTCATAAATTTTCATATTATCGGTACAAAAAGTTAATTCGGCAACGACAACTAAATGACTACTTTCAGTCTTGAGTTATTTGGATAATTATTATTAAACTAGTATTATAAAATATAGGTAGTATTATATACACCATTCCTCTTTTTAAATGAAATATTTCATAATTTATTTCCAACTATTAGATATAGTAAGGGAATATTAAAAATATTAATATTTATTAATTCTTAGGTACTGAATCATTTTTGTATTTATTACTTGCATAATATTCTTAGCACAAACTACATATTTTTAACACGTGTTTGAATATCAATAGTTTTAGAAGATTGGTTCCTCGCAAAAAATTAATTCGCTCTTAGGAAGAAGTTAAACATATATAATAGCAGGATCCTCAACCATTAAACTCTAATTTCCAACAGTAGCTTGCATAAAAATTAACACTAAATGGGTGATACAGCGTAATATATTTTAAGTGGTACGATTTTGGTAAGTCTACTCTATGTAGCACCCAATTTATGGTTGTAATAAAGACAACTTGAAGATGCTAGAAACTACATTCTGGAAGCAGAAAACTCGTAAATCGCCTCCATACGTTATTTAAACATACTAGGAAATAATCGCGCGTTTATTTTACGGGAAGCCATGCACTGGTATCGATACCGTTACACAATTTGCTGCTAAAATTATTGTCGATCGATCGGTTCTACTAAACCAGTCCTTAAGCTGTGGACCTTCGCAAATTACGTCTGAATTTTCCACCATTTTTTACACTGTTGACTCATAACTATTTAGATTAAATTTTATTCAATGTTCTAAATTAATTGCCCATTAGTATTCTAAGAAGTGGATGTAGTACCAAAGCTGTAAACTCTACATGACAGAAAGTCATGAACTTATTAGATCTAATATCTTGAATCTGTAACTGCATAAGAATCGAAGGATTCGGCGCAAGAGCCTTTATTTTCTTTTTTATTTTTTCTTTTTTTTGCAAAGATTGGATTTCCGTGTAGTAGTAATTCTAACTACATATATCCCGCATTGCTAATTACAAAACTAAGACACCTCTGATTATCGAGATAATGTAGTTTCTCAGATGTAAAAATCACTTAGTTCCTAAAATGCAGCATCAGTGATTTATGTTTTCCAAATTTTCGCCTAAAAAAGTTCGGCTATCTTTTTATTGTCTATAGAGAAGATGTGTACATAATATTAGATAAAAACAAAATTAGAAGATGTTTCTTCATTAGCAAAAAAACATGTACCGAAAAATGACTTATGATGTCCAAATCTTAGTCCAAATTTAAATCCACAAACTGATACAGATAGTAAATGAATATTACGTATATTGAATTTATAATCTTCGTTATTTATATGGTTCTTGATAAATAAACCTGCATTTAGAGATTTTCATTTATCTATTCTTAATTTCGATGCAAGAAACTGACAACTCCACTGAAGAAGAAGAAATTCTATTGAAGCTGTCACTACTAGTCACACTATCTCTCGTGAAAAATGTGTTACTAATATAATCTTTACACGTTTAAACAATTTTTACAGGAGAACTTACTGTTAGCTAGACAGTTGATACTGTGAAGTTTCCGATAGTGGAGTTGACCGGTTCTCGCTCCGAGCACTTCAATTGGAAATTTTAGATTGGTTTCATAATTCTGTTATGAGACGCAGAGTATTTGAATAAGCAAGCCTTAAAATCACATTAACGTTCAACTAAAAATCATTTTTACGTAATCATTCTATTCGAAGCTATCAAGGCCTGTATATAGCATCATTCTTCAGCTCCTTTTCATTGTCTTTTTCTCATTTTTCTCTGACGGCTCTGATCGTCCTGACTCGAATGCGCGCTAAGCTTGCGTGCAGAATCACCAAACCGTTCATAATTGTTGCAAGCACCTTCCAGTGCTTTGCATACGTATCGCCGATGAGAGAAATTGTGTATGTATGTTCTTTAGTCCAGAGCATACACGTTCGAACGCGTACATCCCCTAACCTTCGCCTAGTAAAGTGGAAAGACGCAGAAAAATATCTCGGCGTGACCCGATTTCCTTCTCCAACTTCTCTACTTACATGTATATCTGTGGACACTCCCCGCCCATTTTACGTTAGACCCTCTGTGCACATAGTATTTTTATATATTATTATATGTATATGTATATACGTATACACACATACACACATATATATATGGGGGATACATCGCGATATCGCAAATTTATACGGTAGCTTGGTAGCCAGCAACTTCTTCAAGCCACCGTGTCGGCTCCCGCAATTCAAACTGTCGCATCGAACGAACATTCATTTTTCGTATAATAAAATATGCGTGATAAGGGAGTCACCGTACCACAATTTGTACGTGAGATTGAAAACAAAAAAGGTGTTGTATAAAATATAGGAGGTGTGCGTTAATTATTTATCAAATAATGACATATTGTGATCGCAATGCAAGTATTTGCATTTGTACCCTTATTTTTCAATGAAGTAGTTTTCTATCATGTTCTTTCATGTTTACGTATATATGAATAAGTATATGTATACTTGAACATAATCGAAATCGATATGTGAAGGTTATAATAGATACAATGGTGTGCGAATACTTTTTGTAGCCATTCTATTATAATTGTATAGACGAATATTATTGATAAAATATCAGCTTTTTGCTTTTACACAAAGTTATCGACAATATTATTAAATTTGCAATTGCGTTTCGTAAATATGCTTTGTTTTTCAATAGATTTAATAGCGCAAATACTACAAGAAACTTTTAACTTGCTCAGATTTCAATGAATTATACTTATAGTCTAAAACATAGCTTGATCGCAATTAAATAATCCACTCCAGGAAATTCTCCTTTCGTGATCCTCCTGTCCATTGCCATTATGTCTTTGCTTTTTCTGTTGGTCTATTAAACAGGTTCGATCTAAAAAATTATAAACAATCTCCGCTGATATCGTAACATCATCCACCACATATCCTGCAATCCTTACATGTAACATCGAGACAAAGTCACGATAAGGAAGAGGAAAGGGGACTATGAGAAAAACGAAAGCGGACTATCCGCTTCTTCTTCAGTGGTGGCGCGCATGTGTGATCGTTTTCACTCGAATTTCACGGTGGATATATCGCGAGGCCCGTTCTACAATTATCCGTTCCTTCCTTCCCCTTTCTTAGTCGTTGACCGCTTCGTCCTCGGCCTCCTCGAGCTTCCCAAGGACGCTACGAGATCTTCGGTGGTGGTTTCTATGGGAGAGCCCAGCGGGCGGTTGTGTAGTCCGGCGTGCACCTAAGTACCGGTCGTATCGAAAAATAGCTTAAGTACCAGTCACGTAGAAGCTGGTCCAGTGAGTTGGTCTGCGTGCGTGATTTTGCCGGTGTATGCGCACGTTTCACTGTTATTACTTTCACTATAGACGAAGCGCGGCCGCGGCTGGGGTCGGTCGAAGCGTCATCTTTCGTCGTCATTTCTCCTCCAGTCGTCCTCATCACCTTCGTTCTCTGTCGTATTCTCCTCCCTCCGCTTTTTCTCTCATGATCGTCGGACGTACGAAGCTGGATCGTGTAATTCATACGTTGTGGCGCGTACTCGCGCGCTCAGGAATCCCCGGCACTAACTTAATAAGCGCCTCGCCCTTTTACAATCGCCTCCCGCCTCCTTCGTCCGCGTCGAAGCTTCGCGTACGCTCCGCAAAGATTCTACAATCCTGTATTTAATGCGCGCTCTCGATAGTCAGATACACGTAGCCGTATCTATCACGGATAACGCGTGAGATTCGGCCGTTTCGCGAAATCCTATAACACGCAAACCATCCTTGCAATGGATATGTAACTGCATGTTAGATTCAAAGTTAACAGATTACTGCGAGTGATACTCTTCTTATTTGTCGGCTATCTGGCTTGCCTCGCCGAGATAGGAAAAATACCAAGCGAACCAGTCCTGATAAAAGACCAAGGGGTTATGGTTAGATATAAAACCTTTCCTTCGTTATTCAAGACTGCCTCCTGTGTTCTCGCTGAACGTTCTACTTCTTAGTATGTAGCCTAGTTTGGAAAAGAAACGTTCGCGTTTATAGCAGTTGTTATTTTGGAATGCTTGATGCTGTTTAGGATAAATATAATATTTTTCTGTGAATTTTATACTCTGGAATTAACATTTATTTAGTTTCGTTATCTAATCTGTTAATTAATTTTCCAATATTTATTATTGAGTTTGGTTTTTATATATTTTCTGGGAAATTTTTCTGGGAAATTTATCTATATTTTTTAATTCATTATTTAAAATCTTTACCTATAAAACGATATCCTTTGTAACTACGAAATTATCTTTACTGAGAAGATAATAATAAAAGATCAACGTAATATTATTTTCTGTTCCATAAGAGATATATTTAAAGCAGTGCTGTACAAGATTTACTCGAGTAAAACAAGCTTTAGAAGAGTAAAACGAGCTTTCTCGATTTCGCTTTCCTTGTCAAGGAAATCGAGAAGGTAGTCGGGCAACCCTCGGGCATCTTATTCAAATCTCGTAGATCTTAAAATATAATGAGTTATTCTTAAAGTTATGAAATTAAAGCATCGATTGTTGGTAATTCCTGATGAAGAAAAGTTCAGTTATTGAATATAGGATATATTATGCAGAATGATGTAACGTCATAAAGGAGAAAAACGTGTAAAGTGTCACGGTAGTAAAATATTCAGATGTAGAGGGAAAAAAGCTACATAAAATACCCTGTATAAGAATTTAAAAGATCATGAGTTTTTGTTAAGGTACTTTTGTAATTGAAAACTTCCTTGATATATACCGAGACTGTTTTCATTAATAATTAAGCGTTTTATATAATTAATTATAGTATAGTACAATCTTCGATTTTCTCGACATTAATAAATAATTCTACTTGCATCTTTTGATCCAATACAATTTTCGTGCATAGTATTATTAATAGGACTTTCTGCTTTAAATTAAGTAATTTATGAACTATAAAGCGATGTAATAAATACAGTATAAGTCGACGCCAATAATGTTCTTCTAATTAAATTCGTATCATAACTTACTACCTCACTACATACCTCGCTATTAATAAAGAGTTATATGCATGTTTGTAATTTAATCAAATTAAATCGCGTATAATTTCCTATAATGATCGAAATGAAGAATTCAAACAAATTAGTACCTAATCTCTCACAATCATTCTCATTTATCTTTTAATTATCGAATTCTGTCAGAATACATTCACTGTTACGTCAATAAAATCTGACACGTAAAAAGTTCTTGAAAAAAAGAAAAAGACCAATAGCCGCGTTCCCGTTTGATCGAAATTTTTTCTATCCGATAATCAATGATCTAAAATTGATAACATCCTTATTTACATTTCAAATAAAGCAACTCGCTTAGGCGCGGCTAACACGCGGTTTATGATAACTGGTTCCATCGAAGAAAAATCGCATCGATCGCGTAGCTAAGGACGCGCTAACGCAAAGTATAGATAAGCAAAATAACTCGAAACGTCGTTAACTCGAGCAGCCAGAATGCGGAAAATGGAAGGATGTGCTCAAACCAAGGCACAATGGTTTTCCCACGTGCACGAAGAGCAGCGGGAATAAAGGCTATCATTCCGCCGCGAAGCCAGCGATACCTTGATTTGTGTAACTTGTTATTAATAAATAAGTGCGTAGCCAGGCGTGGTAACAGCACGGGTTATTATTCTTTTCAGCGGTAACTGACAAGTAACAGCATCTCATAAACATTACTGCGCCATATTTCAGTCACGCACGCATTTATGGCGATTTTGTCTTGTACTTTACGAGTAGATGGCTCACCGCGATAGTTAGAGGGTATAACTGGACCCCTAAGGAAGTAGTTCGATTAGTGTATTTCATGGGTTTTTGCAAGTATTTCGTGTCTTCTTTCTTATATTCTTGCAACAACCTGCGTCGCGTGTATTGGTATCAACCACGGTCCTTCGACTACAAAGATGGGACACTTTTACCTATTTTTATCGTTTATACCTGTAAACAATACGTGTTTATGGTAATCCTTTGCAGCTCTTGGTTAAATTTTGTACTCTTTCTTTAAAGAGGGACTATTATTGTTTCATAGTGGCTTGTTAATCGTAAGATTTTAGAATAAAGGATAAGTAACAAATACTTATCGGCTTTGGCATGAAACGCCAGAAACACCTCTTATAACAGCTAATGAATCATGATAGATTACATACACATTTGTCATTGGAATTCTAAAGCGTGGATTGCCAACTAAAACTAGTACCAGAAGCGATAAATCAAGTGAAAATATTTAATACCAAACGATGTTAAAATATCTCGTGAAATATTTCTAATACATAAATGTCCACACGTGTAAGAAGAGTAGATGAATATAAAGTAAATAATTCCTATCTCAATCTTTGCCAGCAACATTATCTGAAGATTTACTTTATACCTCTACCGTTATTATTGCCAAAGGCTATGGTTTTGTATATTTACAACGCATTCGTGAGTACATTTCGCATATACCCACTGAAAATGATAAAATGAACTATTTACTGTAAGCAGTGCGATATGGAATGATATAATGCTAGTAACCACACCTTTATAGCACGTTAATAACTATTTTTCATTTTTAATGCGTTATTTGAAATTAACTCGTAACTAGTAAGCGGGGTCTATCAGAATCTAGCAGCTTTAACGTTTGTAATAATCGGGAAAATAATTGTCATACCTTGTTGTACATATATAGTAACAGCTGCTATTAAACAGTGCATAACATAAATAGTTTCTAAAGCAAGTA
This sequence comes from Bombus impatiens, assembly GCF_000188095.3. Lineage (NCBI taxonomy): Eukaryota > Metazoa > Arthropoda > Insecta > Hymenoptera > Apidae > Bombus > Bombus impatiens. The sequence continues at coordinate 2,022,649 of NT_176521.1, read as the reverse complement.
AAAGAACAGCCTGTGGTTCTTATGATATTATATAGAACACAATGCAATGATTATTGTTTCTATAATAAAGAAACAAATGGAAAAAGAAATACCTGTGCATTTTGCTTATACCATTAATATCAATTATTAAATATTAAAAATTCATGAAAGATTTTATAAATGCAGGTATATCATTTTGAACATTTAATAAAATACTTCTCATCCGAGAATATATTTATTTTTATATCATTCACTTCCATTTGAAAAAAACGTTTTTCGCAACAACTGCTTACATATACAGAATAAAAGCAGTCTCAGATAAATAAAGAGAAGTTAATATCTCATTTCACTCAAAATAAACGAAGAAGATACTAGAAGAAGGAACGAAGAAGAAATGAAGAAGACCTAACCTCCACAGCAGAAAAATTCTACTTAAATATACCAGTCAATAATTCATCCTGAAATATTCGAATAAATCCGCGATTACAAGGATAAAACAAAATCGTAAGTGGTAAACGATAAATCAACGGAAGACGAAAATTAGGTGCTTCCATACATAAACTGGCTTCATGATAAGTGGAGAAATCTAAGTAGCGATTTCGAGATTCTTGCAAGTTATATCGCTGGGATAACCTGATATTTTTCGTTCCAGCAAGCCATGCATACCATACTTCAACTACGAATGCCTAAAAAAAAGTATGTATATAATATATTATCCTAGCACACGCAGCAGCGAGTAATTACAAAGTTAAACGTTATAGACTATGCATCAAGGTAACTAAAAACTTGAGACTGCTTTAATATACGGTGGCTGGAATGAATTTAACAAATTGCAAAAATTTCCTAATAAGGCAAAGTCAAGATTCTAGTTGATACCGTTTCTGGAAACTTGTCCACTTTCAGACAGTACTCTCTGATTGGTAGGTAGAGGTTGCGATCAACAGTTTAATATTAGACCACGTATTAATCGAGTACCCCTAGCCACGCCGAAATTATTGGGTCTTCCTAATTATACAGATATAATATACCACCGGACACCTAAATACCGTGAGCCGCCTTAACGCTCATTGCTCTCTTATTCAACCGCTGGTCCTTTAATAAGCGTGCTGCCGATAATGCTGAAAGTCGCGGTAGCGAGACGGGGCAATGATTTATGGCGATGGTTTACGACCGTGCCGAGTAAATATTTACAGATGTCGTAAACTCAACAACAGTAATTAGTTGATGTATTCATAAATTTCTCCGATCGATTATTATTATGCTTCTTTGTGAAATATGACGATGTCCAGTGATCATTGTAACGCTGTTGTTACAAAAGTAGGTATTTCCTTATCCAGATGGTTAGCTTGATTCGTGAAGTTAGTTCTTCGAATGGCGCATATTTTATCGTTCCGTTTATCGACAGTTCCCGAGTAATTGTAAGTAAGGAATCAATATCACCAAGGAATTAAACACAGCCGTCAGTGAATACGGCGACCAAAAGGCGTAATGAATACTCAGCGATTCTTCCTTCAGGACAGTGAAGAGGGAAGATAGACGGTAAACATGTCGGATGAAGAAAAAAAGGATTACATTATATTGGCTGAATGTGTCGATACGTGTACCGTACACGTGTATCCTAACCGTTTGAATCAGCCAGGAAAGCAATCTTCCTGGCATTCCCTGATGAGTATCAGACGGATTTCATTGTCGCCCAGCGTAACGAAGCATCGTCAGAGATCAATTGCCCCGTAACACTCTTTTCGCTTAACTCGATTTCGTTTCTGGGGCAATGATCGGCCAGTCCGGCACGATATTATGTCATTTATCTTCGTCGTATCTTCGGAAAGGCAAGCACCGGTGAGCTCTTTATCTGTTTTTCCCATTCCTAGGTCCCTTCGTGCCAGGAGCTGGCAGCTGGTACGGATATACATGTCAGTTCAACCTCGTACCTTCTCTTCCACCCCCGTTCCTTCGTATTTCCCTCCCTTTCGTACCCTTAACAATCTTCCCTTTTCCTTTTTGCTCGTTATATTTTTCTATTGATGATCAGTTTTCGATAAAACCTCTCTATCAACCGCGTATAGATCTTTTCTCTTGCGGTTACTGGCATCAGTTTAATATTTTTTAAATAGGTCGTTGCGCATCTTCCATAACGTGGTCGTATTTGTGATTAGAGATTTTAGGCCATTGTGTGACAATAAACTTTACAGGAGAAGATGTGGTGGATGTCTGGGATTTGTGGATGTCGATGTCTCTGTCTACAACAATTTATTAATTAAGAATATCAGTGAATTCTTACATAATAATTTATTAATTAATAATATTGATGATTATTAGAGACTTCTATTGTACATATAGCATTTTTACAATTTTGTATTGAATAAAACAATTAACTAGCACGTAATTTGCAAATTTCACTTTTATTACTTGTTGCCACTATAAATATCATTGTTAGCGTTTATAGTAAAATTTCTCTAATAATAGTAATTGAGAATTGGCTACTAGTGAACTATTACACAAGTAGCTTTAAAAATTTTCGTCGGATGGAACAATTATCTGGCGTGTAATTTCAAACAAATTTTTGTCAGAAGTGTTATAACTTCATTATCGTTGTTAATTAATAACTTAATAATTAGCAACATTTCCCTAATATTAGTTCCATTACGCAAGAGTTTTCTGATCGGATAACGTTGCTCAAGAGCACGTTAATCTGGAAATACTATAACTAAGCAGCTTTAAATCCATATAAACAGCTGTTACAGTTCTCCTGAAATCCTAGCAATCCTCTAGAAGTATCTGCTTTGAACTAAATATAGACAAACTGCTACTTATTTGTCATACTGATAAAATAATTAATTTGCAGAAAATTTATTTATATTAATACTTAATAGACACCGCAAATTTATTAGTATATACATAAGTGCTGGTACATATATTTCACTTATCTTTCACGCAGAGACTTCCAACCATCATAAATCGATGAAAGTTACGCGCCAGCTGCATCCGAAGTAACGCCAAGGGGCTCTTTTTCACGTTATAATTTACCTTAATTTTGGGCTTTTCGAAACAAAAAGTTGTTAAAAGGCTACTGTTACATGCTTATCTCTATCACGGCAAGTTAATTTCTATCATATTCGATGCAATATCCTCATATTATATTCCTATCAGATTAGCATAAATCTCTCCTTCCGATGCACGTCGTTGCACTTAATAATCAAGTAGGAAGAATTTAACCGATAGATATATCTCCGCTTCCTGTTAACTCTATAAGCTCGTCTAATGATTGAATTTCCCTCATTCTTAATTTTGTGTTCCTAAGAAATATTGATCTAGATAGGAGTTCTAGAAAAAGTCTAAATCGTTCTGTCATCAATTCCAAGCATTGTGTAATTATTTTAAATGCACGTCAGACGTATATAAAGTACGTTACTACTTTCATGTATTAAAAACTGTGTAATCATAAATGTTATAGTCTAAGTTCATTGATTTTATTCTAAAATTTTCGAGAGTCAAACGGCTTATATGATTGGAGTTTATATGATAGAAGTTCACGTATTGTAGTTATCTCATTGTCTATCATTTTTCGTTCACGTAATAGGAGCCACGTTCAGGTATGTGAATTCAAAGCAGAAATTCAGTTAATCGGACATTAATCACAATCTTGTTCCAACAAATGGAGTTTTATATTACAGAGTAATTTCGTTTCTGGAATGTTCTTCAATGTACCTATGCAATTTATTTGCTTCAATTTCTCTCATTCCTTCTATCAAGCCGTTCCATTTGCAGCTTTGATTTCTTTTTTCTTCTCCTCCCTTTGCATAAAACTAGAAAAAGGAGATAGATGGTTGCCGAACGGAAATAGACCTTTTAGCGTGTATCGTACGTTAAGAATTAAAAAGGGGCACGGTAAAAAAAGCAGGAAGTTTGCTCGCCACTGCTGGTGAACTAACTTTAACGTAGGAATAATGGAGCACCGTGCGAGGATGCAGCACATCGATCTTGAGTATAAGTATTCACGGGATTCAACGTTGCACCCAACCACTGCTGATGTACCCAGGAAGCCTTACATAGGTGGTGAAAGTGAAGCAGAATTTCGCACAAGCGGTGCGAAACTTTAACGGAGAACCGCGTGGAATTTCGCTGCCGTTTACTAAAACTGTATGTTCAATACACTCGAGAAAACCAAGCGTGAATTCGAATCAAATATGAACTCGTAACCGTAACGCGAACATGGGTTAAGTAAGAGAATTTGTGTTACAGCGGAATTCATTGTCACGATCGTTTCGTTTGATCGTTTATGGCAACGTGTATACGTTTGCCTCGTGCTTCCAGATTTTCCTGTTACAGCGCTACCTAAAGCGCTTAAACACACAAATACATACATTGCTTAAGGTACTGTGTGTAGCTAAGTTTATTACAGATTTAATCGCAACATTTGTATATTATTTCGTTTATAAGTAGGACAGTTTTAACCTTTTCATTATAAATCGTTAAATTTTTATTGAATGTTGAAATCTCTTTTAAATGCTTGTTTTAATTGTATTATTCGACGCTTCCGTGTTTGATTTCATTTGTATATTGTGGAATTATTGCGTATATTTTAAATTGTATAGTGGTTTAATTGAAATACCTACTGCGTCGAACCACAATATGAAAGTTTCTTGTAAATATACGAAGAATTATCTTCACGCATCTGAATTCCAGAATATAAAGAAGAAATCTTGTAATTGATTAAAAATTGTATATAAATGCAGAACGACAAATAGATTAGATTACATCATACAGTACATTATGCAGACAAGTGTATTACATTATATCCAATTAAATAACAAAATAGAGAATAACTGGTAAAATGTGCATATAACGTTCTTTTAAAATATTTTCACATCATTTACTAGAAAAACCGCAAACATCTAAATCATAAAGATACTTCCTAGTACACCATTTATAATCCACTGTATCTCTACTCTCTGATTTCATCAGATTCCTATACTACCACTAGCAGCCACACATAATAATAAACCTGCGGGTGAAATAATTTCTGAGAAACACTCTCAGAAATGCTTCCGCGAATCCTGAATACTGGAAAAGATGTTGATTATCAATATATCTGGTCGATAAGGCGCTTTGACACCAAACAGGAACATCCTGTTCGCGCTTATCGGTCGTATCTCGAAAAACCTAGCGATTTTATAATTCGATAAATCTACATATCTGTAATAATAATGAGCCGCCTTTCACATACAGGTTTATCCGAGTCGTGTACGCATTCGCGTATGCAACGAAGGTACAAAAGAGGAGCCTGTGAAAGCTGCTTACGAGCGCAATGATGTGTCACAGGCGTTGCTTCTTTACGACGATAGTGTTTGTGGCGACGTTTCGCGTCATTTGCCGTGAGAACGACGCCGATCTAATCATCGTACGTATTGTCATTCTCGTACCCTGCAGCCCGTAGAGTCACCGGGAACTGTACGTCAATGAGCGCGCCATTAGGCGCCACTGTTCGTGGCCGAGCAAGCATTCAGATACGCGTCGCTCGCGGCCACGTAGATTGATGGCAGAGATACACGATTGTCTCGATAACCGGCGGAATTCCTTGCAGAATTGTCGCGACTCCTACGCGTCTATGAATTGCTCCCCGCGATCACTCACTTCCGTGACTCGGCCGCTAAATACACCGGAGAAAGTAATCGCCATCGCGCTATTCAAACTCTTCCGCGGATGTTCGCGGGCCTGTTCGTTTCTTTGCTTCAATACGTCGCTAGATTTACTCGATTTTCTACACCGTTCCCTTGATTGCGTTGCATGCCGGACATATAATAAAATCATGTAGATGCCCCGCTTCTTTTATCTTCTTATTGATATATGTACGCATTTGGCGCATTTGCTGGTTCTTATATACAGTGAGCATTATAAAAAACATTTAAGTACTATTGTTTTTATTGTAGCATTTATATGCCAATTAGTTAATACTAAACGTATTGAATTTTATAGTATTTTTATGTAGCTTTTAAACATTTGATAATGCCAGAAGAAAATGTAGAACATGATTGATGAAAGTTTCATTGGAAAATAAGTGAATGTGAAATGCTTGTGAAAATTATTTTTGTATCGATTGTAGTAATTCGAAATAATGAATGAGAATAGATTATATTGTTTTTGAATAATCTTTATTTGACGCTTTCAATCTATCTGACAGATAGAATGGACATTATCTTTCGATGATAATTTAATGTTACATATTTTCGACCATTATTACGCATAATTACGTTAAACAAATAAAAACGACGAAAGTTTGTACTACAAATTAGTTGACGATTTAAAATGGTTGATAATATAAATGGTACTGAAAAATATAAAACATTAAAATCTGTTTTAAAAAAAATTTGAAGCAAATAAAATCTTTACTTTAATACATTTCATTAGTTCTAAATCGTATATACGACAAAAAGAATGATAAACGAATTGTAAAGAACTGTCGACATAAACCTACCATTACACGTCACCAGGTAATTGAAAGGCTTGATTTAAGCATGTTCTTAAAATCAGTAGCCCGTAGATTAAAGGAAGCAAATTTGCATAGCTGTACGTCATTAGGAAAAGCAGTCATTAGCGATTTGAATAATAGGAAGCGCTTAACTTTTACCAAAGGGTATGTTGACATGCCAATCTCTCCTTGTAAAAAGATTGTATACAGTAAAAAGCAAAGGAAAATTTGAATTATTTGATAAAAAAGAGAAAAGAAAGTTTTGAGAAAATCAAACGAAGCACTCGAGAATGAGATTCATGGCTCAATGCATGAAACATTACAGAGTTCGTTATGCTATAACATCGCTATTCTTGGCGTGACGTTGGTAAATTGGTATTAATGGAAGGATATATATCTACGTTGTGGATGAAAACGTGGAAGAATATGTTGAAGGTAGTTATTTCACGAAATAATTGCTTCTGAATAAAATAATTTTGTTATATGTAAAGTGCAGAGAACGAATTTTTTGCACAACGCAAAATACAACCTTTAGATTGAATATTAAAGATTTCCGACTATAAATTCGCTACAAATTTCATGAAATTTATATCATTAAGATAAGAAAGTACAAGTTACGAATTAAACGAGATAAATTAAGATTCTTTACTTGTACTGCAAAAATGTATAATGATAATAGAAGCTATTACGAAAAAGATTTTTGGATGTGTACATATAAATAAACTTTATTTGGTATTTTTTTAATTGATAAACTGAAGCAAGTGTCCGCTACGATCATACGAGATCTTTGATCACTGAATTGCTTAAAATGACAGAACGTATCAAGCTGAAATTCATTGTAAACTCATTTGTGGCGTGCATCCAACAGCTTTCCGAATCAATTAATTCTGACGTAAAGGTAGTTAACCCTGCAACGCTTTGCGCTCCACATTCAGTTAAGCATGAATGTTTACTACGATACGATTTGCAAAGACATCTTTGTTGGTTAACCTCGAAATTTGTAGTTATTTCTTATACCTTATCTTTTACCAAATACGATAATTATACGACACAATTATATATATTTAATTATAATTATATGTATTTTTATATTTGCGACGAAAAATAAAATCGCAAAAAGTATTTAAATGATAATTCACACCAGAATGAATACAAAAGAAGTGATAATAATTAACTTTAAGTAATAATGCGTTATTCGTAAGAGAACTTCAAATGTTAATAATTAAATACAAATTTCTAATTTCATTATTATCTTTATATTCATCTTCAAAGCTAAATTGTAACAAAATTTCCTATTTTTCTAAATAGGATACCGAAACGTATGAAACGTGTATATCTAATTTTTCTAACATTAATACCGTACAACAATATCCGAATTCCGCCCCGTGTATTTGTTAGTAGAAGGAAAATCATGTTTCAAATTATGCGCTTTTTATCCGCCTACGTAACCGTAGCTCATTTAGCTTATATAAACACATGGACGGTGATACATATATAATGTAACAAACATTTTCACCCTGATTAAATGGCAACGTGCCAGTGTAGATGAATTACTTGCATAAACAGAATCGTGAAATTGATTCCTTTTTATAAATTACTGCCTATAAAGGGGTGTCCTTTATCTTATAACCTAAAATAAGTATATATACTTATTACGAATATTATTCTATATTTCAAGGTAAATTTATTTCTATCCAATTTATTTAGTATAATCATCGTATTTATTTTTTAAATTACGGTAAATAATATACATGTTTTTTGAGTTTAGAGGCAGAAACAAGAAATAAAATTTACGTAGTAATATTGAAAACCAACCATTTTATGCTAAGGTTTTTCTTAGAATGTTAAAAGTTTTATTATTCGTTGAAAAACATATTGATAATCAGTATTACTCTGTTAATACTCGAATAATTTTCAAATTGGATTAGTTCCGCCATTAATGATATAATACACTGAAAAATATTAAGATGCAGTGTTTTCATAAAAATCTAAAATACATTGTGTGAATGCGTCAACATGTTGCTGCGCAATGAAAGATTATATCTCACGGTTAGGTGCGTTAAGATTCTCATTTTGCCGGTGCTGCAAATTTATCGCCTTAAGGCATCGCCTACGTCGACTGTGTCAACAGGTGGTGCTCATCATTTTGCACTGACATATTACAAAGGAGCTGCTAAGTATGATAAAAGACGCATTGCCAAAGAGTAAATTGACCAGCTCCTGCCTGTCAACCTGCTTCCCCTTTAATACTTATAAAACAATGTTTCGATAATCTTTCTATGCGATAAATCATATTTTTCAATCATTCATTTTAATACACGTCTCGACACGTTGCGCGTAAATCAGCCGACTTAATAATTGGCGATTGCATACGAATTTGGTGTTAGCCACTGGTGATAACTCGTCGTTCCTATAATATGAAAATTAAAAATAATTATAAATACCGAAATGTGAAGAGGTAGGTGCTTTTGCTCGTTAATTATTATAATTTATAACATTTATGGAGATTTGCGATGAAAATGCTGTTGGGAAACTGGATATTATCGGTATCCTGTACACTTATGTTTTTGTCTAAGAACCAAATTTATGATACAAGTTTTAGCGAATAGATGAATATGTTATCAGCGTTTTCAGATCATTAGATTATGTATTACACTTTGGTATCGTAACACGTCTTTAGTGTCTGAATAATAATAAATATATAGTTCTTTTATGCAAATTACAGTATGGAATTTCCAACTACATATTATTGCTTTTATACTGTGAACTGTGGTAAGCATATTTAGTCCTTTTGTGTAATGATAAGCTATGATTTTTTAGACACTCTCGATGATCTGAGAAATAATGTTCTGAATAAAAGTTTGACAATACGCTCGAATGTAAAAGAATTCCTGAAAAAACTGCTTTTCTCCAACCAAAACGTAGTCATCTGTGTACTTCTTTAAATAGCACACATAGTAATACACATTGGAAACAACTGCTTGTTTTTATAATAAATTCATATTATAGTATGTAAATTAAAATTTTTTACTTGAAGCTCTAAGTCACAATATTCTCTGCAATTTTGTTAATTATTTCGCGTTCCACCGGATAAATGAGGCACACTTATGCTACAAAATAGGCAACGCTGCTCTTCCGATGCTTTTCTTTCCTTAAGTGATCCCCCGGCAACAATATCCTCTTTCTTACAATCCTTGCGCTCCGCATAATCCATCGCCCCAAGCTGAAATCTGAAATCCTTGGTTGCTCTCCTAGCGAATACGTTTCACTTGCCACTTCCCTTCCTCATTCTTCTATAATTATTTGCCACTGATTTTTATAAAACATCGTCTATCGATGTTTACATGTTGATCTATAACAAATCGAGTTTTTTTCTTAATTATTCAACAATCACTAAAAGATAAGGCATACTTCACTATCAAGATTGATTCTTGCTATTGTCGGAACAGAACCAACTACATTAGACAAATTTTATTCACTATTGTTACGAGTAAATCATCAAAAAATGTATAAAAGAAAAACCCAGAAATAGTACTAGAGAAGAAAGAAGATTATAAAAGAATTAATTAATGTCCTGCCTTCCTTTTCTCTTATCCTAACGCAAATAACTAGCGAAGTTTCCTAAAAAACAGGTGCAATTATAGAATAACACTTGGCGAAATTAAACTGAATCGATTGAATAATTGTGATGATATGACTCGGCTTTTTTCTTCTCTTCGGTTAACCAATCTTTTTCGCGTTTCTCCCAGTCATTTTTTTCTTGGTTAAACACTAGCATACTCGCCATAGAAGGTGGGTGGGGAAAAACAGGCGACCGAACGAAATGCAATGCAATGAAAGGAAAAGAGAAACAAAGGGGGCAGCCATAGAGGCAAAGTAACGGTTGGAAACGTCGTTCGAGAAAGCTTATTTCCACACTCCTTCGGCAAAAATGGATAGGGCTCCTTTATCACACTCGCAATACACACCACGTAGGTAGCTGGTTTCGCAAAGGTATCTCGGATAGGGAACCGAGACACTTCGAAAAATATCGTTGTTGTCGTGGTTGGTTGTCGGTGCTGGTTGTCGTGGATGGTAGCACTGCCTGCGGTGACGACGGCGGACGCCGTGCACGACGGGCGGTCGTCGCGACGCACGTTTCTCCTCCAATACTTTTTCTCTCTTCGACATTGTTGTTTCCTCCCATATGAGTCCGCCTTCTTGTCAGAAACAAAGTTTACTTACTCATAGGCATATCGATCAAGCGTCCATGTACAATCGATTTGCTTCTTTCTTTTTTCTCGTTTGTAGGATCAACTATTTGCCACCTATCTATCTTACATTGAAACTTATTGAACATTTCTAGTGGCTTTTAGCGATTTTACTTCTTTAATTGTTGGCCTTCTACTTAATCCGCAATTTTTTGCCCGGATTTACTTGTTTTGCTATCGATACATACATGTATATTACCGACTTTTCTTTCTTTATTTCGCTCTCGAACGAGCATGAATATTCACGTAAAGTATACCCGCATGTCGCAAAACCATGTTCTAAAGAGTATCATTTTTTATTCTCACTATAGACACTATAGGTCGGCAAGTACTACGTGTTAATGTACAATTTGAAATAGTGTAACACTTAATGTACTAATTAGAAGATGGAAAAGCAAGAAATGTTATAAAACTTCATTTTTATTCAAAGAGCGAATGTTTAATATCCTAGTTTATGTGGAAACAAGATTCCATAAATTTAACTCTGCTATCCATAAGATAGAAATTAATGTCCTAATTAGACACTAGAAAAGAAAATAAGTACCCTAGTTCTGTAGCAAAAGCACTGGAACTTTAAATGTTCCCATTTGAATCAATTGATTTATATGTTCCTAGAAATATAAAATGCAAAGTCTAGTATCTTGTTCTATTTTCTATTTAATGTAAATTTCTATTTTCGTCAACTATACATTTCTAGCTTATGTGTACACGTTTCATAAGCTATCCAATATTAGGTGGATTACAGTATCAACAGGAAATATTCATATACCATAAATAATTAGTAAGAACTTCGTTTTATTACCTGGAATTTCATAATTCATACAAATTGAATTTAATAAGTAGCAAATTATATTAAATTAAATATTAAATTATTAACGTTTTCCATGTATGATGTCATCGTACTGCTGAGTATAATTCGAAAGAAGATGATTATACGTGGAATATGTGAAAATACAGAATACTTTTGGAAGCAATCGTACGAGCGTAGTACGCAGGACGCAATTACTTTGGTAGAGAAATGGGAGTTATTCCCGACAATTTTTGCATTAATAGAGAACTTTTATTGTTCATCTTTCATTTTTTGATATGTGATTACGAGCACCAATACAAGTAGGTTATAACGATATCTGATCGAAGCATAAGTGAGTCCGCGCGTAAACGCCAGCACTCGATGTGACTTCGATATCGATTTATTCAAAAATGAAGTTTCAAGTGAAAAAAATGGTATTCTACATTTTCGTTTTGTCCTTCTATTTACGACCAAGCGCATGTTCATGCAAATGCATATTTTTATAGAATGCAAATAGACAAGGGAAATCTAAATTTTAATTCGTTTTTCGACTAGGAAGATTATAAAAATGTGTGTTGTGTATTTTGCATTTTCTGCATATTTATGTTTAAGAATAGAAGCGTATATTGACACTCGCATATGCATTTAACATGTATCTAAAGTCTACTAAGAAATTAATAAACTTCTTTGTTATGACTATAAAATTACGCAATGTTGTAAACGAAAAATAAAATTATGTAGATTATTGATAAATTAATGAAACGATGATTGTAATATCAGAATACTTATTTATTTTACAATGTTAGTCGAAGAGTCTTTATCATAGTTTCACCAAAATCAAAATCAATGTTGATTAAGAAATGACAGCTTCTGACTATAAAGTACGAAGTACTTCAATTGATATACATGTATAAATATCATTTGCTTTCCGCTAGCTGCGTACAATATAAATGAAATATAAGAGCGTATAGGTACAAGCAAAAATGATATGGATGTCAAAAAATAACACCGGAATGTTTTTCTCTTGGTCAGTTTTTCTACGTTGCAGCATCAATCCATCATATTGCAAGTGACCTGGTTTAGTATGCAGAACGTTGTCAGCAACTGAACTCGAAATTTTTACTTTGTCTATAGTTTCGTAGGTTTATATATGTATACGACAACTTAATCATTGTTCAGAGTAAAAGATCATGACTATACTGCAAATTTTTATGCATTTATGCGAAATTTGAAAGTGAAAAATGCATAGACTACACATAATTTACAAAAATATGTAAAATATCCAAAGTGTAGTACTCTCTATAATATTTAGTAAGTAAAATACTTTTCTCTCTAGATTTCATTTCTTTCAATCAGGTATATTTGTAAAAATATGAATTTACTTTGAATATTTTCGGTATTTATGATACATAATTGCTTTTCTATTATGTAATATTAGAGGCAATAAATTAACGTATCTGTGAATCTTACACGTTAATTTCTTCTTTGAATTGCGTCATATTAACAATTTTTTTGTTTAATCATACAGCGACATTAATATCAGAAAATTAAGAAAACTGTATCTATCATGTTCTTCTCTTGTAATGTTCGTCTATATCCACCATAGACATTTCCCAAAAAGTTTCTCAATCGACATATAAATTTTTTAATCATACTTTTACGAATCCAATTTGCCTTTAGCACATCATTCTCTCCGTTTGTACTTGACCTTTATAGTATTCCAAATATACAGACATTTTATACCCGTTTCTCGACGCACTATCTCCGGGCGAAGTTTTACTCGAGACGCAAAAGGTATGTCATTTTCAGCACGTTTGTCCTCGCATAGAAACACCCTTTTACGATTCTACGGAGCCCCGTGAATCACCCTCGGGAATTCAGGTTTTATAGACCTTTTGCTGCATGGGCAAAGCCGCTCGGACCAGAAAATTACGCACCACTGTGTATTTCCACATTCAAATGAAATCTTTAGCGAAAGCGGTGCACGCCATCGTTGATTTTCGCGTATAGGGTGGTCTGTTGTCGCTTTAATGCTTCCGTAACTTAGCGGTTCCAAGAACAAAAGTTTTTCTTTAACAAAAGATACACAAAGAGAAAAGTATCGTATTGCGGTAATAATATCTTTATAGGCGGTATTCTCGAGATGTGAATGTTACGTTTATTCTTTCATTCAACGGAATGATATATCTTTTTTCGTTTTATGGTGTGATAGAGGTTTTTGGCAGGTTATATGTAGGAGCGTAAAAATGTGACAAAAGAAAATACGCTCTCTTTGTGGTAAATGATCGACATTCGCTGATTTCGAGATTTGGATTTTATAGAGTTTTAGGAATCAAAAAAGGTAAAAACTGAAATGTAAGGTTTTAAGTGAACTCTTTTTAACAGTATAATATATGTTTATAAATATTATAATATAAATAATATATATTTATATGATTGTATAATATATATGTAACACTACAGATTGTTATCGAACAGATTACAGAATAGATTCTAATACAATCTTGGTATAGGTTAGCTAATAAGAATTATTGTTCAGGGCAGATTGCATCTTCTAACAAGTTAATAATGTTCCATATGAATTTAGAATGCGATGAGCTGTATCAGACGGCACATTTAAAAATTGGATTTAACAGTTGCAGACTGTTGCAAAAAATACATGTTGATGAACATGAAAAAATACATGAAAAGTTGCAGAAAATACATCCAAGTTTCATGCCTTAGGTCTACTTAAGAATGGCATTTGCTTTAAATCTGTGGAAAAAGGAAAACAGTTAGTTTTTAACATTTATGTATATGCGTAACACTTGGCTGCAGTAACGACAAACTAAAGTCTCGTATTTAAGTTACTTCCCCAGTACGAAACATTTCCATGGAATTAAATTCAACGACGACATATTCGAAATTCGAACGAATCTGGTAATAAAAAAGCTGAAATACGTATGTAAATAACGTAAATAAAAACATGTAACCTTATATAATAATAAAAGAAATGCATTATGCTTGATTTTATTGTTGTATGAACTAAATAAGATACAATTACTTACAATTAGGTAAAATTTCTTCCAATTTCCTTGAATGATAACTTCTAAGTTAAAAATGTTAAAGTATTTCTTGTTTCTTTCAAAAAATATCCAACATAAACCGACACATACAATAGAAATTTGTTCATCAATGTAATTTATCGATAATCATTAGCAGTATTTTCAAACTAGTTCACCAGTAAACAGATAAAAATCCATATTAGGCGAAGATCTACCTGCGAAAATCGTGGTATCCGAGCGGCCTGTTTCTCCATTTTCTCTCATTTGACGAGACAAGACTGGTGAAAGACAATGATATTCAGTCATCCTAATTAAGACCGTGTCCTTCACCGCATTATGTCGATTCACAGCGGCGGATGAAACGAACGGAGCTACGACAATCCTCTAGCACATATTTACCGCATGCTACCGCGCAAAAACAATAGAAACGAGAAAACAGAGAAAACGGTATGACCGGCACCGCAAAGGATGCCGTAGCCAACTCGAATCAACCACGTCGGACATATTTGCGTATGCTTTCCTGCTTCCAGAGACAGCGAATTCACCAGACGAGTGAGAAACGTGTGCGCAGTTCGCTTACCGATATATACCAGTCATGGGAAACCGGTGTTCTTTTATAACAGTTAGCCGGTGGTCGCAGCGATTCGATCAGGCTATTACGATCTGAAAACGCAATCTGAGATCCACAATTGACCTCAAAATGACGCTCACCTCGGAGCAGTCAGTTAATACATTGCATGTTGTTTCGTGTAATCTTTGTAATTCTTCTTACCTCGTTGTCAACTTTCCAGCACCTTTATTCAGATAACCTTACTGTTAATATTGTGAAGTACAAAGATAAAAATAAATGAACAAGTAATAAAAGTATCAATGAAGTTTAATAAACTTATAATACTACTATATAATACTACTACTACTAGTATTATATACTTAAGTCTATTTCTCATATGTCCTTATAGAGATCGTTTAATAAGTAAATGAAATTAATATTTATATTTTTGCACAAACAAGATGCGTTTAACGAAACTTCATTGATAATTATCTAATTCCACTATATGTCCACTTATTTTTATCACCGATTATATACATATATATATATATATATATATATATATATATATATATATATAAGTTTCTAAATTTAGAAACAAGTTACTAATTCCGCCGACTTTAATCTATTGTAAAATCCGGAAATCTCTAAATTGCAGCCGTCATGTACGACGAATTGCAAAAAAGTTGCGTTGATCTAATCAATCTGTTACACTATGTCTTTCAGAACTGTGGTGACAGCAGTTTCTTGGCATCCGCACGGTGCCTACCTCGCATCGGTGGACAAAGCAAAAACGGTGACAGTCTGGGGCGACCATGTTTAACGGGACAAACAATCCCGGGATAGACGATTGTTTCACGTACGAAGGTCAGCGCGTTCTTTTGTGCCGAGACGGACGTTTGTGGAATTGAAAAATGTAGATGCAAGCTTTACGCGCCATAGAGGAGGAATATCACAAAGGACACGATCCGGCGTGTGCAGGACACTAAAAATCAACGGTGTAGGTTTGGGCGCGCAGGCTGTAAAGAGTACCATTTCGAGATTGTACAAAGCGATGCTACCGGCGATGAAGCAAATTTCAGCCACGGTAGAGATTATTGTACATAAAACTGCCCTGATTGTTGCCCCCCCAAGGTTGTAAAGATTTCCTTTTTTAGGGTAATACCCGCGCGCCACGACCGTCGCCCTTTCTTCAACAAATTGAACAAATTATCGTAGTTATCCTCTTTAAGATTCGCTAGATACACTCCTTTTACTTGTAGAGGACTATTTTTCGCGTTTCAATCGTCTGTGCCGGCAGACGCGATCGCTCAAGTTGGATCACGTTTGCGAGAAACGATAAAACACGGTTGTTTCTTTCCTGTTTCTGTTAGGTTACCGCATGTGAAATGTCGTTTTATCAAATGCAATTCTAGTCGCGTATTGCTTGTTCAAAATATGTTATTTAATCAATGCAAGTTTCACGCGACTTGATGCACTTTCCCATTGATTAATTGATTTCACTGTTTTAAATTTAGAAGGATCGTCAGGGATCAAATTTTTCTATCTTGAATAAACATAAGCGACATGTCTGTAACAGTAATAAAGTTTCAGTCTTTTTAATGCTCAATACACGTAGTCTATGATCAGTATATTCTTCTTTGACGTGGTCGCCAATTGAGTCATCAAATCAAGGTGCCACGTAGGTAACAGAGGAATGTTACAAACATTACTTGTTAAATTTATCTTAAAATTTAGTATTATGTATGCCATCTTCTTGCAACAAGTGAAGTTATAAGAGCACCGTTTGTTTCTTCAGAATTGAACATTAATCGTGTACTTATGTAATGAAATTGAGAAATTGTTAAAAAATGGAGTTGATTAGTTTGGCTTCTGACAGGTTTAATCAACGATAAAACAAAATTTAATACATATTGTTAGTTAGAAAATATTCGAGCTTCGAAACGAAAACATATCATATGCATCGATATAATATTTTAGTTAGGCTATTTTCATTACGAAAACTGTTACTCGGTTAATTCTTACTTCAGCTTAATTACTGATTCGTCTGTAGTCGATCTTCCCTTCGTGACTAATCACAGGTCACATGCAATACACTCTCACTCTTCCTCCTTCTCTATCTCTCTTTTTAAGTAGAGAAAATTAAAAAAGTCTTACTGTAAGTGAAGTCACAGAAGAAGCTTGTTAATTGCCGAAGCAACCGTGAAATCGAGTCTTCTCGAAGTTCTCCAATGTCAGCGAGTTTCGAACGTTTTTATCGTAAGTCTGATATAGAATGCAAGAGGATGTACTCATTAAGTGAAGAAGCACAATAAAGTTCTAATATTGATACTGAGTATATTGCATTATACAAATTTTATTCGATCGATAATAATGTATCGAACAATATTACGTTTGTCTCAATCGTCGGATTTATTATAATGGTGAAGAATCTATTGATTTGTATGAGTCATTTCACATAAAATATATAAAAACTCACAATACTTGTTAATAATCTACTTAATTGTATAGTTTATTCAATGCTCCAACTTCATAGCTTAAAATAACGTGTTAGGTTTAAAAATCAAATGAAGCAAATAGACTGATATCAATAAAAAATGCTTCTTATGTATTGCAATTTGAAAATTTTAAGTACAAACTTTTATCATTCAGAATTATCTCTTATTGACCCATGAATTTTTTTATTTGTTTTTTATTCTTTTTTCGTTAGCGGCTCGATTCAACAATGTGGATTTTCTCTGGTATTCCCATTTAGTATACGATTTTTAAGCTTTCCATGTTTCTTCCTTAACGATCTGAAAATTGTTCTCAAACCATGAACTTAATAGCGAGCTATCTCGAAACCAGATGAATACAATAAATATGCACGGTACCTTATCCCACCTCGAGCAAAGTTCTTTCTCCTGAAATTTTCAATTAGTCCAAAACTTTATTACTTGTATGTATTTTTAACGTTTTAACCTTAATTTTATAGATTTTTATTTAATTTTGCAGAAAATTCATTAAAGAACTTAGAAATATAGTCTGAACATATTGAATTAAATCTATCATACTACGAAGCAAAAGCTTGTGTTCAATAAAAAATATTTATCATAATGTTATTCCTACATTACAGGAATGGTAATTTAATGTTTGGTAAGAGGCTCTATTTTAAACTGCATTTTAAGCGTGAAAGCTTTATCTAGACTTATAGAATTTTATACAAATTATAGTCTGAACTCTATCAATGAAAAATACAAAAAAAATTGAAAAGGAATAAACGGATATGTAATTTCACGTGAAGTGACTCATACATTGTATTTTTATGGTTTTCGTTTCAACTACGAACACTCTTTTTGTGTCACAATTTTACGCGTTTACTCATTGCTCCTTAGTTCGTGCACAACAATTTGAAATTGGTCGCGACCGTAAATTGCACAATAACTGTAAGATTTGTAAGTGAATGCTTTTTAGGAGTATACAGGGCCAAGATCGAAGGGCTCTAAGTATAATTTAGCCTCTAAGGGCTTCTATAGCGTAAATATAAGAATTTATGAGTCATAAATTTTAAGGAAAGTTTGCCAGTAAAACGCGAAATGCCAACGTGTATAACTTTTCATATTTTTGATACGTATTTTTGTTAATTCGAATACACAAGTAAACGAGACATTGATATAATAAACCGCGAACGTGATAACAAATTTCTTTCCTCTCTTATTTCATGTTTCACCAGTTTAAAATATTTTCACCTGTTTTTAAATATTTTTCTTTTCTCAGAGTCCTTTGATCATCGTTTAGTATAAGTCTATATTAACACCGTGAAGGAAATAATAGATTCTGCGGATAAGTTAGATGTTATATATAGATTTTGGTATAGTATGCATTGAATTATTACAATTAGTATTTCTTTATTATACAGGTAACCAATACATTATGATATTATTTTCTAGCGTTTAAGTTTTGCGAACTGTAAGTTGCTCTATTCAAACATATGATTAATTTCGATATGACTGTTCATAATTTCATCGGTTTACCTGGTTGAAATTTTATATAATAGCATCGATTACGTTTGCTACTTTGATTAACCACCTCATTGATCTCAAAAGTGTATAGTTCATAGAATAATATCGATCAAACGGTTTGCTCCGCTAATATTTTTCTATAGAGATAAACCGATGAGCATCAAGTGGTTATATCGTTTGTAACGTTTGATTTATCAAATAAGTCCGTTCTTGAAGCAAATTATTATAATTGCGTCCAACTTGTTACATAATTCTTTTCCTATCGTACAAGCAATACAGTGACATACATGTATTCTGTTATTCTTATTTACATTTTCTCCTACACCAACTTCTGCGGAAACAATGTATACACTGCTCGCAATATATTATACATATTAAACGTTTTCTTCTTGTATTTTTTGAAATGTGTTGCATTTTTAATTAAATCCATATTCTCCATGTTAGATGATAAATTATGGAATAAATGGTTTTACATTAAAATTATTAAAATTTCGGTTTAAATTTTTATATGAATCTTGCTTGATTCCTGAGCTTTCACACACAATTTATTACTAATTAAATTAGCAAAATTTTATGAACCACAAGTTACATATAACAATTATTAGTGAATACCCTTACAGCAATGAGTTTGATAATAAAATGAATGGAATTTTCCAAGCAAATTTTATAGATTATCTATGTTATTGTATTAAATAAATTACCTTGTTACAAGTGAACTGTTCTATAATATGTGGTGAAAAATGATAAAATCTGTTAATTTCTGCGAATATTATCATGCTGAAGGATTCTAATTTCTATGTCGAAGTATATGTTTATTAATTTCAGTAATAATACACAGTTTCAGAAATATAGCGGTTTCGTGCCTGAATTTTATACAATTCTTTCTCAACTTGGTATTTGTACAGCGTGAAAAAGGTTCCTTTGTTACGAACGACAAAGATTCGCGGAAAGAGTTTTTATTTGAAGATGTTTATGGATAAGTAGCAAAGATCCGAGCGCGCAGCGCATTCCTTGTTTCTTTTAAAAAATTCCAAATGCACCATCTGTACTCCGAGAAAACTTTGATTTACCACGAAATGAAAGGTTCTTTCATACTAAAGAGACAAGCCGCATCATACTTTATCTTTTGTCTTTTTCCTCTCCTTCCTCCCCCTCCCCTTTCAAAATAAGCAACCAACATTTTAAATAGACCGTCGTTTGTAGTCGGCGAAGTTTCCCCCCTTCGTGTTTTTTTAACAAAGAAATATTTCTTACAAATTATAAAACTTCGAAAACCCACGTCACAGAGCACCTCTAGAAACATAATTTCAATTTTATTTAAATATGGTTTAAACAAACATAATATCGAAGCAACTGTGTAACAAAATGTTCTTTCTAAATATATTGGTCAATGATTATAATATCGATGAATGAAATGCCCTTTCTAAATATTTATTAAATCCGTGATAATTATTTATCTTAATTCTACCTGAGTTGTATCGTTATACATTGTAATAAATCCGTAAAAATGTTCATGTAAAGATATTTCATATTTATAAGAAATAAGTATATGTAATAATAAATAAATAAATATATATATTATAAGAAATAAGATATACATATTTGTAATAATTCTTTGATAATGCTTCCTGTACTGAATAACATGCAAAACTCCTTTATACGAATTCAACAAACTGATGTTTCATTCTGTACGAAGTATTAAAACGAATAAATTAATGTTTTCTTACATACAGATTGTTAAAATTAATAAGCTACAAAGTATAAAAACATACATCTTTTTACATTTAAGATTAGAAATAATTTTTATAAAATTTTGATTATAATATGTCCTACACATATCCCATCTCATGTTATTATGTATTTTTTTATATGCAGAAAATTCTTAAAAAGTTGCGAACAGATAAAAACGTAAATAATCCCCATCCCAATATCTTTATCATGAAATCTAGATCATAAGATTGTCTTCCACAGACTCACGCCTGGAAATATTTTCCACCAAAGTACCTTTAATTTTTCGCTCACCACGTAAGTTCCTAAAAATCGCACCTCGTCAAACCAGTCCATTACTTTTTAATTAACTCCACTCTAGAGAATGGCGACATATACATGTCCTCGATGCCATCATTCCCTTTCGGCACGTACGTGTACGTATTCGCCGAAAAGGATGATAAGTCTGCACACGGAGAAATCGCGTACTCGCTCTCGAGGATGTGTGTACTTGTACGTGCGCATGTATCAAGATCCCTTCACAGAGGTCCACGATATAACAGAGCGTGTATCTGACAGTACCTAACGTGCTTTCGAAAGCGCTCATTAGTCACTGAAATGCGGTCGCGAAGTGACAACTCGTACGTGGAATATTATACGGTCGAAGAACTTCCGCTGTGTCGTATCGCGCGAGCAATGCGCGTCCTCCTGCGCATGCACCGTTCACCGTCTCTCTGTTTCTAACTTTCGCATTATACGCCCTTTGTCCGCGATTCGACAGTTTCGACAGTTTCGCAATGGAACGTGAGAATGCGGCGCCGCGGCCAGGGGAAGCCGCTTGCAAACGACGTTAAAGTTCGATCGGTCGGCCGCATCTGGGGCCACCGAAATTTTTCTCTCGCCCTCGCTTCCCTACGTGTATATACACGAAAGGATACACGAGTACGCAAAAGTGCATACAAGCTTCGATTCCCGTGGTTTACCGGCTAAACACTATAATCAATTGTAAATCTTTGCCGAAACAGTTCGAATCGAAAGAATTCGAACAAAAGATTGCATCTCGTTTCCTTGTAACGCACCCTTTAAGTGCTTGGCCGTACGTAATACGGATAATATATTAAATACCCTAAAAGAATACTTGTTGTTTTATACAAATTTTACTATCGTGCTAAATAGAAAAGATACATAAATGCAAAGATTGCTGCGTTGCGATAAATATCTACTTAAGAAACAAGTTATAATAGGAAGAAAATATCATTATATAATTTGCGATACAGACTTAAAAATATTATCTTCTATTCAAAATTGCAGAAGGAATTTAAAAATTAACAAAAGGAAATCTTAAAATATACACAAAACACATATATCGATGTTCAAGTCATAAGGAAGGTAAAAATCTTTTCGGCTATTTTAGCGAGCATTCGAACGACTAATAAAAGTATTTCTGTCTGTAGTGATAAAAGATGTACAATATCCTTAATTTAATATACACTTGATTTTCATAATTTTCTTCGAAGAATCTCTGCTAATTGCTTACATTAATCTACATTAATCTATAATAGCGAGATGAATCAATAAATACCCTTCTCGTTTTAATTCTCGATTCCATCACACTAAAGATTAAATCTCGCTTATTTTTTTTATAAGGGAACGATTAGATTCGCTTGTAGTTTCCTTATGGTGAATTATAATCGTATTAAATACACGAGAATTGATAAAATTTGGAGGAATAAAAGCTGATTATGATAAGATAATTTGAAAATTGATATTTGACTGGAATTATCGTTGATCTACACTACTGAACGTAGATACGGTGACTTGTACTCTTACAGGCATGTGTTAAGCTGGCTGTAGTCAAAGTATATACTATGTAGGCTGGCTTAAACTTACTATACAGTATGATGAGTTGGATTTGAGTTAAGTTAAGATTAGAACCGCGTTAATTCTACATTAAATGTAAGTTAGTTTTGCATTATGCTATTAAAACGTCACTTCACCTTGTTTAGAGGGATTGAATATAGATCTAAGAAGGATGAGATATATATACAACTATCTTTGAGATCCCCTTTAATGTGTATGTAGGTCTTTAAAGCATAAGACATAGAGAATTTGAAAGGAAAAAAGATTTTTTTTGGTCCTATAATACAAATTAAGTTAAAACTCATTCAATATTGCCTATAAAATTATATTTATTATTTCACAGCTGTATAATCCAATAAAACAAAAGATTTTCCATTCAGAAAGCACACAAGTTAGGAATTAAATGACAACCTCAAGTTCCACGTTTTTCACTTTTGCCACTTGTTATACCAACATGTAACACTGTACGTTTCTACACTTCATTTTCTATTTCCCTTCACACACTTTATAAAGACTTAACGACATCAGCTTGATTTTCCTCTTCCCTTGATACTATCTTCGTGTGAATAAACGTGCTCCGTAATTTTATTATATTTAATATACAGAGTGGCACTGCTGAAGAAAGATGCCACAACATGATTATTGTTGCGCGAAGTCTATATGTCGCTTCCAGCTCGCGGTAGTTCGCCGCCAACGTAATGAGCAAGAGATTAGGAATTCAAACGCAAAGAGGTGCCGTATAAAGGAATCAGAAGAGCGACTCACACTTTGGCGTAGCTTCGTGAGATCCAAGTAGCCTCGTCTCGTCTCGAGGCAGAGGGGTTACGAACATTATCGGAAAATCCGACGGAACGTCGGTCGTCAGGGCCAGGTAAGAGACTCGTGAGCAAGTTTAAGCACGATGTTTGTCCACTGATATAGAATCAGCTTCTGTGAGATCCGAAATGCTTTCGCGTTCCATCACACGGAAATACAAACTCCTTTGCTTCGATATTTTGACTGAACGTGTCTCTTTGGGTGTTCTTGCGAAAGATTCCTTCCTACTGGATTTAGCAGGAATCTCTCTGCATAAACTGTAAATACGTCGTCACTGAATATTTCAGTTTGTTCGAATATTTAGGTCTTTATTTGGAAATATTTGGTTTAGGAAATTGTTTATTAGATTGGTAGAAACTAAATAGTGTTCTATATATTTGTTAAATTGAAGAAAAATAAATAGCTTATTATAGATTTATTAAATTGGACAATATATGGTCAATTAAAATATTCGCTGCTAATGACGTATATTCATTGTTGTGTTCATTAAATTATTTAAAATTTAATTGTCAAATTATAAATAATATTACTGGATCGTTTTATGAAAAATTAGTTGAAATAATAGGCAACATAACGAACAATGATATTAAAGAGAATATTATCATACAAATTAAAAATACTTTTGATGGAAAAGGTACGTTCGATAGCTCCTGGAAAAGAATTATCCATTTCAGCATCAACGATTCACAACAATTCATTGTGATAGACTTTCGCTGCTCATAATTATTTTTGAAGAATGAAAAAGAGAGTGAAGCTTGCAAAATATCGTAAGATATCGTGTCCGTTTCTGTTAATTCCTTGACGTCGACACGAACGTGTTATGAGCTTTACCGACAAAGATCTCACGTAGTTCTTCTGTGTGTTCCGAACTTAACATATTGTAATATTGAAATATAATATAATGTATATTTAACTATCTTCGATCTGAGTAGAAGTGAAGTGAAGTTAGAATTTAAATTAAATTTTATTACAAATTCACGTACTCGTATTTTATAATCTGCTCTTATTAAGCCGGGTTTGTAATCCATGTTACGAGTATGGCTTTATAAAATACAAGAGTTTTACACATTTTTATGGAAATTTTTTAATTATCGTTGAAATATTACGAATTAAATGATCAGTATTTTGAGTACTGGCGACATAACATTATCAAATGTGTCCGTATGTAGAACAGTTCAGTTATTTATTTGAAGCATGTTTAATACGACGCGAAATATCGTTGGAAAGTGCACGATAAAAGTTGCATTTCATGCTTTCAGAGCTTGTGAATTTATTATTAGTTTTAAAAAATAAAAAGGTGAAGTATCCTATGACACACCCATTTATTGCACTTAGAACTCCATTATACGTTTCGATTTTTCAATCACAACTTTTTTTAACGCACTTGAACCTAATTTGTGTAAGATGAATATAGGCTTACTAAATAAAATTTTCATTTTAAACTACCTCTCCATACATTCCTGTTCAGACAAAATAATTGAAATAAATGGAGAATGAAATTACATTTAATCACTGTAATATATATATATGTGTGTGTGTGTAATGTACCTAATCTTATAAATTAACATAATTTATTTTATTTAAAAGATACGATTTGTACAAACAAATCTTAACCACATTTTTAATTGAGTATTGCATAAAGCGCCACACACATTGTTAGGTTTACTATCGATTTGATTTTAAAGTGCTTTTCCTACATATAAAATGCTAGTTAATAATGAAATTCATATTTTTTATGCACGTCTGCTAGACAAGTTAACGAAGCAGTATATTTTAGTGGGCGACAGATCGTGTTGTGCTCAACGAGCATATTTTGTTTCCATGGTGACATTAATTATTTGAGCTTCTTGAAATATAAGCCTGTTTGTTTGCAAAATTTGTCAACTGGAGACACTAGATTCTGAAATAATCTTTTGTCATCTTCAGTTATGAAAATTTATCACTAAACTATATCTAATAATAATTTACGGAGAGATAATAAAAACTAAATCCAACTGGTTTTAAGTGATCATTGGATGGTAAAAATGTGTAATGCATTTCAAATACGCGAAGGTCTCGTTTATATAAGATTTACATAAGTTAGTATAATTGAAATAACAAAACCCAAATAACTCCGTCTTTCAAAAATAACCCGAGCTTAAAATCAACAGTGTCGCGATATTGACATTTTTATCAAAAGAAAATTACCTTCTTTCTTTTCTTGTTGAAGTCGTCCTTAAGAAATGTTTCAACATGCAATTAACATGACCAACATGGTCGTCCTAAAATTTAGTTTATGTAATCAAGTATAACCGAACTTTATTTCAGGATCATCCATTTACTTTTAAAGTAAAACTCTCGTAAATACGAGTAATATTGTCAAATAGAAGAATTGAACGGAATAAATTTTAGTTGAAATTTATATCAGAAATATTTCATAAGTTAACCAATGATCATTCGCATTCGCGTATTTAATACACACAGAAGGATTTTAAATTTTTGTATTAATATATTATGTTCAATGTATTTTATTAGCGCAGATGGACATTTTATAGTAATTTAACAATGAAACCGAAACTGTTATTATTTCAGAATATATAACCTGTTAATAGCCATAATTTTAAGATGGAGATAAATTTATAATATTTAGCAGATCTGACCTATAATACAATTCTAGTGAATCTAAAGTATGGATAAAAAATTAATGAAATTTAGGTTAACGCGAGAAATATTATATAGGAATAAACCAAGTATACATATGTACAGATAAATCAATAACACGAAATAAGGGTTGCATAACCCTATGTAACTATGAAGCATATAGTTCACAGAGAAGTTATGAAATAATAACAATGTTTGTCAGAATTTAATTGGAAACTTTGTTTCAAACATTAGTTTGAATAATATTCAATGTCTACGAGATTTCAAAATGATTTTAAAACGTTAGATTAAATAAGAAGTTGAAACAATGGAACGAAGTAACTTCTTAGCAGTGTAATTCTCACTTCCTAGAGAATTATTCACGCGCCAAATAGAAAGAACGAGATGATTGTCGTAATGAGAATTGAGATATCCCCCCCCCCCCC
>NT_176521.1:1990539-1995709 GCF_000188095.3 Bombus impatiens | reverse complement strand
GAGATCCCCCCCCCCCCCCACAAGAACTTCGAAAGACACAGTCTTAATAATAAAATAATATGTTTTATTACTTGTACTATTTCTAAAATATATGCTATTAATAATCGAGAAGCTTTCCCCGAACAGAGCCCACGGGTCTACAATAAATTTATAGGTGGTGGGGATATCTTTTAGTCAAATAGTTAAAATATTATGAAGTTTTTATTGATTTTTTTAAAACATCAGTTTTCATTTAATCTAGGAGAACAAAACTCTTCAAAAACCTTATCATAAAACTATAATTATCATTTTAAACATGATCAAACTTAAAAAACTAGAACTGAAGCTTCCTCAAAATTTACTCAATTCGCTACTTTGTCTTGTGGACCCTTTTAGAAGCTCTTCGTAATTATGTGATATAAGTAAATATTATACTAATTGATAACTTCTTGTAACATAGGCTTATGGAAATCTTACACAAGATCAATGATACTACTTAAAATATAAAATGTAGATAGCTACATATGAAATGCTATTGCCGTGTAAACGTCAATCATACTTCGATTCGACTAATACCCTGTCTTGAATCCAGGTCACTTACTCGAACACGACTCATCCATCCGGTCTTAATTAACTTAACTGTTTGTGATATACAGTCGTTTCTTCTTAAATGATATGGTCGTGATTGCCAGATTTCTTTTAGATCAGCTTAAGTCATTTACGCCAAACCAATCGGATAAGTGGAGAACGATTATCACGATGATCACGATAGTTTTTCCCAAATTTAATTTTGAAGGATTGAATTCTTACGAGTTGATGATAGTTCCCTCACTGCGTCTATAGAATCTGATGAATATACTATTTACTCTCTTATGTTTGCATATATTTGTTATTAACTTTACGAACAAAATAATGTTTTAATCGTAATTAATCTCTTGGAAATAATATAGATACAAGAATTTAACAAATCATAATTATTCTTTTCTTTTTATCGAGGTTTATTTCTCCTATCTGTAGTTTTTTATTTTGTTTTATTTTATAATAATGTTTACATATTATAAATTAATCTTTAGGATATTTCTACACTGAACTATAATCAAATCGTAGAGTTAAATGAATAGTATCTTAATTGTTTTGATAAATCTATAAATGTTTAGCATTTTATTTAAAAATTGTACCAATCTAACAATATTGTACATTGGTGTATTAATTTCAAGGAAATAAATAATTTTACGTGGTAATAAGTTACATAATGTCTCTAATTTAAAATTCAATTATATTTTACAATTTTTTTAGGAGAATTTCTACTGATCGCATACATTAATCTATAACAACTAGAGGAATCGTTAAATGTCGTTCTCATTTTCATATGCACTTTAGTTGAATACGATGTTATCTATAATCAGTGATCTGTCGATGTTGATCGGCAAACACGGATTAATTAGATGTGATATGCTACAATATATGCATTGCAGTTGAAGGCCGTTCAGATGTCATCTTGCGTTATTCATCTGAGCTTAATGAACATAATAATTGTGTTCACTAATTATATGTTTCTTAAAGAGCACCAGCCAACCTATTTATTTGTAAATTACACAAAAATATCTATTCTTGAAATAAAATGGAAAGTTAGCAATTAATTGATATTTATGACCAGTTTTTAATATTCACATTTATTGGATTAAAATTTTTAGACAAACTGTTTGACCTATATCCACGATATTTTTGAAAATGAGGAAATATTAGTGATACATGTCACAATTGAAAATAGATTTTATGATAATAATTTCTCGTTTTTTCTGAATCTCAATTATTTATAATTAGGTTACATTGAAAAATGAAAAAGAATTTTTGCTGTTCCAGATCGAGATCTGGAATTGTATTCAACGTTAAACAAGCAAATTAAAGATGCTGTGGAAAAAACACGTGGAAATTCTTGGTTGAGAAAATAGAGAAGAAGTCACGTTGACATTATAAACGCAATTCACGTCGCTGTTCTTAACGCGCCATCGAGCACACGTTTTCACTTTTCTGGCATCATGTGAGCTAACAAAAATTCCCGTATCTCTCTCCTTTTAAAAATCACTGACGCATAATATTAGTTTCAATAAAATATTATACAAATACACTACGAAAATGTTGACAAGTATCGAAAGTAAAATAATATCAGTTTATATTGTACAATATTTCGAACATATATTATGTATATAGAATATATAGAATATTCATTTCTAAAGTTCCCGATTTATAAAAATTATTTTTAGAATTAAATTTTCAACATATAGAGTCGATCAATGTGACTTCAAATGACTTGTAGGATCGTTGAATTGTTAGGATTGTTGAATAAAGATGAGCAATATCGGTAGAAAAATTTCTCGTTAAATGAAGAGCAGTAATTCAGACGAAATTAAAAGAAGTAGCCACTGTGTATCAATATAAATCCAAAATACAAATGTTAAGTCGGTGGTAGGAGATTTAAAATTCACCGAACTGCGAGATATTCTTTTGTGAAACTCATGCGAGTGAAGGTAGATCAGCTTGTTAATAAGAACCTTCTACTGGCGATTCGTATCTACCTCCTTGAAAGACGTTTAGGGGCCGCAGGGTGATCTTGTGCAGCATCTACTTATAATAATCACGCCATAAATTTTCTGAAGAAACCGATTGATGTTCTGCAAAAAAAAAAATCCTGCATCAGCGAAGCAGATAATATTAGTAAACTTTCTCTGTAAGCGCGTAATTTGTTTTGTCTTCTGTCATGGTTAAATCGGATTGCTCGGTTTATATCCAGCACAATAATGAGGTGAGATGGAAAAGTACGAGCGTGTTTCAGAGTTTCAAGTTTGATAGAAATTCTATCAGCATCTTACTTTAAAAAGACAGCCAGGGACTCACAGTATACGTACAATACATATCCAGAATCGATATCTCGAAAAATATATAACGAACATAACAATAATAAATTTTATGAAATTTCATAACGTCTTGCTACATTTTAAGTTTTTCGATATCGAAAAAGTATTTGTTGAAACTTTCGTGGTTATGAGTGGTACGTCATTTGTAGTAGACAAAATATTTCTATATATAGATAGAGTTAACTTTGATTTTTCAAGATACCTGTTTGTTTTAAGTGCAATTCTATGATTTTTAATTTATGACCTTTGACTTTATGTAGTAACGTGAAAATCGAAGAAAAATATGATAATGTACTCGTAAATAATCTTGAAACGTCTTGATGAGCAACATTTGTGGCGTAATTTATGTACGAATGTTGACTTCATTCAGCACAACAATCCATTCAAACGAGAGAGCATAAATGTTCGGAAGTTGATGAAGAGCATTTTGTGCACCTAATATAACATTTTGATACTGTTGATAGATTTGAAGATTTTATATATTTCACAAGATATTATTATATCTTACATATTTTTCTCGCACGTTTTAAATAATTATCAAGTTAAAAATATAACATTTTGATAAATTTGGTAATTCTAATAAACATCTGTGGCAAAGTATACTTCATTTGTTTGGTAGAAAAGTAATTATCGAATTTTCCTACATACGTTATCACTTAAATAAAACATACAACGACGTGTGAGATTCACATAACGGTTCTGCAAGGAAGTCCGAACATTGCGTGTTCCCACACGAATTATGCTCCAGACGTGACAAACGATAATTAAATTTAAGATAAAGTTTAATTGTAGCTCCAAGTTTAACTTTATCTTATAGGATTGAAGATCGTTTAATGCAAAATGTGTACAATATTTTCCTATTTTCTATCTATCCTAGTAATTTCGCTCTGAATAGCTAACTTCGATTTTACTAACAAGATCATCGAGAAATTACGTTAAAATCAATATGATTATAAGTTGTCGAAGCTTGTCAAAAAAGAAAACTGAAGAAGAATTCATTTCACAAAGATAAGAGATATATAACGTGACAAATGTATTTTAAGTTATATTTGCGTAAAATCAAATTTTATCTAACGCAATTGTGATAGCTCCTTCTTAAATATTAATTAGAACAAACCTCTGTTATATACCAAAAAAAATAAGATCATTAAAACCTACATTCCAGTACTAATTGAAAAAAAAAGAGACGTGAAACTTCACATCTCCATTGCACGTGACCCATTCATTTTCACGTTCCAAGGATTACTATACGCTTGACAAATAAACGGAAGCAATAGATCAAAGTGTCCATGTATGATGCGTCGCTGTCAGTCTATCCAAATCTCAAGAATTACAATACGAATAGGACTATGGTCATAATCAATGCGTGTCCTGACTAATACGCCAAAGCAATGAAATGTGCACTAGATTACTAAGAAAGGGATTAATCAAATTAAAGTTTGTATTCGAATAACGTAACGCAAAAAATACAATAAGAAAAAATGTATGAAAGCTACTATTTACAATACTTGGACAAAAATAATGAATTAATGACTACGTGGTGACAATCACAATTCTTTGGTTAATTCTCTCTCCGTTGAAAATTTAAAATGAACTAGCGCTACATAATTAGATAACAACATATAAAATATATTATAAAAAAAGAATACAATAGAGTAGCTAATATAAAATATCATGAAGGATATAATAATACGAATGTTTAAATTACTATAATCGATGAATATGCATAACCAAAATCTTACTTTATTATGTATAATCAATAAATTTTTATGTCATGATATCTAACATAGGGAGTAGGCATATATCATTGTGAGTATTTGATTTTGTGAGTCTTAATTTTCAAATCGTTAAATTCTTAAGAACACGCATTCGTTGTAACCATTTATCGTTACCTTTGGTATTTCACCCCCATTCTCGAGAAACTTAACATCCCTACAGTACATAGTGCTCCCGGCGCAACCCGGTGCCCACTTCCGGTATGTGGCATGCATCCCACTCAGGGATATCGATATTGAAACGTAAAAAAGATTCAATCAGTCGCGAAGTTTCATCGCCAATCAATCACCCCTTCCCTGGGGTTTCTATCCAGCTTTAGGACGTGAAAGCTCTCTCGCGCGCGCAGCCTGCACTGGCGCGGCTGATCGCGACGACGACGCTAAAATGGCCGAGGGGGTGAAACGAATAGAGGCCGAGGAGGGGACGAAGGAGAGAGAAACGAGCTTTCGGGTTGCATGACCGAGTCGACGCACTGGAAGCTTTCCGTGCTTGCGGCGGGA
>NT_176521.1:1748570-1990469 GCF_000188095.3 Bombus impatiens | reverse complement strand
CGCTTGTACGTCGACCGGAAGAGCTCTTCGCGTTACGCCGTCCCGAGACGCGCAGCGCGCCATCGCCGACCAGAGATCGACGAATCGAACTCTCGTCTCACCGAGTCAACCCTTCGCTTTTGTTTCGTTCGTTTTCTTTTTTTTTTTAATTAGAAGACTCGCTCGCTTGGTGTTTAATTTAAAACTCAGAAAGTTTCTCTCTGTTACCAGTGGATGTTTCGAAACGAATGAACGAACGAACACAAGGGATTTTGTCATTTTGGTGAAGTGTCTGGTGAATGGATCTTTGGAATAAGTGTGACAACGAGTAGATAGAGGATGTGCTAATATGAACACGGAGCAGTGAACCGTGAGCGTATGAGTGTATAATATAACAAAAAGAAAAAACAAATTGGAAACACGGAGACACGATGAGAAGTGCCACAAGATATCGAGAAGCGCGACCTTCCCTTTTCGCGTCCCTTTTTGTCGTCCTCGCCGTTTTTGTGATCGGTAAGAAATCACCGTGCGAATGAGATACGCAGTGATCCATTGCGATATTTTTCATCCCTTGTTTCATTTTAAGGAAGCGCGCTGGTACCATATCAATGATAATTTAAAAGGAGGATTTACTACTTGAGACGCAACAATTTTGGACCTCTTTTACACTACCTTTTTAAATAATCTTTAAAAAGTGAAAGAACAATTAAACGAAAGCAATTGCAATTTTTTAAATTAAATATCCTAGAATGTAAAATATTTAATTTAATTTGATTATTAATTACGAATATTTAAATTTCAATGGATAATAAATACGTAAGTTCGTGTTAGCTATCTGATTATTAAAAGATCAGAGCGGGAAATGAATGGTTCTTTTACGTTTGCCGCTGACCTCATCCGCCAATGTTGCTGATTCAATCTCCAGAAAATTTATTTGCCAGTTGTGATCTAGAAATCGAATATCCTTCGTATAACCGAGTAAAAAATCGGGCCGAAACAAAGTTACGTTTGAAACTTTAAATATAAAAGACTTGAAAGTGATCAATTACGTCAAGTTTGATATTGCTGCGAATAATCAACGCATTTCGCATTCCATTGCAATTCATCGCGTATCACCGGATCTGTACATGTTCTTTCATATTTTTTCCATATTGATTTTTTTTTAATATCATTGCAGTTTTTACAAGTACGTAAAGAAAACAAACGACAGAATTAATATTTTCAAGCGTTCAAAAATAAAAATAGAAACAGTGCAATTTCTTAAAATATACGAATTATTATTAATACATAACGTTTCTCTATCATTTCAAATCAATTAAAGATACTTAATCGTTTAGATGTACAAATCCTTGGTAATACATAACTTCTTTGCTCTACTTCAAATCGTGTTAAAAAAATTAAGTAAATAATAAAAAAAAAGAGAACGTAACATCTCACGTAGTTTTTGGTGCAATTTACTTATATAATTTCTTGGAATATACAAATTACTACAACATCATACGACAAATCACACGACGTAACATATTATAATTTCTTGATTTTATTTCAAATCAAATTAAATAAATTTAAACATCGTTAAAAAAGTCTTGATGAGATAATAGACAAAATGAAGAGAACGATGATGTTCTATCCAGTTGTTAGCGTAATAGATTCGCGAATTTCATATCATATCAGACGAAATTAATAAATTTAATAATTAATAAAATTAATAATGATCGAATCATTTTGATTTAAAAAAAATCGTTATCGCATAATAAATAAGGGGAGAACGAATATTCATATAGCTTTCGGTATGATATACCCGTATGGAGCGACGTATCTCATAGGGGTCTGTAATTTTTAAAGGTTCAATCAGTTTTCGTTGGCGCGCTTTTCTACAGCTGAAAGCGACGGGGCTTTTTCGAAACGACACGCCAACTCATTCGTCTTCGTAAAAGTATTTGAAACTCGGTTTTCGAGAGTTGAGAAATCGCTGCCGGGAATTGTACACGGGAGCCGTGTTTTGACTTACACCACGTAACTTCGTTGAGATAAAGTATGGAGGCAACGAAAGAAATGTTGAGTGCAAACATATCTCACCGGAAGTATTCGATTCTGAAGAAAATCTAATGCATTTACGGAATTCGAGGCTGTCTTTATTAGATGTCGATAGTAATCGTAATCTACCGAAGGGACATTTGCTCACCGATTGCGGAGAATGGGTTTCTGCGCCCGCTTCGATGGAACATTACAGTTTCCTCCTTTTATGTCGGACAGAACCGCCATGGAATAGGATTAAGAAAGGTTTTTCACCGATATTACCCGCCGCAAAATTTTCGTCAGAAAGAAAATCGAGTTACTTTCGCATCCTACGTGAACAGATTTTCCTATGAAAGCTCCTGTATCAAGCAATAATTGGCTGAAATTTCAAAAAACAAATCCCGACAGAAAATTTCATCACAAGGAAGATCGAAACAGGCTACGTGTGCTTCCTACGTGGACAGATTCCTGTACGAACTCTTCGGTCTTATAATTAAATAATAATTGACTGAAATTTTTAAAAATAGAGCCCAACAGAAAATTTCATCGCAAGAAAGATCGGAGCGAATTACGCTGGCATTCTACGTGAACAGATTCCCGTATGAAAGCTTCCGTATTAGGATCAAGTAATAATTGACTGGAATTTCAAAAACCAGAACCCGATAGAAACTTTCATCACAAGGAAGATCGAAACGAGTTACGTTCGCATCCTACGTGAACAGATTCTCGTACAAAAGCTTCCGTATTAGGATCTGGTAATAATTGGCTGAAATTTTAGAAAACAAAGCTTGACAAAAAAATGTCATCATGAGGAAAATTGAAGTGAATCACGCATACATTCAGCGTAGGCAGATTTTGCTATGAAAGCTTCTATCTTGGGATTAAATAAATGAATGAAATTTAGAAAATATGAAACTCGACAGAAATTTTCATTACAAGGGAAATCGAAACGTGTTACGTGAAGATCAGTACAAAGCAACTAGCTTTCTTTTTATTTTTTGTTTTTAGTGATTCTTTATATCCACTATGGTATTAATCGCTATAACAAATTGTAATTTGAAATTATAGGTAGAGTTTTATAAGTTTTAGAAGAGATTTATTTAATAAATGAAAAGTAAATTCAAAAAATGACATTTCATTTTAATGTCAGACTATATTTTTCTACACTCTTTCAATAAAATTCAAGAATATCTCTGATTAACTTGCTCTAAGATAGAATCACAATGTTGTTAAAATACAACACTCGAATAATATCGGAAATTATGGCCAAATCAATACACATCTACAGGATTAAAGTGCAAAGTTTAAATACAGGCAAACGTAACGAGAAATTAAAGTGAAAATGTAGCGAAAAACCGGACGATATCGGGGCATTTAGAAATAAGAAACTTAAATTACGAACGTAAAGCTGTCTGAAAGAGCTGGTTCTTTCAGGTAGAAAACATTAGTCAAACTAAGAGAGATGTTTCTCCGAAGTGAAACGTAACCGTGAACTACTAAATAACGTAAAAGAAATGATTCTCTGGAAACTTACATAATTTCCTTTTTGGCGATGTTTACGATCTCTCGCTACTGTTGCACGAGAAATGATTATTTTGAATTTATTTCAACGAACTTTCTGTGTTCAATTAATACAATTCGGTAACGAACGTGAATGGGCCGTGTAGATAAAATTACCTTTTCCCCCGAGAAACCCCAGAGGCGTGCAAGCATATCTCTTTATTAGGCCGGAATCAATTTACGATCGTGTCTAGACTCAATTAAAAATTTTTATTGACGCGTAACCAATTTATCTTCGAGAGGAAGGGGAAATCACGCCATTGTAGAAGTTCGTACTTCGTCTACCAATGAAGTTATTAACTTGTTAGTAGTGTTTTGTCTTGTTTATTCCTGTTGGAGATCATTGGATGTAATAGCAATTAATATCGATAGAAAATACAAAATATAGTTATGAGCTACCGAAAACATGTAGGAAATCTCGTATAGCCTCGTTCTATCATGTGTAACACTTAAGCTAATTTTCAAAATACAATAAATCAGTCGTATAGGAATTACATTATGAATGTTAAGAAAATTTATTTTTCAACATTAGACTTCTTTTACGTCGAATGCACATATTCGTATTTGTGTATTAAATACGTCATCTGACGATAAATTCAGTGATTTACATTCAGTGATTCAGTGATTCTTCTAATAAGGAAATAGCAAGAACTGCGAAATTAAATGCCTTAGGTTGATGGCAAAACAAAAGGATTATATCCACTATGGTATTAATCGCTATAACAAATTGTAATTTGAAATTATAGGTAGAGTTTTATAAGTTTTAGAAGAGATTTATTTAATAAATGAAAAGTAAATTCAAAAAATGACATTTCATTTTAATGTCAGACTATATTTTTCTACACTCTTTCAATAAAATTCAAGAATATCTCTGATTAACTTGCTCTAAGATAGAATCACAATGTTGTTAAAATACAACACTCGAATAATATCGGAAATTATGGCCAAATCAATACACATCTACAGGATTAAAGTGCAAAGTTTAAATACAGGCAAACGTAACGAGAAATTAAAGTGAAAATGTAGCGAAAAACCGGACGATATCGGGGCATTTAGAAATAAGAAACTTAAATTACGAACGTAAAGCTGTCTGAAAGAGCTGGTTCTTTCAGGTAGAAAACATTAGTCAAACTAAGAGAGATGTTTCTCCGAAGTGAAACGTAACCGTGAACTACTAAATAACGTAAAAGAAATGATTCTCTGGAAACTTACATAATTTCCTTTTTGGCGATGTTTACGATCTCTCGCTACTGTTGCACGAGAAATGATTATTTTGAATTTATTTCAACGAACTTTCTGTGTTCAATTAATACAATTCGGTAACGAACGTGAATGGGCCGTGTAGATAAAATTACCTTTTCCCCCGAGAAACCCCAGAGGCGTGCAAGCATATCTCTTTATTAGGCCGGAATCAATTTACGATCGTGTCTAGACTCAATTAAAAATTTTTATTGACGCGTAACCAATTTATCTTCGAGAGGAAGGGGAAATCACGCCATTGTAGAAGTTCGTACTTCGTCTACCAATGAAGTTATTAACTTGTTAGTAGTGTTTTGTCTTGTTTATTCCTGTTGGAGATCATTGGATGTAATAGCAATTAATATCGATAGAAAATACAAAATATAGTTATGAGCTACCGAAAACATGTAGGAAATCTCGTATAGCCTCGTTCTATCATGTGTAACACTTAAGCTAATTTTCAAAATACAATAAATCAGTCGTATAGGAATTACATTATGAATGTTAAGAAAATTTATTTTTCAACATTAGACTTCTTTTACGTCGAATGCACATATTCGTATTTGTGTATTAAATACGTCATCTGACGATAAATTCAGTGATTTACATTCAGTGATTCAGTGATTCTTCTAATAAGGAAATAGCAAGAACTGCGAAATTAAATGCCTTAGGTTGATGGCAAAACAAAAGGATTTGACGGCACGACCCTTTGTTTTCTTTGCTTGCTTTTTTTTTTTTTTTAATCTTATACTTTACAAATTCTTTTAATACTAATGTCATGTTCCTTCTTAATATTAAATTTTTACAATTTTTTTGATAAATTTTTCATTATTTTTATTTATTATAGTGCTCCTTCATATTTTTACAATTTTTAATTTATTTACAATTTTTTGTAATAAGAACGTTTAAAACATAAGAAGTTGCTATACCGAGAACATAATTTCTCGATTAATTCTTCGAGAACAAAGGACCATACACTCAATCCTTTTGGGGTTGTTTTACTATCAACCTGAAGCATCGAATATACATGCAGCCAAGTTATTCCAGATTTCGCAGTTCTTGCTATCTCCTTGTAAGATAAATTCTGTACGAAATATAAAATTCTTAGAATCTGAAATTTCTTAGAATGAAAGCTATGAACGATAAAAATTCTATTTCATGAAAAATTCAATAAATATACAGTCAATACAATTATATTAATATAATTCGATCATCTGACTTTTTATGTATAATCAATATATTGCAAACATGAAAATAGATAAAGATTGTGATATAAAGAAGAAGAAGAATGAGATTAGATTCGACAGAGAAAGTTATTGTTTCACTATATTATAATAAACTGTGTCAAATCACTGCTAACAGGAAATCTATTTCGTAACAAATTCAGTGTCACTGAAAATGACTTTAACAAAATAATGTGGAGCTTTACCGTGGCATAATCAAAACTTCATACCCGGTGTTGCGTCAATGACGACGTAACAATAAGTATATCGAACGAAGTTAATACATCTTCCGAGGACTATTTCATTCAATGAATTATATAGAGTATCAAAGTGAATGCTATACACCAGAAGTCACATCAATTACTTCATGTACTTTAATACATGCAGATATATATCAGACTAATAGCTGCCTTCTACACTATATATTGGAACAATTATGTTTCCCCGTCGAGAAGTACAGACGCTTGTTAATCGTTATGCCGGTGAAAAACGTGCTAAGTTCCAGGCATTTGTTTAAAATCTTAAGGTGTTTGACGCACCATTATAATGTCAAAATCATAACTTAATTAATATATAAATTATTCCATTAATTTGTGAATTTTATTGAGCTTTTTCTTTCTTTTCACTTATTATTCTCTAGCCCAATTTATACGTATTTATTTAATTTACAGAATAACTTAGAGATCTCGTAAACATATAATGACACAATTAATCAATTTTAGTGCAATTATTCAGTTTAATTGAGTGTATACAGAGTAGGCATTATGCGTGCATCAAGATAATTTATTATTGTGAAACGAAAACACGGTATAAAATAATTTTATAATACAACGTGTTTGCATGTGCAGTGTGCTTATGTATACGCAGTTTTGTGCTGTTCATTCAGAAGGAAACAAAATCCAATACAATGTTTGTAAGAAAAAAGAAATCTACAAATATAAGAGAAATTTATATAAGTATAATAAATTTAAATTTATACTATAAGTTCGAAAGACTCATACTTTAGTAAAAATTATCAATACAAAGAAAAGTTTACTGTAAAATTGGAAGATTACTATTTATTTATCTAAAAATCCATTTTCACCGAAAATAAACCGAAGGATAGAAAGAAAGAGGAATGAAAAGGATCACGGATGCAAGACATTATTCCAAAATTAACATACTCTATATTGTCTGAATCATTTTCTGTGCAAACCCATTCTGCAACAATGTGTATCTAGAAGGCTATCCTATTTCACAACATATACCAACATTGTATAACTGGAAAATTGAAGCGTAATTGGAAAACTGAAGCGTTAACTTCTGTGCAGTGTAGAATTTAATATCCGTTAACCATCGATAGTGTCTATGTTTCGCGATAAGGACAATCAAGATGTGCTAGAAGAGAACAATTAAACATATAAAACAAATTTTCATTAACAGAATCCTCACGAATGGGATACGTAATTATAAAAAGTCGTGCTGAAAAAAATTCAATTAATTTTCTGCTTAAATAGAAATGCCATTTGCCTCAAACGACACAATTAACGCAACTTGATAACAAATTGACTTTAATGTATTAACAATGAGACATCAAAAAATGTCTTATCATCGAAGTTGAAAGACTAGTCCTTTTACTTTAAAGGGAAATGCAATTAGCTTTTTGGTAAGAGAGTACACGCAGAAGGATAAAAAAAAAGTTACACGTCAATCAATCAGTAACAACATAGAAAAAACAAACTGCACTTTATTTTTATTTCGTGTGCAATCGGCGGATCACGAAGAGAGAGAGAGAGAGAGGAGAGAGAGAAATTCACGCATATGTTCTGATAGAACTATCGCGAAAGGAAATAAACTAAAACAACGTGAACGAGCGGAAAGTTGAACTCTCCAAAACGGCATAAAAATGTGAAGGGCCTATAAATCCTAGATCGTAAATTGTTTATAAACTAATACCATAAATCGTCGAACTCTATTAATACCCCATCCTTGATCAGAAAGAGTGACGGATTTCGTGAAGAATAAATTGAAGTTAATTGAAATATGATTCGATAATAAGATATAACGATGAATAATCCTAGCATAAAAGCATGGCGTTAAAAAATAAAAGAAGATAGGAAAAAGTGTCATGTTTTATTTAACAGTGAATGCATCGAATATTTAAGTATTTAAATATTATATTTATGTATTAACTGGTGTCGGTGTTTTATTTATGCAAAGAATATTTAAATACAGATTTTTTATAATATCAGAAACAAAATTTTGTGAAGGGATACAGCATTTACATTAGATTTATACAATGATAAAGTAATTGAAATAAATTTATTCAAAATATTATAATTATAAGTAAAGTGACTTGTTTCATTTGATATTGCGAACAATTCATTTTGATTGACATAATGAACATGGAATAGAGACGAAGTTTGGTAACATTCAATGCCGTAAATGGAATAACATTTGAGAGATAATATAATGTTGTGAATTGCCCCCTGCAGATACTTTGCATATATGACGTATTTGCAGTAGCTTAAATGTCATTTTATCATTGCTATTACTATCAGCGAAACTATTCTCAAAATCATGATATATATGACAAAATCTTTCATAGCATGAGTACAATGCTAATTATAAAAACGAAATTTTTTATTAATTATTGCATCAAAATCAGTCAGAAAGTACAAAGCTAATTTTTCCATTCCAAACTCCATGATATTTTTTTTCATCGTATAATATAAACTCTTTGTGTTTGCTGCACTAATGTTAATCAGAAAATTCCTAGCTGTGTGTTTCTATTCGATACATTCAAAATTTCCAGTATATCTCCGATTGTCCTTTACTTTTAAGTAAACATGAAAGTTTTATAATTGACATTTCTATAACATAGAACGAACCGAATTGAATCAGTATTCATTTATAGTACTATTTATAATGCTGCGACATAGGATCCATTTATAATACCGCGTTCCTTATAAATTAAGATCGCATAGTATTGTGTAAACTGAAGGAAATGTCAACACGATCGCAAAAAGTGTTTGAATTGACAGAAAGTGATTAGGTGGAGCAATAGAATTTCACGATAAGACATTACGAATTCCAATCGAAGTAGAAGCAATTTAATCTCAGAAATAGCAGAAAGACTGAATTCCATCTGCATTATGGTAATACTATACGTAGACACTTAACAAAGATTGGAAAGTATCTAGACTTGGGAAATGGGTTCTTCGTATACTGTCTATGGCTAACTGTATCCAAAGCACTATCATTTGTATTTCATTATGTGACCAAACATATCCACTCATTTCCCTACTGAATTATTACTTCAATGAAATATGTACATGTTTCGTGCAATTTGGATAACATAAAGAATTGTATTCAACAACAATACGTAATCTAAGACTTTGTTTTATGTTTAGTAATACAAACTATGATTTCGCTTATTTGTCAAACTTAATTAAATTATGAACTAATGTGAAAATCGAATGTTTAATTTTATTATGTAATTTGCTAACAACACGAAAAAGAATGTTTTATTCATTGACATTGCATCGGTTATTATTACTTCTGTATATTTTTATTGAAAATTGATAATAAGATATTTTCTAAAAGTTTCTAACCATATATCGATTATTTTGCATATGTCGCACAACTTTTTGAAGACTACAAAATTGTATTGCATAGTTGATATACAGACGTGATATTTATACTTTGTAAAGTCTAATATTATATACTCGACCATCGAACAAATTTATAAAGTGCATACGGCTATATACACACATTACCAAGTAATTATTATTTACTAATGATAAGTAAATGGAAATATTAGAAAGAGAATTTTGTACAAATGAAACATTATTTCGAAGAAAATATTCAATTTTAAAACAATGTTACGTGAGGTGATCAATAATAACGGAAGTTGAATAATGAAGTAAATTTAAATATGCTCCTATCACATGTCATGTGCCACTACGAACATATGTCGAACTATAAATTAATTTTATTTCATGAAGATCATCAATCAATCACTGCCAGTATAGAAAAATGTTTATAATTTATTGTAATTCACATTATAATCACAATAACCAAGTAATATCATATTTTCAATACATGTACTTATTCTCATTCGCTTATTAAATTTTCATATGTCGCATATTCTATTTTCATACTTCGATACGTTTTAAAGACACAAACATCTACACTCTAACAATCGCGCTCAATAAAATACATTTTATAAAATTAAAAGTAATTTCATAAATATCTCAATTTCAATCGTTTAGTATCGGCTTTGTGATTGCCGAGAGACCGTTGTATAAAATGGATTTACCTTTTGAATGCTACTTTTATGTCACTGTTTCCTTTAAAATTAAGAGACCAGTTTTGAAAAGAATTTAATATCTTAGACAAACCAACTCAGAAACAAGCAATACAATAGAATAAGCTACAAGTATAGAAAATGCCCTAGCATGGTGCACGTTAATTACCAATCGAATCGAATTTTCAGCGTGGAAGTTAGTTTTAGTTGGATTTACACGACAGCATAATTAAAGTGTCACGCGACGAGCAACGTTGATAGCGCGTAAAAGTAAGAAGGCCAAAGTAACGGGTGCTCGCCTTTGTTCTTTGACGCTGAGCGAGGGCTTACTTGTGAGAAATTAAGCAATTAAGCCGCGTATTTTACTACCGGAGATCCGAGTTCCAAGCATGAGCCAGTCTTCCGATGTAAAGTCGTTGGTTATTGCACGACCGTGAGTACAGGCACAGTTGTATTATTAAGATATGCATGAATGTGTAACGCGAGATCTGCACGAACGAATCACCAAAAAAAAAGTATCAATGGAAAAATACCTATAACGAAGGAAAACGAAAAAGGAAAGAACCGATAGAAGAACACGAACTTCGAATAAGTTATTCGTAATTAAATTCCACTAGCGTGCCCATCGAGCCATTATTAATAACTTTCGTAGCCAGCCTCTAATATCTTGGTCAACTATCAAACAGAGGTCGTTAAATAATAATTAGGGACTTATATTTATGAACCGGTGTACCACAATAACGATGTTATTCCTAAGCTATATACATATAGAATTTCATTTTTAAAATAATTTCGATGTTAATGAACAGAAGGTTAAGAAATCGTAGTTATGAATTTCATTTGATAAATATGTTTATGTATCAGGATCGTTGCGCTTTTATTGCAGAGATATGGAAATTATAATTGCGAATTATGTTGATCGTGAGTAAATTAAACGAAAGTTATTCTAACTATAAAAAATGTTTATTTTAAAATCTGTTATTTACACTCGTTGACGATCTTTCATCTTAAAACAACATTAATAAATGAAAATTAAAAAATCTGATCTTGTTATAGTGATATTCCACATTTCTCTTTGAAACGTCAGAATATATTGCGTGGCAATTCTTAAAATTTATTCCTTTATTTAATTCAAAGTATTACATTGAAATGATACCAGTCATAGTCAGACGAGCTTACTACATTTATCAAACATTAATGAAATATTATTGTGACATTAATTACCAAGCACTCGTATTCTTTACCGTAAGTGTAAAGTACATATAACTCTGTTAGAGGAATCGCTATAGTCGTTTCCTATTCCCTTAGATTGAAATGAATTTGGACTTCTGCCTGAGAAAACAAGTAGCTCACTGAAGCACAGAAGTAACATTCGGAGGCTTTCCGTCTATATAAAGACTAATCTTACTAGTAATTCTGGCAAATCCTATTAACCTAATTACATAACTTGCTTAATAGCGTGTATCTCAAGCTTTCTGCGAAGAATGTGCACCTGTGCCTGTAATTCGTAGCAATGCGCGAATCGATACTGCGGTTCGACATTTTGCCATCAACAGTCCGATTTATTGCTTTCAAACGATTTGCTATTTCTGATTCTGTCAATGGAAGCAGCATTCTCATTCTTTCAAAGAAAACGCAATGTCTTGCTTAAATTTGAAGGAGAAGCTACTTGTTCTATGAAGCTGGGAATGGTATTGTCTTATGGTCTCCAAAACTTATTCGAAGT
This sequence comes from Bombus impatiens, assembly GCF_000188095.3. Lineage (NCBI taxonomy): Eukaryota > Metazoa > Arthropoda > Insecta > Hymenoptera > Apidae > Bombus > Bombus impatiens. The sequence goes on along the minus strand of NT_176521.1, from coordinate 1,978,435 downwards.
AATCTATGCTTTCTGTTCACAATATAATTTGCGCAGAGAAAAAAATTGATTTTTCATATATCAGTAGTTATATACAATAACTTGTATAATAATATAAAACTAAATGTTAAGCAATAAAAAATATGTTAATCGATGATGTAATTAAACAAGCAGCCCACATTTTTACAAACAATGCAATAAAAAAGACTCCTTTCTAAGATACCAATCTACAGTATAGTAATTATTATCAAATGTAAATTGATTTTCAGATCGGTTTCACATTTGACCAATATAGTTATGATAATCGTATCACACTATACAGTGTTAGTGAAATATCAAAATCTTTCGTATAACACATGCAATATGGACGTGAAAATTTTCTATGGTATAGTGGGTATAATATGAGTATGTGACTTATAGTATGGTATGTTCGAATACTTTCGTAAGCCAGTATGCATCAATGCATAACAGTATCAAATTACAATAACGAGTAATATATTGTTGCATATGTTGCACAATGATCGTTTCCTATTTCACATTTCGATCATACGTTACAATAAAATAATCCCATCATTCATAGAACGAATTACGCTGCACTTGCCATAAATTGTGGCAATGTTTGTCTTCGTTTCAATTCATCACGAATGGAATGTAAGCGATAAGAGTGTGTTCGCCGTAAAATTATACTCCTCGGCCCTCATTATACGAGAATAATGTTGACGGAAGGAAGAGAATAACGAAGAAAGTTACCGTTTGTATTAAACTTTTGATAAAATGACTCACGGTGCTACTTCTGGAACTGAGACAAGCGATTCGTCGCATCAAAGTGGATCCTCGAGCGGCGCAAACGAATCGTTAAGAACGGGCTACGATGTTGTTTTTACATCGTAAATTCAATTGTGTTGCTACGAGAGAGTTGTCAAAGCGTCTCTCTAGAATAAAGGAATTAAGACAAAACTCTAATAATTTTCCACATCTAAAGTTAAAAGTAGAAGTGATTAAAGTAATTGCGAAAAGAGAGAGAGAGAGAGAGAGAGAGTTAAAAGTACCGTTCTTCGTACGGTTTTGATTTTCGCATTTTCTTAGTGCTATAAGATAATTATTTGTAGTGAAGACAAACTTCGAGTGATGATCAAAGGGCTAAAGAATTATCGTACTGTTTAGCAACGTCATATCTATAAAGATTGTCTAGTTGAGATAATGCTATTCGGCTGTGGCATAATACGACCTTCATAGCTTTCTTGAGGCACTTAAATTGCGTGTGATGGAAAAAGTGCGAGTGAGAAATCTATAGAATGATAATTAGTGATTCGGAAGCACGTAGCACTTCATCTTGGAAAATTAAAAAAGTAGTAGATAGAACGCTTTAATTAAGTAGATTCTGTGGGACAACATTTTAATTTTAATTACATATATCGTACCCGCGTAACAAATTTTTAACATATTTATTCCATTAATATGCAAAATCGAATTTATTTTAAATATTACTCTTATGGTAGATTAAAACTGGTGCATAATTCTTAATTGTCTTTTGACAAAATATAAAGCAAGAAGGTAGAAAACGGCCAATTTTTGCGTACACTCAGATACCACAAATATTTATAGGACGTCATTCTATAGGTTCATTTGTTACAAAGTTATGATGACTCGAAGTTGACGATCACCAATTTTTCGCTCTGTTCACTTCATACTTTAATTACCTTTTTTACAACTTTCCAAACACATCAACTCACCAATCACAATAGAAAATTGTACTTACATAATTCTTTGGAACCCATAGAATAACGTTCTGCAAATATTTTTGGTGGTTGGGCTACGCGAAAATTGGCCATTTTTTACTTCATCCTTCTTTGTAAACAAATTTTATAAATAAATATATATAGTTAGAGTTAGCGAAGACATCTCTAGAAATCTATAGCACGGTTACTGCATAGAAAAGCAGGTACATATATACAGGATAGGGAGTGATTTCACATTCACATGATAAAAAAAAGTTGCGAAGGGGAGAGATAGAGTTGGTAACAGGGTTCCGGTGTGTCATAACCCCGATAAGCCGTTGCTGATTCTTGCTGAACTTTAGCCACATTTGAAAGGGAATCTTCGGGATTACCATTACTTCCATCTGAAATCCTTTTTCCAAACAACGATATCGCTCTTTACTTTGTAAGCTGTCAGAAGAGGGAGAGAGAAAAAGAAAGGAATAGGGTTCGAGAAATATAGAGTACGAAATGAAAACCGGCTGTCTGAATAATCCATTTCAATTTGCAGTAAACTACTCGCGAAGGATAAAGAAATCACGGCGTATGAGGAAGAGATGAATGGGCGAGGAACGGGCCAGAAGGGAAGATTTAAAAGAACAGTTTGGTGTATAGATCAAACCGGAGGGAATGCGGAAAAGGGAAAACGCGAATGAATTTATAGGCCACATATTTGAATCATGCTTCGCGTTAAAGTTACAGCGTACTTGCTCTGACATTCTGGCCTTTGGCCTAACTGATGCTACGAACGACTGTGTAGAGTGTTTTATTTTCTCGCAAAGATAATTGTTTTCCTGTTTTGGAGTGTATAAGTGGTACATAAATGCGTGAGATGACTGCTGGAGTAGAAATGGAAGGAATATAATGGGAATCTTATGTCAGTATCATGAATAAACTGCGGATATTTATGCAAAATTATATTTTTATGAATGTAATTAAAGAAATGGATATTTAGTTGAAAAATATTTTACCTAGCAAATATTGTAAAAAGTACTTTGAATATTTTATGTACTTCTACATATTACGTGCATTTTGTGCATTCCTACATTTTCAAGCTTTTCATAAATGCACAAAAATCCGCAATTTAATCACGAATGCTTTATTCGATAAATTATAGAAATTCACGGCTAGGTAATTCTGGCACAATTAAGAATTAATCATAAAGTGACGAAAATATGGTTTTTTAAATGTGCAACGATAAAAATCATAAAAGTTTAATCAATAGCCAAGATTAAAGTTGAAAATTTTATCTTCATGATGATAAAAGGTAGACAGCATAGGAATCATAACAGTGAAAATATATAGACCACAGAATATTGTTATGTGTAGTGGAAACAAAAAAATATTTTTAACTAATATAAAGTGTTCATTACTGCAGAATTGTTTGCAGTGTAAAATGAAAATAACATTCTTCACAAATGTCTATACAGTTCTGTGTTTTATTTCACATGAGAATGGGAATATAAATGAATCCATCGAGAATAATGTTTCTACGCTGAAGAATAAGCAAACAATAGAGCGAGTTTATTAGAATAACAGAAATCTATAATCAATTACTTCCATATATACTTCTATACGTCCATAAATACGTCGTAGCGTTAAAATTTCAAAAACTACAATAAATTGGAATGCATCGTATGTGACGAATAAGCCATAACTTATTTAATTGTATGAAAGAACGTCTCGTGAGATAATCCTCATGCAGAAAAGACACAGGGAAGTGTTATGCGTGGAAGGATACGGAATACGAATACAGTAGCTGTCGTACACAAACTGAAGCTGTTTGTCTTCGAGGAAGAAGAAAAAGGCCAAAAGGAAACGACCATTCTTCAGAAGTTCTTCCTGCTGTCTGGTTTTCCTGAATCTCCAACCTATCACCGCTTTCTTTCTACTTACCAATGTGCATGAAAGTTACTTGTTTAAAATTAATTGAACAATGGAATTGTAAATATGTATACTATTTTATAAATACATCATAGCGCGTTTAACTTTTAACAAATTTAGTTTGGTAAAGAGATTTGAAGATTTAATAGTAAAATATATATAATAATAAATGTTTAATAATAGAATAAGTTGTACTTGCATTAGTAACTTTTCAATTAGAAATTTTTTAACATGTTGGTAACGTCTATTCTGAATTATACATATAAGTATATATTAAGTATATCTATATTTATTGGTCTTGTCAAATATTATTTGTAATATATATTTATAACATCATTTATCGTAATTTACAATACATGATTTGGGTATTAAAAGAGTGCGCATTGCTAATAATTAATATCTTATTGATATCTAAAAGTTCTAAATATATAAAATATTAAAACTTTGTGTTCTATTGTTAAGTATACAAATTCCTACGTAAAAAATCTTTCACTTTATTTTTCAAGTATTTCAACAATTCGCAATTTAAATCTCTGATAAAAGAGGACTCCAGCTATTTAGTATATTGTAAATGAGAACTGTAAATGTTCAGTTATCTGTGATACAAATGCTCAAATCACTCGTTATCGGAATATTGAAGAGTTGTCCACTCGAGCTTCCGGATTCAAGCTTGTTGCACTCGTAATTTACATATATTCGACAGTTTTTTTTGTGTGTGTGTTTCAATATCTCAGTAGCAGTGACAATACACAATGAACGAGAAAATAATCCGATTGTTCCTCCTGTTATTACACAACAGTATACACATATATGCACTTGATACTATTAAAAATAAAGTTTGTTTCTCGATATACAATACTAAATAAGGTTTTTAAATGACAAAGACAAAATAATACAATTTTAAAAATTATAATATTATTGTGACGTTTCATCGGTTTTTTTAGAAAACATGCTTCGTAGCTAAATGATAAAATGATAAAAGACGAGGTTACATTTCAACGAGAAAACTAGCAATTTTGCACAGTTCGAAGGGAAAATCGGCGACAGGAAAATTCAAGTTCTGCGATAAAATTTGAAATTCCTATTCGTCCTCACCAGGCAAAATCGTGATGCATTCTCGCTAACATCGGTATTGGTTCTATTGTATCGAGTCAATGGGCTATCCATCTGGTGCAGTTATCAATTTGCTAAATTGCAAATCGATACGTCGAATTCCGTGCCTGGTAATATACCTGACCACCGGCGCGATGGCCGTCGGATACGTAATGATCTTTAAGGTATACTCGATATTGAGCTGGCGTCGCGACGTCTCGGCAGTAACCGAGATTACGGCTTCTACCGCGTTACATCTTTAAAGTCTTCTAGAAAATATATTTTTCGCCGGATATATCGACCAAAGGAGGCGACTAGCGCATACGACGTGGTTCGTAAAATTGGATTTCACACTTTATAGAATGTAAATTACGCGGGACTGCATCGAATCGCGAGATTCACTGTCGCATAAAGTTAGGTCTCCTCGAGGAAGACTACAGAGTATGGAAAACACGAAGGAAACCGCAATGCTAACAAATATTTCAATATCCACAACAAACGTGCGGGATCGATGATTTACTGCATAGAGAAAGATAATTTTTCTTATGGCATGTTATATCATCGAAAAAAACAAAAGTGATTTTAAACGAATGTGTTAGAAAAATGTACGTATAATAAATAAGATATAAATGAGAGATTGAGAGATTGAATGAAAGACAAGATATAAATTGTAAATAGTTAATAGAATTAATATATTTAGGAACATAAAGTAGATATATGAAAAGCTCTTTTCGTAAATTGATTCCTTTTTTAAAAAAGTTTAATGCTTGTCAGTAATTTAACCAAAAGTAAATGTTTCAAGATAATAACTCTGCTATATTCTTAATCATTGTATTTAATCTTTAAACTTATCTAATATACAGGGTGGTTGGTAACTGGTGGTACAAGCGGAAAGGGGGTGATTCTACGCGAAAAAAGAAGTCGGAAATATAGAATAAAAAATTTTTTTTTTTAAACTATTTCCATCGAGACAACGATCTACAGTGAGATTCGTTATAACGTACCGCACGCGTACCGAACGAAAATTCAAAGTCGATTTTCTCGAAGGCAAAGCCTCAAACGGAAAATTTTTATTCCATATTTCCGACTTCTTTTTTCGCGTAAAATCACCTCCTTTCCGCTTGTACCACCAGTTACCAACCACCCTGTATATTAGATAAGTTTAAAGATTAAATACAATGAAATTTTATTTTATTCTTTCCCTTTACTTCATGTATAAAATATCTTCTTCGAGTGTATTATTCAGTTAGAAACTAATTTATATTTCTTCAAAGTTATATAAGTATATAAGTTTACCGAATTCCTCGCTTTTATAATTTACATCCTTTATGAATCTTCCTTCTTGACGCAGCCTTACATTTACGTGCTTTTAAAGCTGAATATTCTCAGAAGATTGAGCGGATATTGCTAAAACTAAAACATTTCACACTAAAAGACTCTTTATATTTAATCCATTTCAGTGGAAACAGTGTACTTAAAGTTCTCAAAGTCAATATTTAAAATTATTCAACATGAAATTTCATCCTTTGATTTTATTAAACAATTTTATCCGCACGTTGCTTTCATTCTGTCTACCAATTTAATTCTATTTTCAATCTTAAACGAGGTTTAAAACTAATCAAATTAAACTTTCGTTTTGCATTCCTTAATAAAATACATCGCAACAAAAATACTAATTAAAGATTAATTAATGAAGTCTTCCAAAGGGAAAATATCAATATTATGGAAATATTTAAATGAAAATCTTAACAAATAAATAATGTATTTAAGAATTTCTTTCTTATTCTTATTTTAAAGTAAATACTTTTAAAAGAGAACAGCCATTGTCAATAATTTAGAAATGCAGCCGCGAACATAACAAATCAATATATTACAGATTTACCATTAAATCGGAGACAATATAGATACGTGTAATTACGAGACAAGAGCTCTTATCGTCAATAATTTAGTTTCTAATTCGTTGTATTTATAGGAATCTTTTGTACTTAATTAATCGCGAGATTAATCGTGATAGGTTGAAGCATTTCTTGGCTCGTAAAAGTCAATTGAGCGAGATGATAAATTTGGGATCCACGATATTTATTACGAGTAAACGTCCTTTTCCTATCTTTTTCATACGTGCTCATCGAATGAAGTCAATGGAGCGAACGATTATCGATTTGCCGGGCCGAGAAAGAGTATAACAATAGTTTGGCGTAGACGAATACAAACGTCTATTCCCGGTAGTTTTAATAAAGGTCTGGTCAACTTTCACGACTCGTAATTTCGACAAATTCAGCATGAACGAACGCAAACATGAAGAAGGGATAAACCGATATACATTCACGGTAAGAACAATTGGCCATAATCAGAGCTAATATCCAGCTCTGAGATATCGATGAAATATCCACGTGTCACTGAGACCAGTGTGCCAAATTACAAATCGATATTCGGAATTTCGTCCGCACGATTCTAACCTCCTACGTAACATCTTGAAGGATTGACACGGTTCCTGATTCGAGAGGAAAATTCATCATCACAGAACCATTCATCAATCAAAATTATTTAGAATTCCATTAGGCGGGAACGTAGTAATTAATTTTCTAGAGGTCGAGTATTTTCACGTAATTACGTACTTACTCACGTGGAATGCAAAGGAAAGAGTGTAAATAACAAATGCGATGATTTATATGGTTTATGGAAATGTCAAAAAATCTGATTACTTTAATATAAAAATATACACGTTTAAGTACAGAAAATTTTATGAAAATTATTCGTTTCTATTACTAAAAAAGAAAATAATTTCGCGTGTATGTTAGTTTTGTAAATATGACATGTAAATAATAAATAATGTTTTCGTACTTATTTTGGATAACATGATGTTTCGGATTGTACTATCTACAATCATTGTATGATGATTAACCAAAATTATTTCTCTGCGCTTTGATACAATTCTCTCGATAATTACTTAATCTTACAATACCAGATTTATATATCAATTGAAAAAATAAAAATTTGTCATTCATAAAAATCAGAGAAATATGACGATATAACAAAAATTCGTATCCTAATATTTGAACATCTTATATATGGTCATTTCTTTTTAAACATAAGATCTTACGTTGTAGTGAAAATATTCATTTCTCGTTATTTACTAACGGTTATTTTTCTTTATTAATTCCGTACACATTCCGTACATTTGCCTACAATACGTTTCTTCTGTAATTGTAGCCTCAGGTTAGTAAACGGGAACGGATAGATTCTGCACATGACCATTAAACAATCACCAGGTGGTTTCAGCATGTGCTTTGCATGTTCACCTGTATTGAACCATTGTTGAAGCGCGTGAAACGGTTTTCAGTTATTATTATATGGTAGAACTCTGTTCATATCGAAAACGTTCTATCGAAAAACAAGCATCACCATAATAGAAGTTCATTGGTTTTTCTCATTACGTATGGATTTTTCCTTTATAACAATAGAAGATTAACTTCAGATAAGTAGATTCAGATAACAAGAGTTCGTAGACACTACGATTAATAAACGCTAGTATTATTCAATACCGTATATTAATATTAGGAAATTTTATAATATTATTATTAGTCGTAGCATATTATTTATCATAGCAATATTATGAAATTATTACATAATAGCAGCAACAATATTCTTATAGTACGTTAATAAATACTGCTGCAAAATCTAACTTTTCATCAAAAACAAAGATACGTTTTGAGAATGGATTCTTTTTACATATTTCTTTGCGATAGCTATCTAGGATAGCCATCTGGCTATATTCACAATATACGGAATCCATTTATCCATTGCTTTTTACAATTCCTATTTGAATCAAGCTTATTTTTTCTTTTTAAAATAATTCTTCTCTGCAAGAATAATTCTAGGATGGCTTACTTTTGTTCAAAAAAAGTTTTTTGTCTGCTATTTCCCTTGTTGTATGTCGTGAATAATATACAGTAATATTTCTTGAAACATTCTCGACGGTATTTTCCTGTTGGTTAATCTTCTAATGAAAAATCACAAACTTGAAATTTCAGGAACCAACGTTTATGTTTTATATCATCATCAATCTACATTATAACTAAAATTTCTAATAGAAACTATAAATAAAAATGTACTGAAATTATTTAATTTATAATTGTTAATTTATCTATAATTATATATATATATATTAAAATGAAATAAATATTAATAGAGACCTCGTTTATGCTATGACACTATCGATTTCAATTAATACTTTCATTGTAGTTATGTTTCATTTATTAGGCAGCCGGTAATTGCAAAATTAGTTTCGTCTCTAAAATTTATGAATTGGATATTCATTGAATACCTGTCCATCCTACAAATTCCAGATTGTACAACGTTAAATATAGAATATTATAAGGAAAGGAATCTACAGCTCAAATTGGGAATAATTAATTATTTTTGCATAACTAATTCTACAAAGTATATATATATATAGAGTACATTTAAAAACAAGAGAATTAATAATTAATATAATGATTAATATATTGAATATTAAATTTTTCGTTATAAATTGGATGCGATTCCTTACAGTCATTCCAATTATATAAAATCATGAATCGATCGTAATAAATTGTTGAATGCTGAATCACATTTCATCGTGTCTAGATTTCTTATTTCATGGAACAATTTCAGGATAACCATCCATGGCAGCGGCGTTCAAGATTGAAATTACAGCCATTCGTATCCATCAAATGTCAAGGAAACGTAACATTTCCTGTTACACTGGTGCAAGGTCGATTTATCTTTTCGATAGGACTAGAGAAACTGCGCTCCGTTTTCGAAAGCGGAATGCTTCGTTCAAACTTTGATAGGAAACTTGAAAAACATTGTAGATTTTCTGTCAGTCGTTCGTACCGTACCATTGCCACGAAACTGACGCTGCTTCGGAAACGTATTTTTCGGTCTATCGCTTTGAGAAAATCTTAAACTAACGTTTTCTAAAACGTGTATTTTCACGTAAAAATAAGAAAAACGATACTTGATTCTATTTTATGAGCGTTATTGCCTTTATTGGTAAATTTAACCCAGAAGATAATTTTTATATATAAAAACAGTTTACACACGAAACTCTTGCGTAAACAATATTTTTGTAAGATATAGCTTTGAATAATTTTATAAAGTTAATTTTGAAAATTTAAATACATCATCGTTAATATAAGAACTGTTAACAATACTATTATAAACAATACTATTATATACTATTGTTAAAATATATATATATATATATTTATTCCAATAAATCTTAAAGACACGTGCGACACCTACTAAAAGTACTAAAAGTTTATACAGTTATTGTTACAAAACCAATAAACATCTTCAAATCTAGTTAGAATCTCGAAGAGAACAAACCTTCCTCTGCAAAATTCTTTCTGTTTCATTTCGGTACAACCTTCTGTCGCTGAGATAGCGTCGCTTGAAAAGAACTGAATTTTTTAATAACTCTTTATGGCTATCTCTCTCACACACTCACAGCTTTAACAGCGCGTTGGTCAGTGACAGTGTCTGCATTTTTCTTACCATTACTACTACTAAACATACGCATTTCCTGGAAAAAGTGTAGGTCAAACAGCTGCAGATTGTCATTTATAATTCTATAGTTTTAGAGTCGTATTGTACTTTATAGTGCTACATCTTCAGAATCAGTCGAGATGTCGATTTAAATCAAAATGTATTATTTAAAGGTTTCGTATTATTTAAATTTTGACTATCCTCTGGTTAGATACCTAATATTTAAAAATTTCACGATTGTTTCGTGTGCTTCGTTTATAAAATTTTTATGTACTATTTGGCGAAATTTATTGGCGTGATTGTACATATTTAAAGGAACTGTACAATAAAAAGCAATAAAAAATATAGAAATGAACAGGTTTCAGCGGAACATAGGATTTCGTTTATTGAACCCGGTATAAAAATCCATTCGAAAATGTAATCTAACAGCAATATAAAATCCGATATATAGGAATCGTAACCGAAACACAAATTCTCTCGTGACAGTTATTCAGAATAAAATTTCTATAAAAGTATTTTAAGAATCGAGAGCAATATCGAAATTATCTTCAATCTTTGAAAATCGTGTTTCGAGCAAAGAACAAGGGAAATACGAGAAATACGAAAAGTGTGCTATCAAATGAATATACGCAATTCTCTAATGATTTATCAAGTACATCTCATTTCTTTTTTTTTTTTTTTATTATAAATGTTTTAATACTTATGAACAGAAAGATCTATATTCGATAGTAACGAATATATGCGGCTTAATAATTCTCTAATAGTTGTATCCCAATACTTATGAACGAAAGTGTATATTCGATACTATCGACTCTACAATGTTATCGTTTTACCGGGTGCATTCGAATCCCACCAAACGAGAACAAGAGCATCGTTGAAAAGCTATTGCTATTAAGCGTCACCGATCCTCTAGAACCGAGTTGTTCTCCGGCTTGAAATACCATACCGGACATTCTTTCTTCCGAACAACAGACACGGATGGTGACTCAATTACAGGATCAAAGAACGCGCAATCCCCGGTCACGGTAAATCACAATCAATTCTTCCTAAGATAGTATAATGATCCTGGAGGAAAGGTTATGGGACTGATCTACTCTGAAGTTAAGCCATTTTTCGCTAAACCGGTTTACGGTGTCAAACTTCTCAAGGAGAAGCAGAGGAAAGGGATCGATACTCTGGCTGGTTCTCTAAAAGTCGCTTGGCCTGATCCTGGGGATGACTGGGGAGAAAGCAAGCATCGAGGTGTGGGCTGAGTTTCAGGGAAGCGATACCTGTTAAATAACGTTTCGGGGAAGCGCAGCCGAAGACGCTGGGCAAATTCGATCAAGTGTACTCACGTAAATCCTCGTTTCCGTTTCAAGCGATTTTGGGCTCAACTCCGAGTGTGGATCGACTATTCCTTCGGGATAATCTGCGTAAACTGGGTCTCGAAATTCGAAGAGATCCGATTCGTTATAATGTACCACGTATCGTTGCAGATTGTCGCGATTAATGATCTTATCGGATAATCGCTACGATTGAAAATGTTTATCTTTGATAACCGACTGATGTGTGATTGTGTACGTATTACAGTGAATAATTTTATGAATATATATATTAAAAATATCTTTTCTATTCTAATGAAGAAAAATGTATGATACATAAGTACTTGATGTACATTGTATCGTGAAACGACTGTCATGATTATATTGGTCAAATTTGGAACCAATGTATATAGAAATTATAAAATATTTATTGTGAACATATGTATATTTAACAAAAAATTAGTATATAGCCATCTACAAGCGCTCGAATATTTTCGTAAGCCTGTGTATCTATTTCACGTTTATTTTAACATTATGCAGCTTCTTGAAGTTTCTCTCGAAAAGAAAAATTCCTCGTTATAACTGTTCAACTATGCAGAATGGAAAAGAATGCTTCGAACAAATATGAAAAGAAAAGAAAAGGAGAATAGAGTTCTTTATCATCTTAGCAAATATCCTAGAAAAATTTGTAATGCATTTAATGATTAGTACCATTTACTGTAAAAGCCGACATTATCATATGAATGTATATTATAATCATAAATAATACATTCATCGTGTAATGGAGAACAGCCTTGACGTTGATTATGAAATACCGACAATCGATATATTGAGTTTTCCCAGATATAAATAAACGCAACATGAAATCTGATATAAAGTATCATTTATCAATGTCAATTATACATTGAGAACTGGATAATATGTCCATCTACAGGATTAAGTATACCTACGACTTATTATACATTAAATATTAAATATATTTTTATCGATATACATGTTCCCATTTTAATGATTGTAAAGTTATGAGGATAGTAATAAGGCTAATTTTATTTTTCTAGTTTACTAATTATTATTACACTACATGTTAAGAATTCAAGAATGTACATATATATATGTGTGTGTATTTAAATCACATATCGCCTATTGGAGAAAATAATCTAAAGTTAGAATGTTCTGTGTTTGTCAAACACAATTTCAGGTTCGCAATTTTTTTTTTTGTTTTGTTTTATTAATTAATTTAAAGCCTTGCAATCTCATGAACTCATTTAATTGCTTATAAACGTTTCCGTTTCGCACGTCAGCTAGCGCAAAAGCTTTGGAAGCTTGATAAAATCAATTAACTACTCCTTCAAGCCTCTACTATTTTACGTTATGTTTCAATGAAACTGACTTGAAACAAACTTTCCCAGTAACATTTCCTACTTCATAACATCGCCTCTAGAGCATTGGTGGACCCGTTATTTCCATCTGAGTGGTTTGTTAGATCGATTTGAAATTACTTTATCAAATGCTCGATTATTAAATTTTTCAGAACAGAAAACCCGAATAGTAACAAAATAAGAAATATTTCTCATAATATTGTTTCCATTAATCTTTTTTCGTGTACATTGTTAGAATTAATTACATTTTTCGTTCATGTATTCAAATATATATTTTAATGAAATATCCATAGGTTTTTATATTAAGATATTTTAATTAATTCAAAGTATATTATATTTTAATATTTTAATAAAACATTCAAATATTTTTATATTGTTATTTTATTAGAACAACGACTTTCATGTTTCTGTTATAAGGACTTCCATCTTTTTGTTGTAATTACCTTTTGACATAAATACTAATTACGCAAAACTAAAATAATAAAAATATAATATTCGTGATCTTCTTTCTTTTATTTCGTACATCTTAATATGCTACTGTTAAAAATTTGTCACATAATGTACCATTAATTATAAACGTCAATTAACTGAAATGAAGGAAATATTAAAGATTATTCTATAATCCATTGGTTATTTATTTTCTTCGTGGAAATGGAGCTTTATTTTTCGCGGTAAGAACTAATTTAACAAACAGAATATTACGAAATGTTTAAAATATTTTTGCGTATTATCTCCGCTATCCCCGAGAACTTGTGAAAAGTAAGAATTTTATGGAAATGCATCTAAAATGAAGACTATACGCGGAAAAATATTACGGGTTAATATTTCGTTAGGTGAGTTATAGTAACTTGCTTTTTGTTATTTGCAATTTACAAAGCCACTTCTACGAGAAATTATTCGCTATCGCGCAGCAGAAGCGAGATTCTACTTAATACAAATGTCACGACATCTCCAAACATTTCTTTGTTATCCCAGTAATCGACCCATAAAGATACGCTCAGCGTCTTGGTATTCAGGGGAAGCACGTCGTTTTCGCGGAGAAATGCGAATGTTCACTGTGCTCCTTCTTTTCAATGTCTTTGAAAAATTGAATGGAGTTCCTCCGCTAATATAATGAACCATAGCCTATGCTATACATCGTTTAAACTTGCAATGCCTCCCTTCGAAAGTTTCCTCGACTATTCGAAAGGAAACGAATTTCTGTAACTTCAAGGAGCACCATCTGAATGAATTTCCAATCCAGTTCGAAATCACATCGCCCCAGACGTTCCCATTTTCCAGCGGTAGGGTTTCAAGAGAAAGTAAAAACATTTTCGAAGTCATCGCCATATATTAGCTCGTGTCTACGATAATCTTCGTTCGTTTACTTTTGCAACGTTTTCCAGATAGTGTACGATTGGACGAAACTTTTTACTCCAAATAATTTAACTCGTTAAAGAACGAACAATAAGGTGAAATAATGTTTAAGAGTTCCATAAATGTAATAACATCATTACAAAAAGCGTATAAAACGAGTTATTGTTTTGACACGATTGAGAACATGTATTACGATCCAATGCAGTCCTTGCTCAGTGCATTAGGACCATCTAAAATTTTCTACATTACTTGTGTCGTAATAAAATCAAACGTACCGGTTATAATATATATTATAAGTATACAATAAAGTTTACTAATTACTAAGGTGTTATACATTCGAATAATTTTTGTTTCACATTTATGTTTCTCTTGCTCAAATGACAATTCTATTCTTTCGGATATGGTCTGTATCGTATGCTTTATATTCCCATTATTTTACTAAACATCCTTTTCAATTGAATAGTGACAATAATAAGATACTTCGACTAATAACTCTAAAAAAAGTTTATTGAATTAATTTATTCATAGAAATTATTAAACCTTAGTTTTCAAATTGAACTAAGGAACTATAACAGACGACAATCTTTCTCTAGTGGACAAAATTTCAATTGTGCAAGCTTAAAGATCTTTCGATATCGTTAATATCATAAACTTTGGCATAGGAACTGTAAGATAAGGATGGGTAATGTTGATATTCTAAAAGTTCTTGAATCTAGCGCCGTAGACATACATAATAAGTCGTATAACTAAATTCCGGATGGTACACTTGTAAAATACATTCAAACGGCGATAAAGAATGAACTCTGTGCCCGCAAATGTCCCCATTTTTCAGAAGAATCGAATTTTAAATATCTCGATGGAACTATTCAAAGTTGGAAGAATCCTCGGTAATAACGACGAAAGTTTAGCTAAATGTCTGCGGGGATACCCATTTTAACCCGGAATCGTAAATCGTGATTGAATGCCCATCTATATATTCTACTGCAAAACGATATCTGTTTTGTGATTGACACATTAAGGACTACATTCATCACTAATTTCCTTTTAGTCAATTCGTATTATTGAATCCTATTGAATTCAAATTACAAATTAGTATTATTAAGATAGTTATATCTTGAAACTTGAAATTATTGGTTTAAAAGTTATTACAATTTAAAAGTTGCTAAACTATTCCAATATATCAGTAAATATTTGAGTGATCGATTCAATGCATTCTAAATACTTGTTCATTTTCTCCTTAACACCATAACCATATACGAATTTATTTAGCTGTCATTATCCTTCGTATTTAAAAATCATTCTGTTCTTGTTTTTTAATCACAGTACCCTAACGACTACATCAATACGCCATCGTTCAATCATCACACCCATGCAAATTTAACTACTTCTAACAAAAAACTAACGCAAATAAATGAATCACCCACTATTATATAACGGTTCTTAAATTACGAGGAACTACGTTTATCTCCAGAATAACATCTTGTGCTCTAACTATGATTACAGCGCTTTATTGTAATTCCGAAAAGTTTCAATTATCAACTCTTATTAAAGAACGCTACATGTCTGTGTCTTTGCATCTCATTAATACTTTACCCAGTCGCCGCGTTAAAATGACGACATCGTTCAGAAATGGAACGCGAGAATTTGGATTGATTGTATTTTAGCTTAAACGTTGAAACGCTAACGAACACGCCGAGAGATATGCTGGAGTGCACCACGGGCTGCATGTAATTTTCTACTATTTGCCGGATGCGCATAGATGCAATGAATGCACGACTACACCTGCCGGCTCGTCGCGCCTGGTAATAAAGTACTTCGCTGCAGTAAAAGAGCTCATTTTTCTTTCTAGCTGTTTACACTTCATTATACCACGCACGTCAACAACAGGTAATCAGGTACAACTGTGAAACAACGCGTGCCACGAAGAGGAGCGCGCGATAAACTATACAAGAATTATATACTCCCTACGAATATCTGGCCGATGTTGAACAATGCTTGACTTTATTATTCCCTTATTCATTGTTTAGCTCACTAATGCATCTTTCTACACCGAGTATTTTCTAATAGAAGCTTGCACTCTGCAGAGTATGTTAAGCCTTCATGGTTGACGTACAAGTTGCTAAACTATTGATAACAAATATGAAGTAATATATTATACATTTAATTCGACTGTTTCTTTCTTCAGAAAATTGGTAAATTACGAACCTACCTATCGCATGTGTATTTCAGAAGTGACGCAACTTAAACAAGTTTCTCAGGGGAAATGAAAGACTATTTGGAGAAACTTACAAAGAAAATTATTAATTAAACGCGTAATGTTGGTAAAATGATAGAGAGTTCTGGGTTTTTAGATTGTTAGTGACATAGATTCAGCAGAGTAATGTAAATCCTAACTGGATGGCTAGGCTCTATTTCTCGAAGTTTCTAGAAGTTTATTTCTCCCATTCCTCGTGGTTTAATTACGTGTCATAAAACTGAAGTTTCTGAGAAGTAAATTAGAAATTAGTTGTAACGGTGCGGGAACCAAAGTGTCAGAACCTGAAGAAAATTTCATACCGTTGCAGAACTTTCATCTACTTCGAATTTAATCCGAATATTGTCAAACTCCTATTCAGAAGAAACCATGCAATCGTTGAAATATTCGTTAAGTAGTTGCTACAATTTTTGTTATTATATTAAACTCTTAACTATTTTACAGGACAAGTACCATTAATAGTCTTTAACAAATAAAATACAGAATACAAATTAAATTAAAACAATCGAATTAACATAAAAATAAATAACTTAATCGATAGTATCACAAATCATTTATATGCGGCTCAATGATGGAAGGAGGTACAAAATTACCATTTACGTCGAAAGTATGGATGATAAAATCAATATTAGATTTGACTCTTGAATTGTTTAATCTTTTTGTTTTAACATCTCGTACATCACTAATACGGTTTCTTATAATTTATCTAATCTACACCTATTTTATAATCAAAAGTAACTTAAATTTAATCAACTAACTAAATATAAACTCGTGACAACTACATTACACTGCAATATTATTACCACATTCCTATCTTGTATTTTTCTTAGAAGTATTTCGTTCTGCTTTTTCTATGGCTTTCACTTGCTAGTTTTCTCTAAATATTTCCAGTTTCCTGTTCTTTTTGTCTCTCCACTCTTAAGACACCTTTTTCCACATCGTACATCCTTGGTAGCATACGTGTATCCTTTAGACTTGGAACTAGATCCTTTTCTATTAAATTTTTCCTTCTAAATACTTTCTTTTCTTACTCTCGTCTTCCTCTTCTAAGCTCTAAATAAACGCTGCGATTTTCCACTGTCCTCGGTTCTTTACCACGCTGAGTCTTTATCTAACCACGCCACGAACTTCGTTAACTCTCTTTCATGTAAGTACTTAGCTGTCACTAAATCGTTCTGCACTAAAACAAACGAATTACGATAAAGAATGCTCTTAAACTGTAACGTTGCAAAAATATAAATTTTTCTAACATCACCTGACGCGTTTGATGGCCAGCTGTCGTGTTATACCTAGTATTTGTACCGTCGTTATGGAATTGTATTGTTTTTTTCCTTTTCAAGATCGTAAATCTTCAGTTAACTAAAATGGCGTACGATTCTTCCGCAGTTGGTAGCCGCTATATTAATAGTGTTTATGGACTGTGGACTTTTATACATATATGGAAAATTTCACGTTGCAAAGTGCACAGAACGCACATAGTATGAACAATAAATATTTACAACAATTAACATTAAAAACAAATGAACAAAATTATAGCTTCATAAATTAACTACATTATATTTGTAATTTTTAATAATAATTAATATTATAATATATTATGCATGTAATATATTAATATATAATATATTAATTTTTAATGATAAGAAAAATTTAACTTTTCACCATATAATCTCATTATACTTTCCGTATTTATTCCATTTTATTTAAAAAAAAGTATCTATTTAAGGCAAAATCTTACTAGCAAATAATTAATGTATCTAATCAAGAATGTTATTAGGAAGTAATTAATGAATGTAGATTTAAATAACATAGAATATCGATCTGCATATAGAGAATGTGTTGACTTGAAATTATTATGGCTTTGTTAACTCGTGTTATTAGGGACGAAGGAAATAAGTGACGCGGAATCAATCGAAGAATTGCTTCCTATGGTTGGTCACGGAATTTCCTATATCATCACATGAAATTACCTTTGGACTAACATCAGAAAAGCCACGTTTAATTAAAAAACTCGGCGGCCAGACGAGTGGGATAAAGTAAAGAGCAATGAGAAACGAAAGCAATCGCGTTACGAGACGTAGCTGACAACCAGCGTTGTCCCAATTTCGCGCGTGGCAATTAAACGTTATTCGTTGGCCACACGTAGAGAAAATTTCTCAGTCAGGGAACATGATGTATTGTTGTTCTTTCCTTTTTTTCTCCACCTCTCACCACACAATCACTTGCGGATTTGGACATATGGCGTGCAATGAAATCGAATATCGCATGTTTCAATTAATTTCCAAAAAATGGAAACACAGTTTTCCTTTTTATATTCTAACCTTTTATATTCTATGTCAAATGTTTTAGACGAGTTTATTCGGTGTTTTAGCGAATTTCGTTAGATGTTCTTTTTGTAGCGTTTACTTGGATGTAATTTTGAATTTTCTTAAAAAAATGTAATTTGATATAATATAATGTACAATTAGAAATTATGCGAATCAATATGTTATCGTAATTAGATAATTATGTTAAGAAGTCATGATAGAAAAGCTTATTTAATCTTAAGCGACGAACTTAAAAATTTCTTTATATATGTAGCTAGAGAACGGAAGCTTAGATATTAAAAACTCAAAAAATCAAAGACACGACGTACAAGAATAAGAATCAAAAGTAAGTTGGACAATCAGAGTCAAAGTACAAAAAAGTTGAAATACAGACGACAGAAAATTGAAGGATAAGGATTAAGGCATATGAAGATAAAAAGGTTCAAAGTTCAAAAGGATGTGTAAGAAGCAAAGTTGGAATTGTTTTACAAATGAGAGGCAGAAACTGTGTTAAACCTTTGGTGAATAACTTTGAACAATCTACACGTCCTGATATTTATCTTATAAATACACTATATATATATATATATATATATATATATATATATATATCTGTAGATACATATTCTACAGATATTAATTTTCTGTTAAGCTATATAGTATTAAATAACAAAGTATTTTATGCAACAACGTATGTAAAATATAACAAAGAATAAACTTTCGCGGAATTATACCGTGAACATGGTATTTTCATTTTTACCATTTTGCATTGATAACCGAACTGGAAAGTGGTGCAGAGTTTGAACACATCCGCGAGCACGATAACAGAAAATCAAAACCCACTGGCACGGAATTTAATTAAATCTGTTATTCGAATTCTGATCAGAGGAGCCTCGATTAATAATCTTTTAAGAATTGCAAATTTTTAAAAGATTCGAGCGAGTAGATATCGTAATTTAATTTTTAACGAGTTCGTCACGATTAAATGATTTTGCAAGAATAGTCAATGAAAATTGGTGACCAAACCATCGGAATTTTATCGTGGATTTTATTGCATTTTGCTTCGTTTTTCTATATTATGACATAGTAGTGCCGCATGACAAAATCGAATATCGCGCGTTTTAATTGAACTTACGGTTCCGACGTCGATAACAGACTTTCAATTTATTTCTAATTTCAAAAGTTTTCTATCGTTTAGATTTATTTGTTTATAGTTTATTTATACGCAATATTGCACACTAAATTATATGCATTGCTCCATTATTAGGATATTTTCAAGATCATGTTCTTTGCTATACAGACTGTTAACACATTTTAGTAAAACAGTATACTATATTTTTAATTTATTTCCAAGATCTATTTGAGGTGTCAGTGTCATTTATCATTATTTAACAAGTAAATTGAGGATCTCACGGGTAACTAGGGTTTTATTTATTGCGAAATAAAACCAGACTCATTAGTTACACGTATGTTAAACCTAGCTTAACGACTCCTGACTTCCTAATAGACTTGCCGTCTTCATCACTTCACGTACCAATGTCCTTTCATTACTGCGTGTAATAAATCTAATCAACTAGCTGCTACTTTCTTTATATCCGTTCCCTTGCTGTTACCAAATGAAGCTTCAGAATTATGATGATAATATTTATCGTAATTTTCGTCTACCTTCAAGGGTACATTAATCACAGAGAAAAGTACAACTTTATACGACATAATAACTATAGATTGATAAATAGTTAATAACTGCAGATTGATAAATTTTTTACCAAGATATGAGAATATAGGCAACATAATAAAACTAAAATTATTTTCAACGATTTTAATAAATATTTATTTTATGTACACTTATTCACGCACGTAATGCTAGTTGCGATTAGCGCAGACATTGCTTTATTATTAGATAGAATGGATTAAATGCATATCTGCAGGGAAAGTTTGCTACACGAGACACCTGTTTCGTGGCTGCCAACACTTTCCTTTGCAAATCACCAACTATGTAAGCGTTCAGAGTTTATAGACCTAGTTGTCACAACAACAAGGTTGAAGGACTGACGGGTTTCACCCTGAAGCATACTCTCTCACTTCCTCCTCTCAGCTTTTCATCATCTCATTCTCAAATTATATTATCATTCAGACCAAACATTATAATTCGAAACATCACGTGATTAAAGAAAATTTAATAACTAAGCAATATATGAATCTCCATTTAAATGTATGTATAAATAGTATGTATAAATAGTCTGTATAAACTCAAACATAACGTGTATCATCGTCAATTTATCAGACCTAGGGACGAATAAGATATTATACATTGTAATTCTGCGTAACACATTTATGTACAAAAACCAATACGTGTTACGTTATGTTATATAACCTGTTCTAGAATATAAAATAAATATAATACATATTCTTTTTTCGTGGTAAAATTTCATCGAATATAAAATTCGCATTTAATCAAAGTTTAACAAAATCAAATTTTGATCGAATTGAAATAATAGAAATAGCGTGATGAAAAGAGGTGATGTTAGATCGTACTTTTAGTTAATAACATCAATCCATTTAACAGGATGGAAATTGTTTCTTCTGAATATTCTATTATTAGTTGAAACATTTTTTTAAGTTATATGAAATACTACGAAATATTACTAATTATTATCACTAACTATCGGAAATTCGAAAACTAGTGTACAACAATATAAAAAATTATCATTTTTTTATATTTTATACATTATTAGCGTATGTCTATTTTATTCTTAGAAAGAAGAGAACACATTCTGAAGTTTTATGACATAGTTTGCAACGATACGTTCGAATTATTCGCAACGATACGACGCGACATCGTCAAATTTCTCACTTTAATATTGTATGTACTAGAAATGAATTCTATCATGCAAACCGGATGTGAATTGCTAGAAGACAATTTGAAGCTACCTTGTAATTCAGACTGTTCGAAAGCAATTTAAATTCTCTCTCGGCAAATTCAAATTGCTTTTGCAGATTCGCGTCGTATCGTGTTTGCATTGCATCTCGTAGTTTGTACCGCGTGTTGCTCTTCATCTTGCAATCTATTTCCTACGCACAAGACATTTTTCCCCGCGTTGGTACTGATTACTATTTTAATTCTATAAATTAATTTCAATTACATTTTACTTAAATTTAGTAATATATATCAAATTTACAGGATATATAAATTCAATTAAATATTACTAGCGTCTTTAGAAAAGAAACTTACTGGAATCTTTATATGCTTTACTTGATGAATTTTATATCAATAATTAACTTTTATAATCAATTTCTGGGAGCAAGTATTAGCATTTTTATAATGTACTGACAGGAAAGCGTAATTTTTATTAATATTTTCATCAACTTTCGTACTTTCTAATTGATACAAAATACGTTGCAATATAGAATATCAATGTATAACTGTAATATATGGTATATATCAGATCATACCATATCATATAATACATATCATATTACAATCATGTAACATATATCGTGTAACATATCTAATATATCAAATATAATATGAAATTATTATGTAGTATTAAAGCATTACATTGTTTATCCCAAATTTCCAATTACTTACACAAATGAAACATTAAATACAAAATATATTCTAGTTTTTATCGAAAGAGATAATATATATAATATATTTCTTTCTTTATATATATATAGTCAGAATAGTCATATCATTAATAGTTTTAATGCTATCTATGCTGCTATGTATGATCTGAATAAACAGAGAAAAAGGAAAGCATTTGGATAAAGCTAAAAATCGCATGAGGTCGCGATTCACAATGAACTGCACTTTCGATGCAGACACGAGTTACACGAAGCAAGCGTGGGTACCGGAATGCGAAAGAATGCGGGGGCGATGATGTCTGGCCGACTCATTACACCAGTCCCGGAAAGTCTCGAGCAGAACCGTAAGCGGTTGAACTGCATGAAACGATAAATAAAAGGTGCAAAGAGACGTAACAACAGGAAGAGGCATTCTCGAATGCGGAACTGCCTTGCGTATCGGTTCGCGAGATATCAAGCACCGTAGAAAAACCTGGACGACTCCTGATGGAACGTGGAACAAAATCATTATGTCTCAGTGATGATCGAAAGAAGCATACATACATCGCTTCGCGCCGACACGTACGGTTCTCGTAAATTTTCTGCTGCTTCTCCGTTCCTAGATTCCAACTTACAACAAAAAGAAAGACTCCGTGTAATGCGTATTTTAAAGCACTTATCTCATATATCTTCATTTCATCGAATTTTCATCCGTCTCTTAACGGGTAAAAATTTGACGAAGCAGAAATAACGAATTCAATAATGCAAACTTAGGAAGTAGATATCGATGGATGAGTCGGAGAAATTTTAATTAAACAGATTCTTGTAACGCATTGAGGGGAAGTAAATTGATTTCTCCTATTATTCGCTACAACTGACACGAACAAAATGCTTATAAGTAATTAAACAATTTTATGAATCAGTATGTCTTAAGTGTTGAAACTAAATTATTGCAAAATTGGGATAAATAGTTGTGATTGAATAGTTCGCAATATTTAATTAGATTAGTTGTTTCATCTTTCTGATTTCTAATGTAATACCTGTTTCTTACTAGCTTTTTTTACAGCACAAAATAATAAATACATATAATCGCAACTTATTGTTGATTTCAACAATTTAACGTAACACTGATTACGATAATATTAACATGAATACAGAAAATCATTTCAATTATGACTATTCATTACGTCTGTTTATTTATAATTCTACTGATGTTGTTCCCGAGTGTCTGAAGTAGAACGGTCCATTCTACTGCGACTGCGACGCGTGAGCATCAACACAGGTAATCTCAAACTTTACGTACTTTATACATAATTTTCAATCAGATAATGTGTTTTTAATTTATATTGCGATCCTATTGTGAACCATTAACGCATAAAATTTATTCTAAACTGCTTGCTACTCCCCTAAACGGTATGTGAAATAAAATGACAATTTCTGCTTAAGTTTCAAATGAATAATGTGTTTCTAATTTTTGTAATTTTATTATCAATTACTAATATATGAAATTCGCTGTAAATTAATCTTATTGCTTTCCTAGTCAATATGCAAAACAAAATAATATCCCGAAATAGCGCGATTCGATTTCGAAGAACCGAAATCGCCATCAAACTGCACGCGTACATCCCTGCACTATAAACATTACACGCTTCCGCGAGAATGATAGGTTAAAATAATTTCACGTAACGGAAAAAAAACCGGGAAGAACGCGTAAGTAGCTGGTGTAGCGAACGAGCTGTAGTTGTCGATGATTACCCGCAACGCCTTTGTTTCGTCCTGTACCGCGTACGTTTCTAGGAGGAAACATCAGATTCCGTCGGCTTATCTTGTGACAGACGCGTGTTATTCTGTCGCATCGAATGACGACGCATCGAGGGCATTTACACGTGTCATCTTGACGGAAGGAAGCATTCGTTTCAACGTAACGTATGAACGACAGGTGGTACAGATAGAGCTTCCATTTCCGCATCCGCTATCGATAATCAGTTTTACGATGACCGAACGATCCAATATATCCTGCGCCCTGTTTCCAGATAATGCCTACTGTTTTAGTTTATTCCGTCATTACGCAATAACTCGCCGGATGAAAAGAATTGTGCTACTCTGGGTTACGTCGAATTATGGATGTTTTTATTGTACTGTTTCAAGTATGCACTACGGACCAAACTTTTAAAATTGCTTTTTTAATTTTACTTGTAATGTATCTCTTGATAATGTTGCTTCTAATCTGAATATTACGGGTATTAGTAATAATATTCTCCATTTAGGTAAATTTTTGACGAAGGAAATTTGTAAGGTAGCAAAAGTTTAAAAACTGACATTTTTTTTACAATTCGTAGATTGCGTGGTACACGTAATGATTCCAAATTTATTTTCTTACAATTATTAGTTATGTATAATTATAAAAAGAGGACGTCCAATGTTTGAATAAGAAATACTAAAAAAATGTATTTACATCTAACAGAATAAAAATAAAACTTGTAGATATCTGTAAGATAGTGTGTAGCGGATCACTTTGAAAAGAAATTTCGCAAGAAACTCTATTAATTAGATATGCTTCCAAATGGCAAAAACTAGCAATCTGCTGTTGGAATGGAACCAAGTTTCCAGCGAACAAGCGTAATCCTTTCATCTAATAAAAAATAAATCGCTATCAACTTAGCCAACAATTACACTCTACAAAATGAATCTAATTGCACGTAATGAACAAAACTTTAAATGCTAATTCTGAATGTCCTTATTTGTCGGCATTACGTTTGCACATAAATGCATCTTCTTGCACTTTCCCTCCGTAACTTTACATTTTATCGTTGTTCCTTGTCAGAAAACGGTTAGTAAACATTTACAACATAATAACAATTCTAATTGACGCAATTCTTGTCTTCCGTGAAATTTTACACATCCTCTCACGCACGCTGTTTATCAAGCCAAGATAAAATATCATAATGTCGTTTGTGAAATAATCCTAAGATGCCGGAAAGGTGCGACGTAACATTTTTATTTGTTTCGAGAGTGCAAAAATGCAATAAAAAGAAATATGCGTATCTTCGTTGATATATACACGAAGTTACGAGGAAACGAGCCCAGCAACAATAGCTGTATATTATACCAATAGGGTGGAGGGGATAAAGTGTAATCCCCTTACACGTCTACAAGCCTTCGTAGTCAACAATGAACTCATATTCTCATGTTTTCTACGACTCTTCTCACCTTCGTGGTTGTTGAACCAGACTTTCATGGCTTTAAACCATCCAGGTTTCTCTTAGAATCTCGTATACGTGCCAATCGTCACTACTAAAAACGTGTTTGCATTATGCTGATGATTCAATCGCAGGCGGGAGGTTTGTCTGTCAACCAATTTTTCCAAAAAACCTTACAAATAATTAACAGAGAGAATTTATTTCATTTTCACATAATATGAAATCTACAAAGCAAAATTATATTAAATAAAAAATACAATAAAAAGCAAAAGTTCATACACAATAACAATTGCGGAATCAAAATAATAGAGAATATCGTTATACAATAAAATAATTGAATGTAATTAAATAGCTATTATTACTAATTAAATAGAATGTAAATAAATTGATAATGAAAACTTCGCTGGAAGTTTGAGCGTTATTTTACACGCATATGGAAAATTATTATAATTGTAAGTGGTAATTTACATTTGCCTCGATTAGAAATTTGTTTGAAATTTCATATTGAAAGACATTTTGTGTACAAATGATATAAACAAATAGGATGAATATTTACAATGCATTGAGTAAATTGAAATTGAAAATCCATATAAAATGAAACCCGATTCTGTGTGCTTTTGTAAAATATTTTGTAAAATATTGTGCTAGTTTGATTGCATGTAAAACCAAAGCGAAGAGGAATACGTAATTGGTAATATAATTATACGCAATTAATGTACAAAATGAAAAAGTATTTGTTGTAAGTTAATTGTTAGTTAACTTACTTAATAAGTACTTTTACAATAAGTAAGTAAACTTATTAAGGTATACTTATTGATTACCATTAATATTCTTCGTATATATACCTATATAACATCTGTTATAATTTTTATTCACAATTTAATACCTCGTCTTATGGAATTAGAGAAAACATTGTGTTTTTAACTACTGAATACTATAAATTTAAACACGTGAGAATTTAATGTATTTCCAATAAAAATGAACGAGAATAAAGCGGAATATAAAATATGAATGCATTATAGATTAAATTTGACTTTAAAATTGTATGGATCTATACTTAATAAGAAAATTATGAAATTTAAATTTACATAAATGTAATCCACAAATTTTTCGTTCTTTAACACTAATGAATTATCAAATAGTTCCAAACTTCGTAATGAGTAGACTTTGAATATGAATGGTATATAGAATTATTCAAATGAATACATAATTTAAAAATATATTCAATTTCTTTATACACATATTGTACATAGTATAAAGCAACATGAAAACACACCAATAACGTGAGTTATGCATTAAATTTTTATACACATAATATATATAATAAAATATAATAAAGACATATAGAAAAGCACCAAAAATGATTTGTGCAACCTAACTTCCAGTAGATTAGATTAAATTATAAATGAAGGTCGGCAAAGAGTTAATGTGAAAATAAAGTAAATGTGGTTCAATTAAACCGCAAAGCGCTGAAAATCCTGATTTTCAGAATTTCACCAGTTTGAAACTGGAACCGTATCAGCACTATGTGACCAGCATGAACTTCTCCAAGGATTACGATGCTGCAAGGCAAACGCGTTACTGGAAGCTTCGAAAGCAATCCAACAGACCACCACTGATACATAGACGAATTTATACTGCCGCACACCATCAACAGAAAACGGACAAATTTCGCCCTCTGCTTTCTTCTTGGCATTGCCACTCTCCACGTTTTCACAGGAGCCAGTCATAGGAAGATACATAGCCCTGGAAGCGAGTAAATCACAACCGTATACAAACACGCAACACATACTTCCGAAGTTAAGCTCGCTCAGAATAGGGTTTCAACTGAGGGTAGCTGGATGGGTACGCGGGAGGTTGATACGAGAGAAGACAACGAGGAATTGGGAACTCTATTGTGGCATATTTCGTATCCATAGTACGCTTGTTCCAAACATGGATCGGTTGATAGAAAATTGTTTCTGAAACAAGGAGTGATTTAATAATCAAACCCGCATTCTATTTTATATCGTTACTTGCAATCTATAGTGTTAGAATTGTTTAATTTCTTTTATACAACTGTATGCGTATATATCTCAATGTGTTTTATCTTAGTTCTTTTTAGCTTTGTATTTAGTTTCGGTTTTATGCCTAGTCTATAGTAACCTGTAATTCTAAAATAATATGTTTGTTTTAAATACGGATAGATAACTTAAATAACAGTGTTTCTAAAGGAGAGATTGGTTTAATTCCTACGTTAAAGTGCTATTTATGAAGTTTAAGTTATTTAACTTCCTGTATCGAACTGTATATATGTCTCAGTGTGTTTCAGTTCATTTAAACTTCATCCTTAATTTATATTCCAAGATTTCCGTAATATGTTTGTTTCAAACCATAATTCTACTTAAACTATTACTTACAACTCTGTATATAGCTCTTATTGTAGCAATCTAAAAATTAAGTAGTTATCGACTGTATTCCTTAAAAGAACTTCTGTAATTCTAAACAATTCTAATTATCTATATAATGTGGCGGAAATTAAATATAGCAACAAAAATAGGAAAATTGTTAGTCATGACAAATGGAAAATTCTGTATATTTGTATTGAGATTTCTTACATTTGTTTTCAATAGGAACAGTTTCAGTAGGATGGGTTCATATCAGAAGAGAATGGAAGAAAGAGATAAAAGGAAAGAAAAGAAAGGTTATCAAAGGAGTTACTTACTTCGCCGACTTTCTTGTAGCAAAACTTTGCTACGATGAACCAATTCGGACTATGCAGAAATACGTATTTCTTTTTCCAGTAGTTTGTTTATTCTCGACTGAATGATAAATTGGATTGGATTGACGATTTGACCCATTTTGATTTTTATCGATAAAATACTCAAAATAATAAGAAAAAATATCAAATTCCTGAATTTATTAAATTTACGCATATGTTATTTACTTTTCATGTATTTATATAAAATTTATTAAATGGCGTTAATTGTAGCTTGTATTTTACATTAGTCAGAAATTATTGTGTAACATAAAGCGACCTCGCGTGTTATTTAGAGAAAAATATTCCCGCAAACAGTTAACACAGCTTGTACTTTGAAACAGTAAACTTCCTCCTTGGAGATAGAAGAACAATAGCGCGATACAGATTAAATTACTGCCTGCAAGCACGTATCCATAATGTGAAAATAAATCTCTACAATTAGCGTACATAATGTCTGCGTAAGAAGACATCACTATGTTACGAATATTAAACTACTTCAACTTTAAAGTACTTATTACGAAACATTTTATTTTGTATTCATTGACAAAACGTTTATTTAATTTTTTAAGATTTTTATATACAATAAAGAATATATGTAAAATAATTTACTAATTATTGTTATGAAAAATTGTAATAGATATACAAATGCAAACTAAAAGAATATTAATTAAGGAAGGTGTATAGTACGTAAAATATATTGTAACTTGAGAAGTAAATTATAAATATTTGTCTGAGTTAAAGCTACTAGTTTATTAAGTGAAATAAAATATTCATGAAAATAAAAGTGATATTTATCTTATAAATTATAAATTTCTTTATTCAATATCTTGATATTCAAATTAACTTTTCAGTATTTTAAAACATCGTTTCAAATATTTTTACGATAACATTCTGAATTCATACATGCATTTAGATAAGAACTATTTAAATATTACAAAGCAGAATTATATATAGAGAGAGAGAATTGATGAAATTATTAGTAATTTTAGAGATTAAGAATATTAATAACATGTAAAATCTCTCGAAAGTATTTCGAGCGTGCACCGCACTGCACCGTTGGGTATTCGCGTTTAATGGACGTACACTAAATTTGCTTAAAATCAGCATTAAATTGGTTTTTAAAACATTTTTGTACGCCTGCTATAAAAGCAGCAGAAAGAATCAAATATCCGGTTAAACCGAAAATATATTAAAGTACTTCATAATCAGGAATATAAGCACATAATCGCATGGAATGGACTTTGTTTTTATTTTCTCCATTTCATTATTTCTTCTAATAATAAAGTTTATAGATTGGCACCTTTCTATACATGCAGATACCAATCAAATAATTGTATATAATATTGTACATTGAAGATTAAATCAAGTTATTTCAATTGCCCATATTTTAACATCTAAAAAGCATTTATCAAATTTAAGATATTTCATTTCTCTTTTACGTTAAACTTTTATTGAACATATTTAAATATGAAGCTTGCATCATAAATTAGAGATTGAAGTAGCTTCAAAATTTATTCCAAATATAAAATATTCAATACTTCAGCGGTACAAGCTCATGCTATTATTATATATTTACAAAAGTGTCCGAGTTTCCTCTAACATAAGAAATAAATAGAGATGAAAGATTAAAAGCAATTAAATACAATAAATTTGAAAGCTTTAGTATAAAACGAACGTAAAAAAGCTATTCGGTGTACGTGATATACATCAAAGATACGTGCTACGTTAAACCACGAAATGATCCGGGAAATAGACGCGGTTTGAAAATACTCATATGCGACTAGACGACGTCAGGTACTTATCCTCGATAGTCTGTTCCGGTGTACATTTTATTATAAAACTTTTTACGAGCATCGTATAAAAGTTCAAGACCATTTCGAGGGTTCGTATCGCTTTGGACTCGGCGAAATCCTTTTTCTGCTTCCGATTGCTGGCCGTCTCTCCCGCTACGGGTTCGAAACTTTAAAGATTCAACGAGCGCTTCTGAATCTTACAATATTAACTGAGCCAGCCCGCTTCGACTGGTAGATTCTCGATTTCCATTGGAAATTAAATACGGCCAAGGCACCGTTCCGGATACGTAGCAATACTAAGTCGATCGTAACACTTCCATCTGTTGGATTAAAAGATCGGCCTCGTGCCGCCTTCTAGCCACTTTCTTCACCGAATCGATACCAATCGTCAGAATTAATGTCTAGTTTTCCATGGATTCATATCAGAGGGGTTTCGACGTTATTAAGCGTTATTAAACTCGCTTCTTGTGTATTACGAAAGTATTTAAATGCGTCTCAACATTTTAAAACTTATCTTTTATTACATATTGAACTCTGTTACGTTTCTTGGATCATATTGAATCTTTTCTATAAAATATATTATTGTTAAAACATTTCTTTTTACATCTAGAAGGATGAGAAAGAAATATGAAAGGATCATTGTTAACGTATGCGATTTCTTATCTTAATTTTACTCGAAAATATTTGTTGAAACATTACAAGTATCTTTCGCTCGTTGAAAAAATAAAACGAATAATTTTTTGGCGAAATCTTTCCTCATCTTCTCATAAATGTAACCATATATTATTTGTTTATTTGCCGATCGTTATAACTTTCAGTTAATTAGCACTATTATTCTTTTGAAATAGAAAGGATACGAGACCAAGATGCCTGATAACATGAAAGCAATAAATATACATACTATCATCTGTAACTCCAGTGTTCTTTTGATGCTGAAGCAGATTATGGTATAGACCGCTCCGGGTACGATATTTTCTTTGTAACAAATATTTCCCGAGACTCTCTTCCACTCGTTTTTTCCTGGTTTTATACAAAACAATAAAAGGGCCCACAACCAACGGTGTATTAGGGATGGGGTTTCATTTAGTTGAGTTCTGAAGGAAGAAAGGAATCTCATTTCAAAGTACAAGCTCTTTACGCCTTTGGCTTTTCCGTCTTTGCGGCCGTAAGGGATCTTGCCAAGGATATGCATAATGCTTTGAAGACTTTTTAGAGGGGCTAACGCCATATGGCCGTTGAAATATATAAGTAATTAAGGCCTAATTAAAATTCAACGGGCATCGCCGTATACTTAAAAATGTTTGCAAAATCTTCATTCGGAGATAAGCGAGCATTTAAAAGTAATTTATCGTAATGTGTGACAACTGTGTCTTGTGGTTAATAAAGACACTACATAAATCCCTGTATGATTGTAGAAATTGCCGCAGCTAACTGTATACCAATTAAGAGCGCAAATTAAATTTTAACATAAGAAATCCGTAGGTATAATATGATTTCCTTTACGCATCTGATTTCCTTTCCGCATCTGATTTCCTTTACGCAATCTGATTTCGTTCGCTAATTATAGCACCGATCTAATTATAGCATTGACACACCCTCTTTTGTGAACTGAAACAATTCCCACAGCGAGGTGTGTGGAAATTACCTTTTTTGTTGCTTGGGAATGTAATTTCATCTACTGAAAAATTGCTCGTTTAAAAACTATTTTCTTAAATAAGTACAGTGTTTAAATGTATGTTCGGCTAATAACATTTAGCCAGTATCGAAAATAGTATAAATGAAGTATTTTCTTTACTTAAAATTTTATATAATAATATACTACAAAGATGTGTATCGTGGGTGTCTTGTAAAATATCAATTTCAAAATGGAAATAAATTAACCTAACTACAGTTGAATAACTTGTATTGTACTTCCAAACAGATTTGCATAATATTTTCGAGATTTTCTAGAATTTAAATTACCTTTATAAATTGATTATTCTATCACTTTCATTTTACAAACGAACTACAGAATAATGTAATATATCACGATTAAATCGATTTGTAAGGTATCGTCTACATCTTGGTAAAATTCGCATACGATATTATGAGACAATAAAAATTTAGCGAATGAGAATACTTATAAAAATGATAAATTGCAGATGACCAGTTCTAAAGATAAATTATAAATTAGCAATATATATCATGGATCTATTTTTCGATGCGTTCACTTCCTAACGAAAAAAATGGTTGTAATCGCATACAAAATCTGTCGTCTTTGAAACCTACTTCAATTATATAAACTGTAACTCTTTAGGAGGGTTTCGAAATCTAAATAACAGAATGTAGTGTACCTAATCCCGAATGGTCTGTGTTTAACGTTTGGCTGCGCAATTTGACGAAGAACACGGCAAAGTGGTCGTGAAGGAAAACGATTTTGGGATCTAGCTACGCTTGCCCTATTATTCCAGCGATAATTTAAGGGCAGAAGAGTTGATATATAGGTAGCGAGTTTATGCAACGCCATTGTCTCGGGGTACTGTTATTTATGGGAAGGTTTCATCTTCCAAAAATGGAAGGTGCGTGTTCCACGAACCCGTGATGCGAATAACAATCGGGCTAGGGCAGTAATTAAGGATTAGCGAGGTGATTAGCGACCAGCGGGTATTTAAATCTCACTGAAACAATCTGCCGGATGAATGTGTGCGTCTCCCGCTGTGTCTTCAGTCAAACAACTGATTCTACACGATCATCATCTATGTATGCACAATTCCGAGACCTGTGTAACCATTACATTAATCTAATTAGCCTTTGCCAACGCACCAAGCTTTATGATAACTATGATAGAACATGGATTCGAATAAACGGTCGATTATTTGAACGTTGGTAGATTGTTATCCAAACGAGGTGAGGTCATAAACATTAGATTAAATATTTAGTGGAAATTAGATATTTTTCCCATTCCCTTTTTTATTATAAATAGTTCTGATACCGCTGAATTTTTAGACAATGTATGAAAACGATATTCTATAATTCCGTAAGTCTAAATGGTATCTATTCACAACAGGTGAGAATATTCGTTCTCGTAAAACGAAACATTTGTACCTATTAAGAACGTAATTTATATAATATGCTACTGCAATATATTATTATAATAAATTTACTATAATAAACACAGTAAGATTGGGAAAGGAATATAGAAGGATAAGAAACGTGTATCATGCTTCTTAATGTGGTACCTTTATAATTATTTATTAGATCAATTAGGAACTAATTACGTTACACGTGCAGTATCCTGGCTCTGTATACGTTGTATCATGAATAATTAACAAGTTTCGCGTTTCCATGAAAAACGGTTAATTAATGACGAAGCTAGAACGTTAGTCTGGCATCGCAAATGCCACTCACGTTCATCGCGTGCTGATCTCGCAAATCCACGAGCTAGACGTTTAACTTGCGACAGATTTTTTTCCTCCCTTAAGCCGAAACACCGACGAAACGGACAAAGTTTTCAAACCGTTGGCGATAACTGTGAGCTCGGAATATGGCACATCCTCTTATCGTGAATAGACAAACATTACCGTAGGCGGTTGCATCACATATTCATTCTGTTATAAGTCTAATCATAAATATAAGATGTACCGTTTGGATCTCTACCGCAGCGATCTTGTTATTCTGGAAATACGTACATACAAGTTTCAATTGAATTCGGAGAAGCAAGAAACGAGAAAATTATTTATCAGTAGTTATTCTCGTTATAATGGAAAAATTGAATTCTAGATTGAAAATTATTTAAATTATCCAATTTTCAAACCACAATAAAGGAAATTAAGAAAAAATATTTCGATTGGAATAAAATCGAACTTCATACGACAGTCGATATATCAACCCTTTTGTTGCGATAGTGTAGATATTTAGAATTTAGAATAGAAGAAGTTTAGATATTTAGAATTATAAAAAAGAACATGGCTTTTATTGATTTAATCAATTATATATTATAATTATGGATATGGTTTTATTTTATTTCCTTATATGTTCCTAATTATAAAATATTTATGGGAATCATTTATCTGTCGTATGATCGTATTAGGTGGAAAAATTACAGACAAATGTTTGTAATCATTTTGAGAATGAAAAGGTTAAAATTATGCTTAATTAATACTTAAGTTTAAAATATCCAGGAATTCTAGTCTATTACTTTCAGAATGCATAAGAATATAATTGTAAATGCTAAAATAATTGATGTTCTGAAGTCTTAATTTAAAATGTAAAAACAGTTTACTAGAAATCAAGAAGAATTAAAATACATAATCTTAAATATCAACAGCACATAAATACAATTTTAACTATTAAACATTATGTTTCCTTTAAAGGAAAAAGCAATCTCAGGGGCATAATTATTTCTCTCATTTATATTTACAGCATATTATTTCTCGTAAATATCATGATACTATAACAACGAATATGGTTTCATATTTCCCATGAAAACTATCATTTCAGGTAAATGTAAATTTTAATTCACACAGTTAAAGATAAAGTGTGGAACTTTCACGAGAGTAAGCCTTATCCGTGATTAGAATTTAACACAATAGAAAGTTTTAGATGCTTCTACGTATATGGAAATATTAGGCGACAAAAGTTGAAAACGCGTATTATTACCATCTGAAAAACGAGTAAAACCGCATAGTTCCCTAGAGTAATATTTAAAAATCGATGTCAATGTCGAAACTTTTTCCTACCCTTTTCACGCAATTCTTTTCTTGGGAATGTAATCCCATGGGCGAATAACGTCGACGCTGACGTTGCTAAGCTTACGTAGAAAGTTTCGTAAGTACTTGTCTGTTTAAGTTATTATAGGATAAATGCTTGTCGCTTAACTTTGTATACCTTAAAGGAAGGTTTACAATTTCTATAGGAGAGCTTTTCCTTTATCTGACAAACTTGTTTAAAAAAGTAAATATTCGATTTTTTACTAAATAATAATATTTACGACGTGGTTAATTTAATGCTAAAATTTAGATCTTTTTAATTCACAAAAAATTTGAGAATGTATCCTAAAGAGTAAATGGGGCGAAGAGATAGAAAGAGAATTCAAGTATATTAAAACGACTAATAATAGACAAACACAATTATGTCAATCTGAATTAAATTAAGCAAAACTCCTAAATCTGACTAAAATATTATTTTATAGACAATTTCATAAAACGTAACATTTTACATACAAATCATCTTCATAAGAAATTTTTGTATTATATAATTCTTGCATCAAAATATACAGAAACAAATTTCGTACTGTATCATATATTACTATATGTATATAAATGCTAGTGGAACAATCATATCGTTTTATTTTATTTTCAGGTGTACGCGGACTTAAGAATATATCTATCGATATTCCATTGGCTGTAGCAGCTGGCACGACTGTCAATATGAGTTGCGGATACGATTTAGAATCAGATACTTTATACGTAATGAAATGGTACTACAAAGGTTCTGAATTTTTTCGATACGTTCCTAAAGAGTTGCCACCGACAAGTACTTTTGGTGAATTGGGTAATAAGGTCATTGTAAGTATTCATGTCTTACGATCTATTCATATAATATTCAGTATCATTCACAAATATTTTATTTTTATAAAATTGCACAATGTCAAAGATGATCTTTTCCCTTCGATTATTTGATTTACATTACTTAAATAAATTATTCTATTTCTGTTTTAATAAGTTCATAATATTTCAATGTTTTTATGTTAAGATTTGAAAAATATCTAAACGATGGCTTATAATCGGTTGTTTCACTAATTAAAGTTGGTTAAATAAGGCGGTTTTTGAGATTTCGCAACAGTAATCTGCTGGACGCTACTCAGAGAATTGTCGTCGAGTTATTTCGAGCTAGGAACACTCCCAGAATTTCTTACTTATTAAAAGTTGGAAGGCGACCCTGTGCGAATCACGTTTTACATTCGCACCTGACGTGCAATCGTCGAGAACCGAGGAAACGGAAGTGAGTCTCTCGGATTATATTTCCCCAAGTTTCGCTAAGCGTGAAAGTTTGTTAGTACCATTCATGTCCTACTTTATTATATAGTTGTACCTGACAGACTACATACCTATATACGAGCACATATACCATATCTTTTAAGTAATTAAATGTACACCCTGTATTCGCTGTATTTTTCATGGCATGAACATCTACGAAATTTTCATTTCCTAGCTTTGTTAATGAACTTCCCAATTATGTCAGGCCAATTGACATTTTGTTACCCATAGTTTTTAATTTAAAATGTTCTTCACAGCAGTATCTTCGTTATCAATGTTTAACTATCTTTAAAATATCATACATAATTAAAGAATAATTTATAAATTTCATGTCAAAATTTTTCAGAACAAATATCTTCAATATTTTGGTGTCATTGAAAGAAATACATTTGCTATATATTACGTAAAACATAATTTAAGTATAATTTTGAATTCTGTGAAACTAATATAAATAATAATAATTCTTGTTTTAACGTTAGCTTTTGACTTTCAAGAATTATTTTTTAACTGCTAAATCGTATTGACTAATTTTTTTATGTCTACGGTGCTGTACCGTGAATAGTGAGGGTGGCAACGATTTATGTGAGGGTAATACTCGAAACATTGATTAGAGAAGCTTTCGAAACAGATATATTGCTCTGTACTTTCTATACTGCTGCGAGCTTTCTAATGGATGAAATTGTCAGGAATTAAACATTTGAACAGGGAACAGAGAAGATACGAAATATGTATATCTTTCTTGTATTACCATCTATCTGAATTAATAGATAAGTATTTAAATTAGTTTATTATCTTCCAAGTACTTTAAGAAATAAAGATAGAACATAAAAAATATTATTATCAATCATTATTATATATTAAGCATTGAAAATTCAAAGAAAAAAGGAAATCAATGAAGGATGGGTATTTTTAAGAAAATGCAAAAACATATATTCCATTCTAGTATACAAACAATCGATAGAACGTTAAAATTTCGTCAGTCACATTCTAATTTGCTAAAAGCGTGCACAAATACTGGTGACCAAGCAGAATGTACCGTTGCTACGACTGGCTGATCTGGAAGAAATCCTGATTAGTTGGAACTGCTCGAAGCTTCCGGGTGTAAACCATGTTCTTTTAGACAGTTTAATTAATTTAACGAAATCTTGAAACAATCCTCTGAATTCTCTTATCGACCCTTCTTAAATACATCGAAGCAACAAAGCAATTCTACGCTTAAAACTATTGTACTACTTTAATTCGATTTATTTATTACGTAAAATTTAATTATCTATTCATATCTTTTAATTTTGAAGAGAATAAAGAAACCCAAATTTGATAATAAGATGAATGAACAGCATAACGAATCGCAAAATTACTTTCTCTGTAAAAAATAGAAAACATACCCATTACGTTCTCTCCCTGTAATCTTCATACATTACAATGAACTTTCGCCCCATGATAGTCTGAAAGAGTTAACATAGTTTCAAAACGAATGATAAAATAAACATTTTTCTTCAAAATTATACAATGAGCTATCTTCACAAATCACTGAAAAATTATCTTCTATCCTATCGTCCGACTAAGTCACGAAATCCGTATCGAAAGTATCTTTCTTCCATAAAAAGTACAACTTTCTTTGATCCCACAAAGCTATTTCAGAACTATTTAGGAGCTATATAGGAGTGATACAATACGAAACAAAGCACACGGTGTTCGCGTGCAGTGCGGAACGCGTATCAGAGAAAAGAAACGAGTGGACGCCACAAAATCAACGCTTCGATGCAAGTTAAAAATCTGTTAAGGGCTTTACGCGACGTCACGAATTCCATGTACACGAACCAACGTGGACGATCGACCGACTAACCACTGGAGCGTTTTCATGCACGCAATGCTTTTCCAATTAGATTTTACCGGCGGAAAGTACGGACAACCCCTTGAATCGATAAATCGTAACGCACACCTACCACTTCACGGGGAGTAATATATGGAGCAACAAAAATTTCGATACGACCTCTTTTTTATACGAATACATGTTCGCCGGGAAACTTTGTTTTCGACAAGATTAATTCTGGAGCTGATGTATGCTCACCCTGTTTTTAGGTGGAAACTGGTGTAATACTGGATTTAACCTCACTTGTATTCGTCGAATTAAATATTTGTGAAAGGAAAGATTATTATAAATAAAAGTGTTTTATATCCTTATATTCTTTTGATAGATTTAGATCTACAAATAATCTTATACGAAAATTATCAATTATCAATTACTTTCTAATAGATAAAACGAATAAGCTGTGATGTAATGTTACGTAATATTGTGTTTTAATATTTACCTGGATCTTCCTTAAGAAAAAACAATATATATGACTTGATCTATAAACTTCAGGAGGATCTCAATTCTCAAATTGATAATGTTTTATAAACTTTAATAATTATGATTTAATAATAATTAAGTAGTTCAATTTACGTAGGTATATTCCTTCTTTATCGAAATGTGATTGATAGACAAATCATGAATATTGCAATAATGAATAATTTGCAAATCTCGTAAAATATATTCAAATGTTGTATAAAGTGTTAAAATTGTATTGTGCAAAATGATACGTTGCAAATGAAATAATTTCATTGGACAACCGTAATAATCTTCTCAAATTAATAATTTTATAACGTGTGTACTTATGTATCGTGAACTCTGTTCGCTATATTTATACAAGTTTCTTATCCATAGTATATAACATATGTACTTAAAGTGAGGGAAAAAGGTGTTTAAAAGCACTAATAAAAGTAATAAAAATTTATTAGTAGGCTAGATGTAGCGTTAGCCTCTCCCTTGCAATTTTCTTTTTCTCGGTCAATGGATATCGTGATCGCAATGAATATTTTTCTTTTTAGCCTCGTTCTAAGTCTACTACTGAATAGCGCTGTAATCTTACACGATGCGCCAAAAGATTCTAGCCACCTTTGATCTGTAAGAGAGAAAATAAGTTAGTAATACCGACTTTTATGGCCTAGTCCGGTTAAAAATTGCTTCAGCATAGTAAACTTCTACAGTCGGCTTTAGATAAAAATCATATTTTTGAAAAATCTTGCTAAAATAAAATTAAAATCGAATTTCTTTAGCATTATACTTAGTATTTATAACTTGAGAACTGCTTACTGATGCATATGTATAAAATTTAATTAACAAATTATATTATTATTTTCATACTAAAGTTACAAGGAAAAGAAAATTTCTAGAACTCGTTTATGGCATGTTAGCGTACCTAACGTCTTCAGAATATCTTATAGAAAACTAAACGCTGGAACCTGTTTAGCAGGCAACATTTTCTTCCAGATACTTCCGTCTTTTTCCTAAAAAAAT
This sequence comes from Bombus impatiens, assembly GCF_000188095.3. NCBI lineage: Eukaryota > Metazoa > Arthropoda > Insecta > Hymenoptera > Apidae > Bombus > Bombus impatiens. Next base: position 1,938,941 of record NT_176521.1, on the reverse strand, counting down.
TTCTACTGTATCCAGCGTTCCCAAGTACATCGTCTATAACTTTTACTTTCGAGTAAACACCGGATCCTAATATAACACATCGATCAGTCAATAATAACCACGCAATAAAACATAGAGTAACAAGGTAATAGCATTCATTCGTAACAGCTCAACGTCACGTAATATCATTATAGTAATACCTTATATCGTTTCCTTCCGATTGACAGCCTGTAAAAAGCGTAAATCTAAATATATGAATCAAAGATAAAATTAATAAAAATAGAATAAAGATTATTATTTATAAGAACATACAAAAAATGTATACATCTTATACATAAACAGGATATCTATACACGATAACTAAATCAGCAACATTGTTCATCACAAGATAAATACTTCAACGCAAGGCAACTTGAAATTACATACTGTAGCTGCATACTTAAATGCGAGTAAAGACGAAAGACTGATGAAGACATAATTCCGTTCGATCATGTATTTCTCTCCTGTTTGTATCGCAACTAAAATCAATTTCTCAGCTAGAAAATTATTCTTTCATTCGAAATGCTTTCTCCATAAGCTACTCACACCGACTCAACACGTAATCAACATGTAAATTCATTGGCCATTACATAGTTTGCATCATTTTTGTCGCAATGTATTCCCTAAGGGAATCATAGGTGCAACTGTAGGTACAATTGCACACACAGTAGCAAATAGAACGAAGGGAATAGGGTGTACATGGGGTTAACAGACACTGGCACTTCGTATTTCACAAACAGTAACATTATTAAAATTGTCAGTCAGCCAGGATGAATTTATGCGTGGTGGCCGGCAGCGAATTGTCGAATCGATGGAGGTTAGAGAGAGACATGGTGTGAAATGGTATGTACAATGAACCAACCGAACCGATGCGTGACTGCACTCCGATCGAATATAGTCGATCGATCCCTACTTATTTCCCAGCGAAACGTTTCATCCGTAATTCTCTCCGTGCAATCCGTTTTTCTTCTTCTCCACATAATTCTTCGAATGCATGAACAATACACCGCGATGTTATATTTTCTGAGAATGAAAATTATACACCCGATTCGTGCGTATGCTGAGAAATCGGAACGCTATAAGGTTCTTACGAACGAGCGAGCCATACTTAACCTCCGAGCGAAATCTGGTGTGCTATTTCCACGAGATTACTTCTTTGCTTTTTTCACACGTCTGCAAGAATTGAAATAGTACATCAAAGTCACATTAGTGATATTAAGATATTAGGAAACAGCAAAGTTCCTACATTTGTAGGAATATTAAAAATTGCTCTTTTGAGACTCAAGGTTCTGTGATTAAGCCAGGGACAAGATTTTACTTTCAAGTGCCTTAATTGTAAATATTATCGTTTATATCGTTTATTGTTATTATTAATTCAACCAGAAGGAAGAAATTATCCTCTTCTTAGCGTTGGTAATCGATCCACCTGACTATATCTCAGTCACGAAGAAATATAATTCTCAGTTAATGTATTATATATTGTGTTACGTTTTCTGTATATTTAAAATGTAATATATAATTACGAATACTTTTACCTGCTATATGTTATAACGCGTGTGCATATTTCTTATACATATTTTATGTATTTTTGCATATTACATGTATTCATACATAAAAATCTATTTAGCGATATACCACGTTAAAATATTACATAACATGAAAGTATAAAAAAAAACACAATAAAAATTATCACCAAAAAGCAATAAACTACTAATAAACTAAAGCAATGCTACAATAAACTAAAATTACATTTTTTAAAAGTTTATCCGCGTGTTTAATTATCTATTAAAATGCCACGAAGTATCGAGACACTACAAGAAATTGAATATCGATATTCCTTGCATTTTTGCAAAATTAAAAAATTCCATAGCTCGACCTTATCGCGCATCCAGATTATCGTTCAAGTATGAAGAAATATGTTAAGTTATTGTGTTCGTTCAATGAATATGTACGGTCGATTGGCAACTTAGATCATGAGAGTGTTCACACCACTCGACGAAAATTGATTGTGTGATTTATATGCTGCCACTGGCAACATGTAATTAATCGATGTTGTGAGGTATTGTTTGTCAGAAACGGGTGAATGTGCGAGGATGTCAAAGGGAACGAGTAAATGCGATCGATTTGCAATAAATGGTACGCGCTCCGTTCGCAGTTCAGACCTTCCTGTAATCATCGCCGCTGAATTTACTCGAACTGTATCGAGTCACAGTAGCATGAACCGGCCGGCTTCATATTGGAGCGATTTCTCAATTTTAATTTAATTACATCGTTCCAAATTCGATTACGATGACGTTCGCAGAAAAATATGCGCTTATCTTATCGTACAACTATCGATATCGAATTTTATTCGAATAAGTTATGCCGACATAAAACAATTATTCTGTATTACAGATAGATGCACACAACGTTTCAAGATTTATGTTTCATCGAAATGCATCGAATACGTGGAAAATCTCTGAAATTTGTTGTTGCATCATGATGAAAACATATTTACAGGAATATTTTATCGACATTTGTAACAAATATGAAACTAACCATCACGATTGATATTGATGTCGACTACTATCCCATCACTAAATTTTCAAGATATAGAAAATACGTTTTGTTTTGAAGATTTTCATTATATTTCTTTTTTTTCGTTTATTTAACTATATTTTTGTTTTCTTTCTTGAACTTCAATTGCAGCTAATTGATATCCTGTTTCAGGTGTAATTAATAGATTTTTATTGGTACTTTGCAGCTAAATAAAAGTGATGATCATCGCGTAGTTTTAAGGGACTTGCAGCCAAACTACACTGGAAAATATCTCTGCGAGGTTTCTGGCGATTCTCCATCATTCACTACTTTGGTAGACCTTGCTTACATGCATGTGGCTAGTAAGTACCGCAATTTTATTTTCGATTCATACGAAGAACGGCCGACACATAAAAACTAATATTATAACAAATAGTTATTGCATCTACTTGCGTTAGATGCTAATTAAATTTGACATATACATCTACAGTTTAGAAGAATTAAATAGCTCAGATTTTTGCTGATTTAAAATGCAATTTGTCTAAGTACGAAACGCAAGTTGTTTAAATATGATGTTTTGCTCGTAACATATGCAAGTTAATTTGAAATTAGCATACATCGCTTCTTTTGGCTGAAAGAGAAGAAGTGCATGCAGACTACAATATGCAATATTTCTATTCTTCGTTAGTATGCAAACTCGTAATCATCAAGTCATTTCGTAAGCAAAGATCTATTCACACTAGAACCACGAAAAGACATTAACAACCTCCGATATCTACATATATAGCTGCATGATATAAGCAAATACAGTTAAAGGGGATAATTTGTTCATTGAAATATTAAGAAATTGCATAACATTGCTGTAACATTAGCGCTGACTTAATATTCCTAAAAAAAACCTGCAAGATGAAATTCTCCTTAGGATATGAATTATATATATAAACCATTGTTTCCTACGGGTTAGAGCATTAAACGTTTTGTACTCGTCTATTAGTTTTTATCTTCATGGCTATTTTATCTTAGAATTAACTAAATAAATTAATCTATTATTATTATTATTTCGATCGCACATACAATTAACAAAATTAATCTATGAAGTAGACCCCTTTCCTTGTTTATCAATTTTTGTTTTATAACACATTTTACAAATATAAAATTTTCCATCCACGCGGAATTAAACTAACCGTAGGATTATTGAAATAAACGACGACGTCAAACTCAACAAAACAAAACACACGAGCAGGAGAAGAGAGACCACAGTGGGTCTCATTAAATTCACCGAACAGGCTTCTTTCATTTCATCATTTATCTTTCACGGTTCTCTTAACCGAGTTACTGTTAATTAACAGCTCACTCCTGATAAACATAACCCTACTTCCATTCAATATCGTCTCACCTAGTTCCTCCGGATTGACCTTTTAATATGCACTATTAACTTTCAATGAATACATTGAATGAATACTCGAATATCAGTAATAAGTCGGCAACCGTTTCGTGACCCATTATTTTTTCATCGATTCACACTGTGCGTCTTCAATTCGCATCATGGCACTTTTCATTATGGCCGTTGACTACGCTCTACGCGATGAACAGAGTGATCATAGCGATAGCGACAAATTAATACGTGATTCGAAAGGGTAGAGCAACGAAACATAGAAAAAGGAATGAAAAAACAAAATGAAGTGGAGACAAGCAGGTAAAGGATAGAATATCGGGGTCTCGTTCCCACCGTCTCGTATTCTCGTTGAACGTCGACTTAACGACGCCACAATCACGGTAGCGATTCTTCTTTGAAGAGACGAGGTGATTGCCTCTCCTTTCCGATCACGGATCGCTCGTAAAAGCTCGATACTGAATCGAGCCTTCGAATCTTGCCTTGTATCCCTCAGACAGTCTCTTGCTTTTCTTCCTTTTCTCCATTCTCACGAGACGGGATGATCGTCCCGCATTCACAACATTACCAAACAAGTTCAAAATGGTAATCTTCAGCGATCGTGTCCTTGAGAGTGATACAGAGAGGATCGCGGGACACAGAGGATTAGCTACCAGGCGGAAGTCATTCAAGCTCAGAAGTGAGACAATTCTTTGACAGCTACCGCTACAAGGAAATTGACTGCCTTCTGTGGACAGCATAATGATCCCTCGAGATGTACATGACGTGTTATGTATACGGAATATCTTACCGCAGGATACCACAAGGTGAAAAAGTAGCGTCCACCTCATCCAACAATGGCGCGTCGCCAGTACCTGTATATGCTCTTGAAATATATGAATGACAATAAATCAAATTGAACGACGTGGCATCGGATGATGGTCGGATAATATATAATTAATAATGGATATCGTCAAGTTAATAAGACAATTAAAAGAGTTGTGATAATTCGAAATACGACATTTTAATGAAAATTTCGATCGATGATTCAATGTTATAAGAGAATTACATGAAACAACAATTAATTCAGTTTTTCTTATTTTCTATTAAATTCGTTGCAACGAACAAAATATAATTCTTTGCAATTCACGAAGATTTGATCTTTTGTTGCATATATCTTCTATGCTCGTACTGGAGCTATAAGTATAATGTCATTAATAAAACTGAACTTCTCTTCTCCTTCGTAACCTACTCTTTATAATATATTAGTCCTTCCATCTCAAAGTAAAGAATTATTATAAATTATTCTAATACAAAATCTTCCATCTTTATACAAAAAACCTCTTTAAGTGAAATAATTATACATTATGTAGTACATAAATTATACATTATTATACAGTTGTACACGTTAATATTTAAATGACTTTATATGCCAAAATATAATAATTAATAAATACAATAATAATATTGATATAAAAGGTATAAAGAAATCCAGTAATCGACTAATGTTAAAATAAAATTAAAAATCAACCAATGTGAAATTAATTATTTTAAATTACCTGGTAAATCGAAATCTTGTTCCGTTATTAAGAAGTTCAATGGATTTCAGACCTCCCGAATGGCGAACCTCAAGTAAGAGTCGAGAAGGTGCGGTATGCAGTAGGAGATACTGTGCGTGCAAACTGCACTGTTCCTTCGGGAAACCCTCCGGCAAATGTCACGTGGACTGTCAATGGGGTACCGGTAGGTTGATAGATGTAAAAACTTCCAAGAGATGTTTGGCGCTTCCGATAAGTTGTCGTTGTAACTCGAATCAATATGTTACTGCTCTTGTCTGCTATATTTCATTCTCCTCAATGAATTTTATTGATCTGCTTTCAATCAAACCTAGTGTTCAATAAAAAAAAGCTTCGCTTTGAAACAACAAACAGATTTATAATTCAATCCCTATTCAATATCCAATAATATTAAATAATATTAAATGTTACTTTTAAAAAGTAATATTATTAAAAATTAATAAACCCAAGTGTATTAATAAAATAATAAATTAATAAATCTAAGGAAATTAAAGTAAACGACTATTTGTTAAGGGGAAAAATATTGAAATGTAAAATTATTGCAAATGATCTCTAAAGTAATCTTTACATTATCCTAATAATAGAAGCTCCAAAATTAAAGGAATTGCGTGCTGATTATTCCTATATGGGGTATAATTTCCATAAATAATGTGCTACAATATACACTTATATTCCAATATTTTCTTTTAAAATGTTCTCGGAACGCTACAAATGCAAATGAACGTCGAAAAAGAATAATAAATCATTTTTAAGCAACTTCTTGAATTTTGTACACGCTTTACGTATTCCTCCTGCGTATAGGCACACGGGTATCGATGTAGGCATGTTGCACATGTCTTTAATTTAATATACCGGCCTGCAATCATATGATCCTGTACAGGTATTTGCTGTTCTCATAAATTCGCCATACGTCAATGATTATTGAGAAACAAAAAAGAAGCTTGAACTTTTAATTGGAATTTAATATTTCACTTTTGACTGCAATGTCGCTGTTAATATTTTATGTTTTATTAGTATACATATATAAATAGATAATTGAACAATCTGAAAGTCACTAAAATAGAAGAAGCAAATTCTTAATTTTACAGATAATGAAAAAAATTCATTTTATAAATATAGATTTTAATATCTCCAAAATATTTCAATAAATATAAATTGTCAAGTTTGGTAAATTATTTTTTCTTTTTTTTTTCAATTTATGTATGTAACGAAGATCGATTAAATCTGATATAACCACTTGTAATATTAAGGTAAAAAGCGAAACATTAAAACAACAGTAAGAAACGTGTTGAGAAAATGATCGATTCGCGAATGCAACGACACGATACCGTTATAAGCGTAGTACAAAGTTGTTCAGGAAATTATACTTGGTTCGGCTATCCTCTAACTACAAGCAACTTCATTTAACCCTAGGTCTCATTTCGGTGCAAACTAGCAATCTGAAACGGTTTATGGATTTCCTAACAATCTGATAAACATTATAATTGTAGTTGAATACACCACAAATTATTTATGGTTCCCTAGAGAGAAGTATTACAGTGTTATTGAGAAGCAGGAAGTACTTACTGTATGTAGTATTGTCCTTATCCTGTTCATTCTCCTTTCCTTTCGTCCTTTTTATGGCAATAACACGTATATTTTATTCATGAACGGACGTTCAACGGACTATTAATTTATTACCATCATAAAATATCTAATGACATTTTAAACTAAAAATATTATCGTCCTTTGTTCGTGTAAACGAAAAATAGTAATTGAAACATGATCTCTAATTAAATATCTTATATCTAACCAAATAGCGTTGAAACTTAAAATCTAAAACAAAATTAAAAATATCTCATATAATGCTATCTTTTTATAACTTTCATTATCCAGTGACGTTAAAAAATTATACTCCTAGTAACACAAAAGACAACGTGCGAAAAGTATTCGTGCCTACCTAATTGTTTTCATCTTTACTAGTTTCAGAATGATTAGCAAATAAAATAATTGCTAAATCTCATTAGTCATGTATTATCACCTAATTTCATATTTTGTAAACGAAATTTTTTATTTCAGGTGAATTCCAGTTTCATAATGAACGTAACGGACAAGCTCAGTGACAATCAGCAAATAATGTGTATCGCAGGATTGGATTTCGAGATTATACCAGATAGCTTTAACAACGGAAGATTACATATTGTTTGCAACGCTAATGTCTTTCATTTGTATAAAAAACAAGCTGGTGTTTTTTTGATCGAGGAACGGCCACGTTTGGCATCTGTACTAGGAACTCGGGAATCTTCTTACATCGGTATATCTTACAGATCTATTTATAATTGTTCGCCGATGGTACTTATCTTTTCCATTTGTTTTGCAATTAATACTGTTTAAAATCCCTATGATATCAGGCTCATCTTTATGAAAGGATTTTCCTAAGTATCAATTACGTAATCAAAAGTATCATAATGCATTCTGGATTTATTACAAAGCTTTGTGACCTTACGTGGTTTCAGATTAACGGCAACGAATCTTTTTATGAATTAATTATTTTATCAATTACAAGATATAAAGGAGAGATTTTTCTCAAGTGTTTTATATTTAATAATTCCTTTTATATTCGTTTGATGTATTTTTCAACGTACCCAAAATAAATATTCATCATTTATCAATGTTTTACGTTAGAGAAAGAAAATAACGGCTACATAATTTCCCGTTTTAATTATTATATGAATTATGTTCTTCTCAAAATTAAAATGTTTGCTATTTCTGGATGTGTATTCATAACGACTAATTCTAACGATAGAAACCTAGATAAAAGAATAAATATATATTTAGATGAATTCCTTTTTCAATATCCTATTCAAGTAATTCATTGTCAGATCCCCGATTAATGATGGAGTTAACATCTCCAAAGGTCGCCTTCCGCAAAGATTTCTTTCTTCTAAAGATTTATGGTAAATCTTCACATAAACAAATCCAAATTATATGGAAGTCTATTGTATATCAATTACTGTACTAATAAAATTCTACATAGTATCTTGTATATAAACGGAGAACAAATAATGGAGCATTAGTATATACCGTAAAAAAGTAACTTGATAACATATTGATCAGGTCAAAGTAATAATCAACTGAATATGCTAATCTCAACTCAATCATGTAATATGCTAATCAAACTATAATCATGCTAATAATAACTGAAATTATACATCAATCACAGCGTAACGTCAAAGTTTCATTGAAATTAGCATGAAATGTAAAATTATGATAATATCAGGAGAGTTCTTCTCAACTGTTTAAATTAATCTTATTGATGCTACCATAAATGGTAGTAAAAGTATTACGATACCAAAATATATACTACAAGAAATTAACTAGAAAAGTGTCTTATGTGTAGTACCTATCTATTACTATAAATCTTAAATCTCGAATATCAGGATCTTAAATAGCACTGAATCAATTAATCGTATTATTCGAGAGATATAACTTTTTCTTTTTCTTTTCTTTAACTTTTTTAATAATAGCTTTATAATATCGCAAGTATATTTTACCTATTTCATTTGCATTACTTTATTTCTTTTATCTATGTTTAAAATTTTTTCATCTATATGATACAATAGAAATGAAAGTACAACGGCACAAACGTAAATGTAGTATTTTGATATATCGTTTAATTTAAAGACTATTAATTGCAAAACAACAATTTCTTCGTATCATTGAAGATTGACTATTCAACAACTAGAACTATCTATGAATATTAGTGTCTAGTTATATCTTCTTGTATGTTCTATATATATTTTTTCATAGATTCGTATGTATTGTTTTATTTGTTTCAGGAGGTGCAGCAACACAATTTAAAGAATGGTTCTTGAATGCCGCAGTTACGCTGTTGCTGTGCAGTTTTAGATAACAACGATGAACCCGTTAATCACCCTATACGTATATGACTGTATCGAAATGAGAGGGCAAATTGTTTGTAAAATTTTGAAATTAAGTGCGACGAGGGAAGAGCGACAAAAATTTTTCGTTAACATAAATATCGACCGTATGTTATTCGTGTAAATAGGATAAAAATTTAGCTAATTATCTACATGTAATTGCGACCTGCGCTGTCTCGTTGCAACGAGACGAATTTATAACCTGAATAACATGTCATAATATTATGTATTAGATCGACGATGTGTCGCGCCAAAGTGTTCGAGAACTTGTTTCAGTACTATTATATCGTGTTTTCTATCCTCTGACAATGATTTTGATACCTCTTCCGTAAAACATTCCGTAAAACATAACTGCCACACTGTATCATCACAAGTTTCTAGGTAAAAGCTGTTATTATTTGTGAATGAAGATTTACTTAAGTGAAAAACAAATAAATAATTCACCTTCGTTACTTTCGTCTTTTTTTTACTCAAATTCCTCACCTACTCGTCTTGATCAAATGATCTTGCAATGCAGTAGTTTATACTTTCAAATATAGAATTGTTACTTTTATTGCAATAGTGGTAAAATTTGTTTACTATTTATTAGAAAGAAGTATATAAGCATAAAATAAAAAGTAGTGCCAACAAATTAATAAATAACACACATTTACAGAATGTGAATATCACAAAATGATAGCTAAAATATCTTATCACTATAAAATTTAATGTTCCTTTGAAATGTCAAGTAATTATTATCATAGCTTAACAAAAGTACAGAACAATGTAATTTAATCACATTACCAATAAAAGTACAGAACAGATTAGGTAAAAACGCATAATTTAAAAAAGTTGATGTTTTATAAGCGTTCTCAATCTTCCTTCGGCATTTGATTTTGAAGTTTCATTTCTATTACATCCACTGTCGCGTCTCTAATTTTACTTTTCTCAAGACCCAGTTGCTGAATTTTTTCCATTTGCTCGGTAACATAAGCTACTCTCCTATCGAAGTAGTCTTTTGCATCTGGTACCTTCTTCTGAGCATAATAACCAGTTCCAATATCAATTAGAACATTATTAGTATCTACCAGTTTTCCAACCACATACATGGATCCAGTTAGTGGTACAAGAATTTCATTACCTAAAATAAATTCAATGATATTACTAAAATTAAGCAAGTTAAGCATTCTCACATTTTCTAACCTTAAAGTATTAAATATCAAAATGATTCTTTACACTAGAATTTACGGGATAGAATACTAATGTAACTATACCCTCCATGGACGGAGAAATCTTCTCGAGGCATGATCCTGATTCTTGAAATTTACTTTGAGCAATTTTTAACGTTTGCAACGAATCTTGGAAAACACCGAGTTCTTGATCCAATTGTTGCTTCAATACTGTGAGTTGTTGAAGATTTAAAGTAGTTAAATCTATTTTTTGCAGATGCGGCGCTTCTGTCATCGAGATTTCTGACATTTTAAACTATTTATTATAAAAACTATGTGCAAACAAACGATTGACACACGCGCTCCAGCCCTATAACCAAAAACGGTCAAACACCGGAGCCAAATAGCACAGCCCAACTCATATATTACATGCATGTAGTTGCTGCAAGCGTTTGCTAGATGGCGAAATCATCTGCACGTTCTAGCGACATCTGGATATGATAATATGGCTAAAATTATTATAATTACAGACTTGTTTGTGACACCTGTACCTCGCGTGTTCAGTTTCCATGCGATTCTCTACTTTACCGGTTGGGTGTTTGGTTTTCATACCATTCTATACTTTATCAATTGGACGTAAAATAACATTACTACATTAGCAGTAGTTAATATTGAAACAAAAATTTAAGTAAAATAGGAATTGTCTTAGACAGACAAAATAAATGTTTAAATTTTACTCTTTTATATATGTTTTTAAAGTGACATTCCCGTAAATTAATTAAAAAATGAAATGCAAGTCCAACTAATTTGTTATTTATATACACAAATCATTTTCTTATATATACAATAACATGCATAATAAAAGTATACAAAATGCAATCATACGTAAACACAGACTGTTGCAATATGATTAGTGCATTTTATGAGTTGGATATAATTCATTCTATCATTTTATCTTAATATTCATTTCATCCATTTCAAAATAATTTTTGTCTCAAAAAAAATGTTATATATTTTTTCCCCTTTCATTATGTTTTAAAATTCATAATAAAGACAGAGCATCTTTCTTCGATGGCGAAAATCTGCCATTTCTATTTTGTATGTAATTCATGTTCTCCTCGTCATTTAGTTTCCGAAGTAGAGACCCGTAATACGAAAAGAAATGGCCAGACTTTTTATTACAATGAAAGCATCAGATTACTTTTCTTTAGCACTTTGGATCTTTAATTTCCGCACTGAAACCTACTTTAAGTGGAATATCGATATCTTCGCCGAAAAAAAGTCTAAAAGTCGTGGATATATCGTGAGTATGTGAGTAAAATAGCAAACGAACTGCAGAAGAAAGGTCTATGACTTAACGTATCTTCTCTGTGGTTTAATATTAATATTATTCCAATTTGATATAATGAATTTGCAAATCTATTCCAATTGAATGCTAATAATGAATTTACTATTCATTTATTTAATAGAGAAAATTGAAGACATATTTACTGGTATATGTACTTTATATTCAAAACGAAATTATATAATGAAAATAAGGGATCTCATTAAAGGTTTAACATATTTTTATTATCGTAGCTATTTACATGCCGATTTAATGATAAATACGTGTCTTTTTTAGTTTGTATTATTTAGTGAATTCTCCTTATCATACATAACATACGAAAAGTATATCTATTTAATAAAATTACCATTCTACTAAGATATTAAATAAACAAGGAGAAACGTGTTATTGAAATAACATTGTCTTCGTTGTTCATAAATGAAAAATTCATGGATATTGTATTTATTATTGCTTAAATAAATTACCTTTTATTACTCGAATGTAGTCATCATTTAAAACGAATCTTCATTTTTTTTAAACATTAGAGCTGCTAAAATATTATGAATGATTAACGGTGCTGAAGGTTATTAATGCTATGCACAATAGATTTTTACAATCATATCACATTATTCACTTTATTGTAGCTGCTTCTGCATATGTTATATATATATATATATATCTTTTATTTAGTTTTAATAACTAGGTACATTATCATCCATCATAATTGATATTGTACATCGGTACAGCTGCGTGCACAATGCATTATAAATAATTAAAAAGAAATAATTGCTATCTAATTATAACTATGTCACTGTACTCATGTAACTACGTTATTTATATGGTTATGATTGAGCTGCCAATGTCGAGTTTTTCTCCACTATATCAGTAATCAGTTGTGTATCTTAAGAAGTATTAAACCACGTATGTACAGGGTGCATCTGAAGATAAATCGAAGCTGTGGAATAATTCTTTTCGTAATAAGATTATAAAATGATATAAGACATTTTATGTCTTCTTTCATATTTCATAGTAAGATTTTTCGTACATCCAGGAATTTTCTTTCAAAGATTGTCCTGAAAGAGAATTATTCTTTCTTTCAAAACTAAAGTTATCCTTTTATCTAAAGCACAAGCTATTACACGTTCCTCTTCCAAATTTATTCCATAACATTCTTTATTTTTCATTTAATATATCATGTATCATAATTTTTATTGCACCGTGTACATAAACGCCATAAATGCCACTCTGGCAAAGTTTCTTCTTTAAAATAAGTAGAATGTAACTTTTGTTAAGAATCCAGCATATAAACATGCGTCATATACATTACAGCGTTTGAAAGCGCAGCTGTGCGATGTTAACAATTTTACTGCGCTAGTACAGATTTGATATAGATGCGTCCGTTTTCGTTTTGCGTCCTATTTCATTATACAACATATATTCACACACTTTATTACACTGTTGACTGTCGCTAATAAGAACAGTTTCTCTACGGCGATTACACAACTCTTTTTTCCTCTATAGAACTACTTTCAGACACGTGACATTTAAGCACTTCTATTCATATTTAATGACGATTGTAATAACAATTATTTTGTTTATTGGACTTGCTTTCCGTGTATTAATAAAACAGCGAGGTTTTGGAAAAGTCTGTTTTTTAACGCTTTCAAGATACATTCACATTTGACAGATATTTTTTGCAATACTTTTCAAAATGAATTGTATAGTATATTAAATTGTACGTTATACGAGTTTGTCAACTTAATTTATACAAGAAACGATAAATATCATATTTTGTTAGAACATAATATAATTTTTTATAGAGGAACATTTAACGTTAAATATTAAAATTATTATAAACCGTATTGCTTAGAAGCAATAGATTATGATCAAAGATGTCAAATGCAAATATATCTTAACTTATACGGTTGACATTACAGTGATTGACGAAGTACAAGGAGTTTTTAATATTTTCAATTTTAATCTTATTGTACGTATTGTACATATAGCTTGCGATATTGTATTTGTGATAAAATTAGATTATTTGCTCTATATTTTTCCTTAATTAACCCTTAAAAGCTAATTGTTCTAAGCTTTTAATGCAATTATATATTTTGTAGATATGCTTTTTCTTTACTTAAAAAATTGTTATCATATTCACAATCAAAGAGAGAACAATTTTAACGAAGATAATGAAAATTTAATATATTTTGGATGTTATTGTTAGCTCTTAAGGGTTGTTGAAATTCAGATTGTCGAGCGAGTGCACGCATAGTATTGTCTAGAATTTAATTACAACGAAATGTTTTTTCATTGATCCCATGATAGACAAGGATGTCCATGAAAGCACATTATATTTCCTTCTGTCTTGTAGCAGATCAGTTTTCTATTTTTACTAAAAATCGAAGAGAAATGAATTTAATTTTCAAGAGCGAATTTAAATATCTTTCTGTCCTAAAAAATGAGTATCATAAATAAAGTAATTTTTTAACGAAGTAATAGTAAGAAGCATTTACGTGTTTGTTATCAATCAATTTTGGATTAAAAGAATGTAATATTTCATCAATTTCTTTTTATCATATATATATATTGATATAAAGTGCTTATCAAGCAATACCTCATTAACTTTTTTTGTACGTTTTTGATAAATTTATGGTTTCTATAAATAATTCTAAAACAAAAATGTACAAGATCTATGTACACTAAAAATCTCATTTATAAGAGTTGAGTATAACTGTTTGTACTAGTTTTAACAAAATAAGTAATAAATTATCTTAGGTAATTTATTATAAATAGGTAATTTTCACAATATATGTCAGTCAATGGTTGCAAGTCAATAAACTATCAGTCACGGAAACAACAACTTAAATTACTTAAATTTACTTAAAAATATTATTGAAGAGCTAAGTGATCAATTGATTAATTCGTAACTTCAATAGTGAATGATAGAAGCAACAAGATTTCCTCAATTTATTAAAAGAAAGTAATTATATATATATGTATATCGTGTCAAAAAATTCTATATAACATACAAATTTTAACGTTACAGAAACTTCTTCGGCGCAAAATCAATCGTATATAAAACCTAATGACGCAAAGCAACAAATATCTTATAAAATATCAGTACATATATTTCATAGCGAATCAAAACCGATCCGCAGCATGACTCTCATATTTGTGTTTGCGTATATTGTTTTGAGGTAGGAAGAGTGAAATTCATCAGGAGACACCACGAACCATTTCTAATGGTTAGAAACACGACGAGCACTTATACCCAGAAACGAACGTTTTAATTGATTTTCGATCTCTGTTAATTGAGACGAAACGTGGAGACTTTTTTTCCTTTCCACGGCTTGTACCTAACGTCTTATAGCTCATTATCGTCTCCTCCTTTTTTTTTTCTCGTTCTTAATGACTCTGCTTCATTGGTAGGCGTTAATGAAGAATACTACGGCGATGAAAGCTTCGGCACACAGAAAGAAATTGCAGAGCGCAAGATATTTACTTTCTCCACGACGATCGTCTACTTATCATCTAGGCTTCTCATGCTTATTTTCTTCTTATTCGTTCAAACATTAACTTTAATCTCCTCTAATGCTATTACGCTTACTCTCTATGTATCTTTATGTTCTATTGATTATGCTACCTTTATGCATTCACGCTACGCTTATGTAGCTCGCAAGCAATCATTATTTGTTTACCTCTTTTATTTTGCGTGTAACTTGACACAGAAATTGTTAGAATATTGAGAAGAACATCATTGCTGGAACGCCAGCTGTGTGGAAGCGAGTATGTTAATTATTCTGCATGTACACAAACATCGAACTTTCTGGTAATAGTCATTCTGTGCAAAAGTCTTAAATGATTTACATGTTCTCGTTCCTCTTTTACATACTGACAATTTGAACATAGAAATATGAAATTTTAGTGACACCTGTCTTCGTTCTAGTTTAGAATCATTAATTATTTGAGTCAAGTATCTCCTGTCATTGTGCTTCGTTAGTTGACAATGTCCTAGTGAAACGTTTTTAATATACTCAATGGAAATTCTATGTTATTCTGCCTGAATGGCTTGCTCATTCCAAACGATTACGACAAAAAGTAATAAAACAGAAAGCTGTGTGCTTTCATTGCACGTTCAATCAGTCAAGTTGTTCCAAGTTAAACGACTGCAGCTTGATAATTCTGATGTTCCAAGAAGTTAATAATAAAATGTTTGAGCCCTGTACATTATGAGAATAATTATTGAAAAGATGTAAAATTTCGATCTTACATCTCATATGTTCAAGAACATATTAGCATAATATGAATGAGATTATGAACACATTAATCAATTTAGCAGGCCGACAAAGAAATGCAATGAACCATTTGTTCTGAAATTATTCTCGATCAGCTCTATCGAGTGTCCTTAATTACAAAATAATGTATCTAGATTACGATAACATAAAATATATTTGTTTATGTAAACGTATGAATACATTTTGTTTAATAAACTTATGAATATACATTTTATTTTCACCATGAACATCTAACACTTTTGCACGGTATTACACGTTCTCATTTTAGAAGATCGATTTTCGATCTATTGTGTTATTCGTGTTATGCACTAACCATGTATTTTGAGTTTCTGAAAAAATTGACATTTTAACAAGCATATCCTATTCACTCTCATCTTCTTTTGCCATCTAGAAACTTCTATTTAGATATTTTTAATATAATATACTGATGTACTTCAAAGAAAGGAAGATGATATAACACGTTTTCTGGCTTATTGTTAATATCATATATATTGTACGTACATGTGTACTGTGTATAGTATTCGACTGGACATTTTAGTAACTTGCTCCATGCCTTCTCTTCTTTTTCCCAAACATAGTTTCCTCCAGACGTGTATTTTGTTATATAACAGAATTCCAAAGAGATTAGGATGAAAAATAACAGATTCATCAGGTATCACAGCCCTAACTAGATGAAATAAATAATTGCAGATATGAAAAATAAATATAACGACCGTTGCTATTGGCAGTGAATTTCGAGAAATGTAAAAGATATTAATGTAGTTAAGAACAAATTAGTATTATAAAATGCAATAAATATGAGTTAAAAGGATACAGAACTAAATATGTAATAGGAAATTTTGATAATTGCATGTTCTTCCTATTTTTCTTATTATTTATCAGAATGTGATATATGTAGTTAGAAAATCGCGTGTTTTCATTTCGCGTTTACACGAAATCGAGTTCGTACCATTTCTAACAAAGGTTACAATAATTACATTAGCCGCCGTACAATCATTTAAAATATAAAGTGACTCACGTTTGTATTCTTGTTTCGATCACGTTTAACGTTCATGAAACACGAAAATTATACTTTTACGAGCAAATTGTAGTTTACGTAAATTACCGTGCAAGATAATTGCATGCTTACACTTTCGTAAAAAAGGTACAAACGCTTGAAAATGATTAAATCATGGGAAATATAAATATTGCCTGTTTTTCATTTGCTTAATACAATATTGCATAAAAGCTATTATAAAAGTAAGTTTCACAACGTACATTTTACGAAGAACAGCGAAAAATATCAATCTGACGTTCTTTTTTACGTTGTTAACGTTTGAATTTTCTTTTCCTCTTTTATATAAGGAAATAATTCCATCCGGTGATAACCGTGATAACTTTATGTAAGATTTATGTCGTACTGTGTAGACGTTATTTAAAAATATATTCCTCTTAAAGCATGATATCTGGAAAGGAATTTGGATTTAATGTTTTTGTCTTTATTTAATTAGTGATTGTATCAGAAAGCTCGATTAACAGTATCAAAGTTGTACATCGTTAATGGATTAGTCTCGCGAGACCAATTTCACCTGTTTCTCAAGTTTCATTAATATGCCTTTTTTTTAATAGAAAGCATACTCAGTCAAAACAGTAACGAAACGTTTTATAAAATTCCGAATTTTTTTCTAAAATTTACACAAGTAGAGCATCTCAACGACGAAAAAAATAAATAATTAACATTTGAGGATAGAAGAAGATTAATAAAATGTAAAATGTATGCACCTATTATGAATAAGTGAAATATTCCTCGTAACGTTTATATAAGTATATGCTGTGATGGTTACGTTGATTTATACAAACTGCGTCGCTTATTACGATTAGTGTTTTACGAATGAATAAATGACATTGACATAATCATTTTTAGATTTATTTGTGAAATGTACATTACCGCTCAAAAGTCTCCGCTTTGTTCATTTTGATGAAATATAATTTAATTAAAAAAATTAAGGTGTAATGATCTTATCTTTTCTTATAGAAATATTATTAAAGTAATTTTTTCAAATTTTCAAGCGATTTTAACGATTAAACCTTCCGTGATCATTCTGTTACTTGAAAAGTGTAACATCCTCCTATCATTCGAAATCTTCAACTAAAATACCTACAAAGAAGTACAACAAAATATCTAATTTCTAAAGAAAAGCAAAATTCCCTTTTGCATAATAGGGAATCCTCTTCGATCTATAAAATCTAAAATGAAGGTAATGTCAATGTCATCGATGAGTTTCTGAAAACTTCATCCGATGAAGTCAATGCGTTTTACGTAATATTTTAAAAGGAAACGTTATCGATTAGAAATCCGTGGACGCTCGTTCGCGAGGACAGCACCAAATGTAACTGAATTCGGAGAAAGAAGGCCCGCGTAACAGTAGGCCACCCTAAGGCAGTGTGTACATAGATAATAAAATCCTTGATTGTTTGGTACTTCTTCGAAACGAGCTATTTCCATCTGGTTCGTTGCTCGTAAAAAATATTTCTCTATCGTTGAAGATATGAAACCATAATATTCGCACGAGAGGCTCGTGCAACAATAACGCCACATACAATTGGCCGCAAAAATGAATAATTAAAGCTTTTCGTCTTTGACTAGAGAACATTCATCGTGATGCAGTGATATTTTTCTTTTTTTAAATCGATGTCTTTCTATAATCTTACTTCTTGTCCTTTTATCGAACGATTCGATCGTTCGTTAAACTAGGAGATTTACATATCTTTATTTCCTTTTTAAAGAATACTTAATCGGTGATTTATAATCTATATATATATACTGAAGCACTTATCGTAGCGATTATTATTGTAATACGCACAGTTATCTAAAGCTATCTAAATACGTTATTTTTCTACATGTTGCTTACGCATGTTTCTGCACAAGAATTCAACAAATATTCATACATATACATTATGTACATCCTTGACTGCGATCTAAAACTACACCAACGCATCCTCTATCACTATATACATGAAGCACACGATACACGACTCGTCTGTATTTAAACTGTTTACTACGTTATTCTCCAATTTAACCATAATCATGGCGTGTAAATATAATTCGGTATTTAATCATGGAAGGCCTTCTTCTTCGTAATATTCACCTCCAAGCTACATCTTCTATCTCCTCCTCGTCTCCTTCCATCTTTATCCTTTCTTTTACGTCATGTGCAGGTCACCCTTCAATATTCTCGTGAAAGTCTTCTTAAACTGCTGGTTAGCCAAGGCGTAACAAAATGGGTTAATAGGACTGTTAGTGTAACACAGGAAGTATGAGAACATGAATAGATGTTCGTTCGTGCACGGTTTGTTCGAACAGAAACCCTCCACTAGCGCCAAAATGTGGTACGGTGTCCAACAGGCGACAAACGCGCCCAGAATAAAAGATATCGTCCTAAACGCTTTTCTGGCTCTATTCTCTGTTCGAGACTTCTGTCGTCCTAATAAAGGATCCCTTCTTTGCGTCTTGGTCTTCAAACGTTTGCCAATTGTCTTCACGAAATCTTTCCTGGACCCACCTTCCTCGTTGCTTCTACAATCTTTTTTCTTCGATTGTTTCTTTGGATCCTGTTCGTTTCCTGTTGTGCCAGAGATCGTTGGAACCATGCTACCGCTAGAGGATGAATTCTGAGGAGGATTGACCTTCGTATCCGGATCCGAAAACTGATTCATCGCGCTGTTAAAATTTTCCACTGTAGGTGTGCTGACAATGGTCGTCACAGGCTGTTGCTTCGTGTCCTTCGCCTTTACTGTAACCTCTGTATGCACTTTGCTAACGGTTGGTGAGGTCTGAGAAGCAGCGTTCGATTTCTGAGTGATGAATACACGAGGAGGATGCGTCTGACTGGATGCATTAGACATCACCGGTTGAGGCTGATTTTGTTTATTCTGACCCGATTGTTGGTTGTTGACTTGTTGCGCCGTAGCTCTGATTAGAGCAGCTTGTAACAAACTCGTATTCGGCGCTGCAGACACGTTTCCTAAAATTGGAGATGACGGTGCACTCGATAGAGGATTCGCTAAGCTGTACGACAAAGAAGACGATGGACTTTCGTAAGAAGGACTTGGTAAAATTACCGAACTCTCGTCCATGTATCTCAAGTCTCCGCCATCCAAGCCAGTCAAAATGTCGTAAGTACCAGTGCCATGAGAAGACACAACGAGTGACTTAGGTCTGTCAGATAACGAAGTAGAAGGACTGTCAGAGACTTGTGGACTACTTTGAAATTGCGTAGGCGGTGGTATAATATTTTGTTGGCTGCTGCTAATAGACCGAGTAGGATGAGTGGGTGGTGATGTCTCAGCGGAGGTCAAGGGTTGCTGTTGATTGGGACCATCACCATTCCAGTGAGACTGTTCAGGTGTCAACGTCTGACTACTCGATTTGTCAGGATCTAGCACGTTGTCTGTATCTAAGAGACTCAATTCTTGGATCTTTGGCAATGTCTGAGCTTTCTGTGTCGTTGTACCTATGTCGCACGTCGAGTTCACCGAGAGAAACTTTTTCGACTGCGTGTTCATGTCAATCTTCGCGGGTACGATTCCATTTAAGTGGCCATTAGTCGAGAAAACTGGAAGAGCGCCAGATTGAGCAACCAGTCCAGCTAGAGAGGATCGTTTTCTGATGCTACTGAGCTGTTGAGCCGGGCCCATAGTGCTCTCTTCGTCGGAATCAAACGCTGGACTACTAGATCTTTCTGATTTTTCTGTCTCTGTGGGAGCGGTGCTTCCATACACTTGCTTTTCAGTCGAATCGGTTGCACCAGTTCCAGAAGTCTTTGAGGAAGATTTCTGTCCTGAACCATCTCCACCTGTTCCTTCTTCAACCGATGCACTCAATTTTGGCTTATCCTGGCTCAAAAGAGTGCTCTGTGTCTTCGATATTCCTATTCCTGCTGCACGACCTGCCATGCCAGACATTGCACCGGCACTTAGAGCAACCATGGATTGCATCTTTCGCTGTTTTGCCTCGCTCTTCTTCTGCATGTCATAAGCTGTCTTGTATATACCACCGTAAAGAATAAATAGAACCACGAGTGTCGTCCAATAATAGCCAATGATAAGAGCAGTGTTAAAAACTGGATCTTTAAGAAATTGAACAGTGCACTGGCCAGGATCTAAGTCTCTATAGCCGATAAAATGTTCCCAACCGAAAATACTGATAAAGAAGAGCAAGGCTGGGATAATCCAAGTAATGGTGACCATCCAGATTACGCGGTTTTTCGTGCGCCAGCTGCGATATCGTGCCGCTATTTTCACTGAACAAAATCGATCAATCGTAATCAGTAATACTGTGTACTGGGATACCAGGCATACCGTGTAATCTACGGACAGCCATAAATCGCAAAGCAAGGGCCCAAGATTCCAATATCCCATCAGAACGTAGACCGTGTAGAATGGCATGGAGACGGTGCCTGTTTAACAATTGTGTCACGATTAGATCAATTCAACATAGAAGGTATCACACTGCATGTAAATTATTCTAACAAAATTCTATGATTGCAAGCTTGGTATGTACTGAAATCCTAAGGCGAAATACAAATATTTTAAAGTGTTATTTCTAAAATAGCAAGGAGGAAATAGAGGAAAATGGAAAAAAATAACCCACTACGTAATTTCACTGAAGTATAACGTGTAATGAAATGTAATAAAATACAAGTTGTAATTGTATTGTAATGCATAATATTTCTATATACTAGTAATTTTAATTTAGTAATAATTTAACTATCTAATGTTTCATACACAATTTTCGTTTACTCTACATATATAAGTCCAGAATATTTGTGTCAATATGACCAACGCTTCTAATAAATAAAGTGTAATTATATTTTGTTATCTTTTCAAGGCAATATCATTTACAAAAATAAGAATAATTTACCCATAGTTGTACGATAAAAAAATATAAAAGCAGGAAAACTTACCAATAAGCATATCAGTAGCTGCTAATGAGGCAATGAAGTAGTTGCTCGGTTGTCTGATGGTCCTATCTACGATAAATGCCAGAAGGACGAGAATATTACCGCCGACAGTTAACAGTATGCATAATGCGAGGGAGAAAGCAATCAGTATCGTCTGCCAGAGTTCGAAGGGCGGTAGAACAGGCGCAAAAGGCTCCGCTGTTTAATATATAGAATGTCTTTTCAGTAAAAAAGCGCTTCTCATTTCTGTTCAATTATAAATAAAAAGAAGTATTAATATTGGGTCCCTGCATGCTGTTATGTTTTAATCTTGTCACTATTTTATTCATTAAGTTGGAACCATCATTAATTAATTTTTTACCAAAGTTGATTTTGAAATAACATGTATATATATAAAGTGTAAGCACCAAACATAGTAGAGAATATTATTGTTTTCGAGTTAAAAAATTTCATGACTTATAACTAACCTATTTAAGTAATATGCTAATAGTAGTTAATGTGTAATATGTTATAACGAATAGTAGATATATAATACACTCTAATATACTATAATATATTAATTAAATAATTAGATATATATATCATTAGAATTGTTTGTTAAAATTATTCATGACGACGTTTTAATGATAAAAAGCAATTTCGAGTAAATGTGGCTCACTAAGTTTGAGTAATGGCATCGAGAAAAATTTAATTGTGTGTTACCAGTTGATAAGGTTGTTGCATTTCCTGTTATCGTTCCGTTGGTAATATTTGACGGAAACCAGTCTGACAGAAGTTCTACATATTCCCCGCTGCTCCAGCGCGGATCATCCGGGTCAGGCCAGCTTCCATTTAGCTGCGAGCATTCCGTCAAAATCTGATTGTACATGCGACAAAGACGTTCCCGTTGCCTCTCCCGTTTCCTAAAAATTGTATTACAAATATTAGAGTATTCGTACTTAGACAAAATACTGAAGAAAAACACGTTAAGGATATTTTCATCAGAAATTTTTATTTTTAAAAACGCGAAGTTAAACTAATTGCTATTTTCTATTTCAGAAATTACATTTATTGTTATTTGATTTTAAACTTATTCACTGTTGCACAACAAAGTAATATTTTAGCTTGAAGAATTTAATTTTGGGGTAGATCAGAGTAAGTTGAGGCAGAAATTATTTAGACATTGGATGCGCATAGTTATTTTAGAACAGCTGAAAATTTTAGTATGATAGACTGTATATGTTGGAACATGCGCATTAGTGGAAGTTATTTAATTGCTTCAATTTCCTCTTGTTGATTCTTGGAGTCTTCTGGAGACGTTATATGAAACTTTATACTCTGAATTAGTTTGACTTCATATCGCGTCGTTTGAAGATAAGCTGACTTCGTTTCCTTAATTCTTCACATAGATAGTATATACTTTACTTATCTCTATAGTTTTTGTTAATCAGAATATAACGATGATGACATCATACAAAGACAATTATTATATAAAATGCGCTATATACTAAGATTTCATCATTTATACCGTACTGAACCTTTTCAAATTTTCGCTTCTGATACACAATTACTTCTATTAATAATCGGACACTCTTTAAAATGGAATAACCTTTTTAAAATTGAATCAAACGTCTTCAAATTTTTTTATTGTTTTTATCTTTTTTTTTTTTGAGAAGTTAGAAAAATTAGTTTGCTAGATGACGTGTATTATTTAAAATTTAGGAAAAATTGGAATTGGTCGAAATCGCGAAGAAAAAAGTAAAAGTAAAAATTTTCTACAAGCTTTTTTTATCTAGGCCTATAATGACAATTTAAACAACACATTTTGAGAATTTACGCCAGTTACATATATACGTACTGCTATGAGCGACAAACGGTGATAAATGGTGAAAATCGCGAAAATAGATGTAAAGACCTTTTTACAATCTTCATCCTTCGACGCCTGTCGCTTCTGCATCAATCGATTTTGATGAAATTTTCAGCATATAACTGATATAACACAACTGATATAAACCTTTAAAATATGTTATTTGAATTTCCATTGCAAGCATAGATATAAAACAGACTCCCTTTGCCTGATTTATCAATCACACAGTAAAAACGTTAAAAAATATAACTAATATTAGAACTATCGACAGCAGTATGGAACTTGTACCAAAGAAATCAAACTGAAAAGTATAGAAAAGAAATACACGGCGCAAGAGACAGGACAAACTTTCATCCCCATATTTGACAAAAAGATCATTCAAACTTAAAAATGTATAGTCGCGAGTTTATGAAATTTCTACGAGAAATAGTTAAGATTATTTGATCAATTTTGATCGATCTGGTAAATTCTAGCGTTGACAGCCGTCGTTAATAACATATACAATATCGATCATCTCAAAGTTTACTTCCTTATCTTGAAGAAAATTATTATTCCAAAACTATTAGTCTGTGTTCATTTTCAAACAGAATATTAACAATATCTGTTCTAGATATAAGTTGGTGATTCAGTAATGTATTGGCAAAATCGTAGTGTGTCACGATTTGCTACAAAAGGCATTAGGAGGTATCATCGAATCGTAAGGGCGTTACTTCTTTAGTAATGTTCGTTAGCATCGAAGAAAATGTGACAGCGATATTTCCTGATTTTAGCTAGTGACATGCACATGCCTCTTGCTCTCTATGAAACATTGCTGCAGTGGCAACACGAGAAGCAAGTCAAAGGCTGAATACACCGGGCACACAATGAGCTTGAAATAAGCATGAATGGAACCACATCCATTCCTCTCTCGCAGGTCCCTGTCGCCGCTAGGCAAGAAACGATGGGCTGCGCCTTAAAGAGGGTAACTCGTTTTTAAATAATTTAGCCAGTCGATCGTAACTGTTCCGGGTTAAACATACCTCTGTCTCTTGCATTTTCTAGCTTCACGTTTATGAAAGATCTGATTAACGTCGTTCATTCATGAGTTTAGCTTACAAAATATTCACTGCTTTTTCATACAGTTTTATATAGGTTTTTTTAATAAAATTAAAACCATCCAAAATTAAAATTAAAATGTGGGTTAAGTGATATACTTGTAATTTAGAATCCACTGTAAATGGCTTATATACACACTGCCTGCATCAATTATTTTGCATTTACTGGGAGTCTAGAAAATTCCTACTTTGCTTAGTACTTCGTATTATAAAATAAGACTTAATACTATAAGAAGTTTGTAATAAGGCAATTAGAATATAAGTGCAGTTAAAAGCGTTTATACTGAATATCACAGTTGATGTATTAATTTTTATAGCTGGTAGTGTATTTGTAATACCGTAATTATTTCTATTATTGTTACTAACATTGATGTAGTTAAAAAAAAGATGTTTTATAAGTTTGTAAATATTCAGCTAATTGCTATTTTTATATTTCATATTATCGTTTTGCATCCTGTAGTTCCTGGGATGTACTGCACACTTTTCGATAAAAAAAACCTTCTATCATATACAACTTTTTATTTTAATTACGTTCTTTAAGAAGAAGTGCAGCAATGTACAGGAGGAGAAACTTCCATGAAAGAAATACTAAAATACCAAAATATTTTAACTTCATGTGATTGTAAATATGAGTATAATGCGGTATTTAAATTTCATGAAAATGGTAATGAGGTATATGAGCTATAAACTCGCACTTCATAGAAGCGGGTAATTTTTTGTAAAACTGAAAAGGATGCGTTGCTTAAAAAACGGGTATGAAGAAATTTTACGTGAAATTTTCTTATTCCTACATCTATTAAATTTTAATAAATTCCACATCAATTTTATGAATACTAAACTTTTGTTCTACTATAATTAGAATTCTTTTTAAACAGATAAAATATAATTTTACATGGAAGTTCCTTTTAAGAATGCATATTCAGTGAAACGGTCTAGTGACTATAATATTTTTAAAATAAGAAAACCATAGATTAAGAGTAATATACTCAAGCAAACACGTTTCAAAGAATTCTTTTTACTGCTCTAATTTTTGCCAAAAACGATCCTGATAATAGTCCTTGATTATCGTTCTTCCCCTGAATAGTTAAAATAGTTTTTTTGAAAATTCAGACAATTAAATAGTTTATTTTATCTGAAAAATGGCTTATCGTATTTTGCGAGTCAACAATCCCAATTCGTACCAGATCTTTTCAACGTTCTACTTCGTTACATTCAGTATAATAACTAATTTAATGATTAATTAAATTTTTGGAATTGTAAAATTATTGATAGAAGCAAGGCTTAAAATTTTACACTTCCTTCCAGCCAGAAGTTAATCGAAGGGTTTACACGAATACAATTAACTCGAACGTCTTCGGTTTCGAATCAGATTTGCAAATCAATAAGATCGTTCTAAGATTATTAGAACAAGTTTCTGCGAACGCAGACAATGAAGCCACGCGAATAAAAGATGAGAGAGATGAGATCCATTGTTTCAATGTTCTCGAGGGTAAATACTTGTCCTCGTTATAGCAGGCTTTCTCTTCAAGTTGCACCACCGTGAAATGATTCGTAAATACTTGTCCTCGTTATGGCGGCATTTCTTTTTTACGGCTCTGGCAAGTGAAATGATTCGTAAAGAGGAGCCAACTACCTGTAATTAACTATAACTTCGAGCGAACATCATACCGACAAAGAACAAATCTTCGTATCAGTACAGTACATGTATCAGGGCCTAAACATGTTAGATCAATACCCAATACCCGTGCCACATTAATTGTTATTTCACCACAAACATGTCTCAAAATTCATATTATAAACATAACTCGTAAGATTAAATACTAATATTAATATTTTAATACTAGATATTCAAAGATATCCCCATGAGGGAAGAATATTTAGAGACAAGAGATCAAATGGGAAAGTGTATTAGTAAAAAAGAGTAACAGAACAGTCTGATTCAGGATATTGAACGCTTTTTCTGCTAAAAAATTTTACTGTGATTAATACTCCCCCAAAATATAAGTTATCCAATTTATCCAATAATATTACACCACCTTTTTATATATTTTATATTTCGATACATAAAATACAACGACAATTTGGCAAAATTCCAGAATACAATTGTAGGTATACACATAAGCAGAATCTGATAACAGAAATTTATTCATCAATCTAATACTTCCTATTTGTCCTTAATTTAAAATATAAGCTTTCTAGTAAATATATGTTTCTTTCTTTTTTTTTTTTAGTGATACAACGAAAGTTAATCAAGAAAATTAGTTCACGATTTAAAATAACGAAGATTAAAGATACTGTAACTGTAAAGACAAGAGAGAGTATTTAAACGAGTTCGAAGAGGGAGCACGGGAGTATTGGTAAGAGCCGAATGTCGAGGAGGGTGGCTCGGGGTAAGAGGGCGCTTGCAGGATACTTTAGAAGAGGAAAGGGTGCTCGATGGGTTGCCGCAACTCGTGCATCGAAACAAGGGTAAAGTATCCGTTTTGTCTAATGAGTTGTAATGCCCGCTCATCAAGGTCATTCAACCGTGAGTCGAACAGCCAGAGACACCCTTGTCCGGGAGCACTCGCAACTTTTCAATCCACTTTATTTCGATATTCTTCGCAACGCTTGGTAACTATTCGAAAAATCATCCAACAATCACAATAGAAAAATTTCGCGATACAATGCTCATTACCTAGTAGTTAGCTAGTTCATTGGTAGTAAACAATCATCAAATTAATTGCTTAAAAGGAAACTATCCGTTAAACTCTTGTTGCATTAGATAATTGTTTTCTTATTCTTTATTAATTACGGACGATTCGTAATTAAGATGTCATGAAATTGCACAGGTGACCTAGATTGTAGGTCCGAGAAAAAATTTTCAAGTACACTTAGTTAAAGTCTGCAGTAGTCTTGGTTTCCGAAAGCGTCTGTAACGAAAACGCAAATGTGCTCTATAAAGGTAGGTAAAGATAAATAGGTTTCCCAAGAGCTTCGTTGTGGGTAAGAGATTTTAGAAAAACTTCATGTGGGATATTAGAATAGTAAAGAGCCACTATTATTTGTGATAATAATTATATTTTTCTTATAAATTCTATCGTCCATCATTTAAAAAAATTTTTTTGAGTGATATATTATGTCTTACTATTTCTGCTTCTATTGTAAATAATACCACAACTGTTTAGTAAATTTGATTTAGGATGACTGTATTATACACTATCCCCATATATTATGAATGTAGTAAGTGACTCGGGGTATAGTGTACTCGGTGTTATTCCCTTGGAGCAAAACAAAATTATATTTTAAAATCCCCATTCTTTCGGGACTAACAAGAAAACGAATGTGAAAATATTTACAGATACGTATATGGTGGTCCATTATCTCGCACATAACATCTAATGCCCAGCAACATTCATACAATGACTGAACACGTATAAAAGCACCATTATACTTTATCGTAGACTATACATTAAAAAGCTTGTACTCTTGCTTCTTCTACCCCTGTACGGTGTCCATTCGAGCTAAAGATGATAAATTTACTCTCGTAAAAATGACACTATTCTACTGCTTCATGTACATTCTTTTCTATTTTGTTGCAAATTCTTCCCTTTCCTTCTCATTTCATTAATTTATGATACTTCTCCTACGTGTTATTTTGTCATAATAGCTATTTTTTCGTAAGTGACTTCTAAAATAGTGGTTGAAATATTCAAATTTATATTGGTACTGAATTTTTCAATAATTTTGCACTTGATACTTGTCAATATTGAATTTCTTTTTGGCGAATAAGAATGACGAATGGTGAGTGTTTAAATGAATTTGGCGAATGTTTCCGTTTCTGAAATTATTTATTCCAGTATTTTGTGATTTGGATAAGTTAAGTGTTTGTTGCATTTTATATTGTGATCCATTAACGATTCCATTTATCATTTTCTACCACTCTTTTAAATTGCATTACTCTTGCGCAAGAAAACGCGTGTTTCTCGCGATGTCAACTTACTTCGTACAACGAGTATACGTACTGCAGTCTTAAGGACTTTCAGAGAAAGAGTCAACTGTCTTTTGGCTACATCGCACATTTAAAGGGGAGACTTGTCAAAAAGCACTTCTTCGTGGTTATTTCTATCAATTATGGAATTCTCTTAAATGTTTCCGTAATGTGCAAAACATTTGAGTTTTTTATATATTTTCATCATCTTAAACATTCATAGCAATATGTACGAATTATAAGTTGTACGAAATTTCTTCTGAAATTATTCGTTGTGTAAATACTTTTTAAACTGACTATAGGTATTTTCTTCGAGGACAGTTCAATAGTTCAACTGAATGACAGAGTATACATTTCTGCGTTGAGGGATTTACGCAAGAGTCTCTTTACCGAATGAACGATACTCAGGTGGCGGATATTCAGTTCCTCTTGAATACCTTTGGATGAAAGGAGAATTCAACGAGAGGAAGCTTGAGAGAAGCTAAATAGAGAGTAGGATGTGAGAAATGACTTTGAGCATATGAAAAATCTTTTTTTGATTAAAGAAGCGTGTGCACACTGAATGTTCTCGGTTATAAGCACGCTGATGCCTTTCGTTAAAATATTTTAATTAACTTGATTCGTTTTTGTCAAAAGTGCTTTAACCTGAATCATTCCATTCGTTCGTGAATTCCACGTATTCTATCAAATATTATTTAATTTGCAAAGGTTTAGTTTAATGATATTCACGAAATTGTGGAATGATCTATATAGTAGTTGCTTTTGGACATGAGAATGAGTTTACGAAATTAACACAATTATAACTTTTTAGAAATAATAATTTTCCATTATTCCATTTAACTAAACTTTACAGTAATAATTAAAGTATTCAATTAAATGTTAAAATAAATACTTATATCGAGATTTTTTAGCTTTTGTAAGAATGATACTTCTTATAGTAACTTAAATGTACAATATACCTATGTATATAGATACGCTATTATATTTTAACATCTCTATATACTTTATAACATCTTCTGTTTATTTTTGAACTTCGTTGCATACATTTGTTTCGAGGAACATCTCCCCACTCCTCATTGTATATTCATTTTTTGTTTATTTTATACTCTCTAAAACGAACACTTAGAAAGCTCTAATTATTTTTAAACAATAATTCTATTATCAAACTCATTTCCTTTCACGACATAAACAAGTCTCAAATTTTCACTTTCATATCATAAAACCTTATTCCGCAAACCAGATAACTTTCATCTCAGTTATCTGCCATTCGATTCACTTATAGAAAGCAGCTTTTCATCCCTTTAAAGCGAAGCATCTCGTATGGAATGAATGCACAACCTATCGAAATTTCAAGAACTTATAACGCGATCCACCATATTTAAAAGAGAGTTCTAGTTAAATTTCATTCACTTCAAGTACCTCGCTTCTTCATACCTGTTCCTTGACCTTTTCCTCTTCGAGAACTCTGCAAAATATAATTCGCATACATTTCCATTTAATTGAATTAAAAAGAAAAAAAGAAAAAAAAGGAGAAGAGAAAAATGCCTGAAGGTGAATGAAGTTCATCGAAAGTTTTATTTATGTAAACAGGCGGCCCAAATACATGGACAGTAATCGACGCTGCTTTGCCGGTATGTTAGATTCACCCTTGTATATATGTGTGCCAAGAGGACGGTGAAGGGTAGCTGCTACGTAAGCCCTGTTAAGCAGAGGATCATCGCCGTGGAATGGCATGATCATACGGATAGACAGAGAGGAAAGGATGAGCGAGCAAGGCGAACCAATACGAAGATGGGGTGAGCGGGAAAGAGTTGAAACGAACGAAGAGGAAAAAAAATTGCGGGAAAGGGAGGGCAGCCAGAGGAATTTCAAACGTCGAGAGCAACTGCAACAAGTACCGAAGCAGACAGGCATCGTTCCAACATTATGTGAATGCTACTCGCAGTTTCGATTCGTCCCGCAATGAACCAAAACAACCGTTGCCATCGGCATTGTATCGAGTCGCAATGGATGACACGCCTTACAGCCATCAAAATGATGCGACATTGTCAGAATTTGCTGATTCCTCCCTGAGAGCTCGTGGAACACTTTCGCATGGTTTGACCGCTGTTCTTTATGTCACGATCCTTTATAGTAATCTTCTATTCGCTAAAAATTTGGACATTTTCTCTTCAATTCTTTTGATAAAGTATAACTTGTTATAAAATGAGTTATTTCAGGAATGGATCAACATTATTGGAATTTGTTGGTTCCACTCTGAGAATACGTAAAACACTTTCGCACGGTTTGACAGGTTTTAATATCCCTCCAGTCACGATCACACGTTATTCAACTAAATAAACTTTAAAAATTGAACATACATTCCTAATTTGTTTCTTATTACCATAATATGGGAATTATATGGCTCATGATACATCATGTATACATATGAGAAACATATGGATATTAGTCAATGTGGTCTATTCTTCTGTCTCGACCAACAAACCATGAACGAGAACAAAGGCGCATAGGAAGATCTCTTGTGCATACCACTGAGTTAACATCTATACATAGTATATAAAGCATCTCGAAAAGGAACTGATTAGAAATTGATAATACCGTGATTACTTGTGATTTTAATTCTGAAATAGTTGGTGACTAATTAAGCTTTTCGTTCATTGTTTTGATTTGATTCGAGAATGATTTTCACATTACTCGATCTTAATTGTAAAATGAATCGTCGTGATCGACGCTTAATTAATTGAAAATCAGATGACAATGAATAATTTCGTATTAAACGCATCTAATTTAAGAGGAGGAAGTAATAATCCGAAAAACTAATGGTAGAAGAAACAATGGGATATATGTGAAAAAGTCAGAAATTAATTGAGATTATATTTTTATGATTTAACACATTTTGTCTTTAATATACTCGTATCACGTAAGAAATTAACCCTCTAAAAATTATAATCACTATTACGATACTAAAATATTTTCCATCGTTTTAATTAGATTACTTCTTCATTTCTACATAACGCTTTAAAGATGATTTGAAAATGATTTTGCAATATCTATATTCTTCAGTATCTTCAATGTTAATTGTTGCTACTCACCAGTGGTACTGAAAAACTAGAACAAACTAGGATTACTAGGAGAGATGACGGCCTACACGAGTATTATTTGCATGAAACCGAGCTTAAACTGTAGGAGTTGATGAATACGAACGAATCCCAGAATGTTAGCAGATGGCTCGCCATTGTTATAAAAAATGTTTTAAAATTTTTATATCCTCCGTATATTAGGAGGCAATAAAAGACACGAACAGTACGATAATTGTAGCTTAAACGTTCCGAATTGTTAATCAGAAATATTACATACGTTCGACGTTCTTAAAATTTCTACTTTTATAGACACAGTTAAATATAAAATTGATTTTATATTGTTACGATATAACTAATAATTATTAGGATTTTTTAACCTTTTACTTAGCCAACAAAAGACTAAAATATGAAGAATTCTCAAAAAACTTCTTTTTCAATAAAAGATCGAGGTTACTTGCATTTTCACATCTACAGGAATGAAATGATGTAAGCTAAAAATTTATGAGATTTATAGGATTCGAGACGTTCTCAATGTCGAAGGTTCAATTTACGGTCTCCTCAAGTGGTTATGGAAAATCGATTGTTGTCGGAAAATCGAGGCGTGCATCGTGCTGTTAAGCCATAAAAAATCTAGTAATATCTCGCACAAGATATAAGATAACGCTCGATAAAAATTGATCCTCTCTTAACTATATTTTTTCTATTTAGGCAAAGATACAATTCGCTAAATCTTAAATTCAAATCTGCAAAAAGTATCACATTTATGTTCTATTAAAGTGTGAATTATTTATTATTTTTTAACTTAAAAGGACTTAAAACTTTTTCGTATATGTATATTTATTAACAAGTAAGGATTTACTTATCTATTGAATAATCAGCTCCATTATATTATGACACATAATATTATGATTCAATATATCTGGGTAGTGTGACAGAACAGTGTACCTGTTCAGCGAGATGGCAGTGATTTACCAAAGGACTTGGGAAAACCATGACGAATTGTTACATCACACCATCCCCATTTCACAATACTTCCTCACGACCCCCTCAAGGGAAACCTTATTTTTATTTTCTTCTTTCGCAACTGGATGCAATCTTTGAAAAGGTGCTTCTTCCCTGTCTCGCCATGCACGAAATACATAACCCATAGCTGCAGGGGTGATATCAGCTCCGCTGTTTCTTCTTCGGTGGTACACAGCTTCCCGTGACATCGTTTCCTTAAATTCCGCGATACACCCCTTCAGAGAAATAGGCCGTTATCGCAAAAAAGTCTTTCCGGGAAGTTCGGATCGGTAGGCGTAGAAACTTATGTCGTACATGAATCAAATCACGTTTTCTCATTTTAGTCAATGGATAGATATTAGCGTTAAGGAATTTTACTATCGACGATATTATATTGTCGAATGCAATATTGGTATGTGCGTCTCCTTTTTTGTTTCATTCTTTTATCCTTTTCAGGAAATTCATACTCGATACCTTCCTTTCACTTTATAAATAATTTATCTTTCTATGAAGATATATTTTTTAATTGGTTTTTATCTTTACATCAATTATACTGATGTTATAGATGTATTATAATTATTGTACTGATAATATGAAGGGAGGAATACGCTACAGGAAATTAGATTTTGTTATAGAATATCGAATTATTCTCTTATGAGAGGAAATATTTTTAACATTTCATTTAAAGTTTCTTTGATGTTGAATCTACGCGACTGTGTATGATTAATAAGATAAATATAATACATTTTTCATTTCATTCTGCTTTTCCATCAAATATTTTAGAACATAATGGTACTAGATTGCAACAGTAACAAGGATATTTTGTTTCTTTACATTGCTCGTTCTTCTTATTTATTACAGAACGTTTTGTTAAGTGGTAGGCATTTGTACAGGAAAGCGGCACGATCTTAAACAGGTTGATCGTTTTTCGCCTGATTTCTCTCCTTAATAGTAAAAATTTCCTCCGGGGTAAAATATCTGTTCTATGAATCAGACGACGATTTTTCTATTTAAACAATACTTTCATTTTTACTTAAACGAATATTACAATAAAATGAAATATCGTAATGTCAATAGGATGTATAAAATATTACATGCATAATTTCTTAATTGTATGTATAAACCTATAGCTATGTAAATTTTGATCAATATAATGTACCTTTGTAACTATCTACATCTCTCTACATCAACGTCTACATGGATATCTATTATGATGTAAAATAGTATTAGGCCTCTGTATACGTATGTATATTGTCCCGTAATCGATTTTAGTACACTTCATTAAACAAGGACTACATATAGTACTGAGAATTAATATTAGGACACTCCAAAGCGTCAAATAAACAACTTCGAATTAGGAGATATCTCACGCAACCCCTGATGGATAAAATCAGTACACGAAACATTTCGTTCATGGATAAGTTTAATCCTCAAGCTCAATTTTTTTTTTATATTTTATAGTCATAAATATGTTGTTTCAATCCTACCGTCTTCTTCTAATTTTGATAATTTATTGGCGCTATTTCAGTGATACTGATATTGTGGAAAATCATTCTTCGTATTGTTTTTATAAATAAAAAATAAAGTAAGGAAACTACGATATAAACCAATCTATCTTTATTTATCTTTATCTCTTCAAAACGAAATCCTACATTTTAAAAAGTATCAATACACCATGGAATTGAGCTAGATTTACTGGTTGATTACATCATAAAAATCCTCAGGGCGAGAAGTATTAGATCTTTTACCTTTAAAAGATCTATACTGTGACTTAAGAGGATTAAAATGTCATAATCAAAGGATTTATATCTCTTCTCCAGTCTTTGAGTTTGATTTAGAAATCTGATCATTTAACGGGTATGTACACATTTCCGGAGATTCTTAGCTCGGGGATTTATATCGAATTATTTACTAACAAAATATGCTCTTAGAGACTGTTGCTGTTTGTATCTGAAAACTCTACCATTTTCATCATCAGTTGAATTTTACCGGCTTGGTCGTAGCTTGCCAACGGCAAAAATAAAAGAAAATGAGAGCGAGTGAGGATGAGTAGAAACTACAATATGTAGGGGAATATGTTCTACATATACATATATACCATGTATATTCGTGCCTTGAATTGGTAATTTCTTATTTCAACATCATGTAATTCGCAGAAATATTGCTAAAATTGGAGTAAAACGTAGAAAAATTTCACTTTCCATTAATGTTTAATGTTACACAGAAAAAAAATTATATAGAATATTACACATTGAAATAAAATACAAATAGACATAGCGCGAAAATATCTTCAGAAATACACGTATTGTTATATGTATGTACATTTATTTCGGAATAATATAAAAAAATTTAATAATATTTTACAATTACGAACAATTACGATCTTTTCTATATTACTTTTCGCCAGTTTATCTCAAAAATAATTAAATAGCGAAAATAATCCTCTTCAAGTGTTTGTAGAATACTTTAAATTTAATATCCATTAGCAAGAAATGTGTATATTAAGAATGAATAGTGAGTCAAGTTTTTAGCAATTTACGAAGCTACATCTTCCGTTTAATTTCCTTTCGACTTTGCCCTTGTTTTGTGTTGATTTTAGTTCCATTCTCTGTGCAAATGAAATTCGGCGTGCAGAAGTCTAGA
This sequence comes from Bombus impatiens, assembly GCF_000188095.3. Classification (NCBI taxonomy): domain Eukaryota; kingdom Metazoa; phylum Arthropoda; class Insecta; order Hymenoptera; family Apidae; genus Bombus; species Bombus impatiens. The sequence continues at coordinate 1,903,193 of NT_176521.1, read as the reverse complement.
GATGAAAGTCGAAGTTGGCAGAAATTTTGCCGAGATTGGACGTAGCTGCGGTTAGAAGGATTGGCGCTAAGGCTGCGTTTATCACTTGTCAAGAATTCGGCAACTTCTTTCCAGGTTCCTCTGGGTTTAGTAAGAAACTTTCTACTGTTGCCACTAAGCAACAAACAGTTTCGTTATATTACAAATTTTAAGGTATCACCGCGATCCCGGCCACAAACCTTGATATGTAACAGTAATTTATAATATAAATTTGCATTTCTCATGTTTTTAATTATTGCATCTACTTCTCATGTTTTGTCCCGTTGTAATGAAAAACACAAGCTGGAAATAAATTTAATTAAAACCTTGACTCTTCAAATTCGTATAAATTATACGAAACATCGCAGTAACTTGCTTTTGTATATTTTCATTATTTTAACCGTACATCTAATAACAATCAATTCCTTCGTATACACATCCAATAATTTTAATAAATACACTTCGTTCAAATTTGCTAATTTTAAATTCGTTCGTCAATTTTAAAGTATCCAAACTATTGCTTCGGTAATGTGCAAGAGAATTCCATTGTGTTAATTATAAAAAACCGCCAATTAGTTTTATTCATTACACGATCGCTATCAGTGATTTGTTCACCAACGTAGAAGCTGTAAATTTCATTCAAAGTAAGCTTCCATCGTTTGCTCTAGCCATTCTGAATTCACGAAAGAATCGATCAAAACGTCGATACACCGTGACTAATGCAAAACCATAGTACCATGGAGAATTTCTAGAAGACGTGTTGTCAAAAACAGAGGTGTTGACGATATTGTAGGCCGATTTTCTTCTATACCGATTCAAGGGCTTGTTGGAAGCTTAATATAGGTAGAGATCAAATCGGATTTACACTTGGACGGAGGGCAGGCGTGTTCCATAAATATCAGTGTTACGATGGCATGCTGATGGAAGTGATGTAGCAAACTCCACGGAGGGGAAGCTTGATCGCTCGGGGGAATTGAACGAACGCGTTTAATAACTATGCTGGCATACGATCGCCCACGGCGTGACACTGAAATCATCCAACAACCGAGACGAGACCCTCGGCGGAAAGTCGGGAGGAAACACCCGCCAATGTTATCATCAGTAGCCAACCTATGTCGAGTTATCCGTGTCACATGATCACTGTTCAATGATGTTTCAAGATAGAGGTATCTCTTCTATCTTCTCTAGCGTACGATTAATTTCTGATTTCATCATGTATAGAACTCTCCTTTCCTTTTACAAGAAATACAAACTGTGGCGTAGTTCAATTCAATGAATTGAATGTAGAATATGTATATATACATATATGTATATATCTGTGTATATTATACATATATTATATGTATAAATGTGTATATTATATTGTAAAATGGATTTCTGCGATCGAGAGAACTAAAATTTTTAGCACTTCTTTGTTTTTGAAGATTATTAAATGTGTATGAAGAAGAATGTGTATTTTTTTAGATTTTTTTTTTGATTGAGAGCTTGGAAGATTTTTCGTAAATTGTTAATGATGAGTAAATAGATAATTGTTCATTATATTATTTTATGAATTGCTTTTTATTTCCTAATAAATTTCAATATATCATAAATTTTATGGAGTTCGAGTTTGTATTTGTTGTGGAATGAAACTATATATCTTACACAAATTAGAATTTGGCGGTTCGTTGTGGAGATAAATTATATTTTTTGTGCTGTTGTCACTCGATTGATTATTAAGGTTACATATCAAGGCAGTTACATAAAAGTAGTTCTATAATATTGCTAGGACTTAAATCATATTTATTACATGAAAATAAAGAACAATTAACGATATATAAATTGTGAGGCTAATTGACAAGAAAAAACAAAATGATTTTAGAATTTCCAGAGTAACGATAATTAAAAATTTTGTACGTATGTGTTGTGATACACTACAATACTTCTTATTTGCAAATAAATTTCCACTATAATATTAGGAGTAAAAAATTAGTTACTTTTGTGAGTTCTTCAACTTTTGTGAGCTCTTTTCTTTACTGACCCTTTCCTTCTGTCATAAGGATTGAGTTAAAATGTATAAATCTTGTTTGTGTGTGTAAGTTGAAGTTAATTCCGTTTCAATTGATCAGCACACTGAGTAATGAGATAACTATGTGCGTGACTTTAAATTATCCTTACGCGTTAAAAATTGGCCCAAGGCTGAACGTAAATACCCTTGGTACATTTAAAAACATAACATTTCTTATTGTCTACGTACTTTGCATGTACTTCAATCTCCTGTTTTGCCTGTTATCCACCCTTTACAAGCTTTCACGACTCTTAATACTAGGGTATTAAAGTTCTTATCACTAGTCTATTACTCTGGTAATAGTGTCCTTTATTTATCTAGTCGATCCTAAAGCGTATAACACTCACCATGACTAAAATTCCTAAATTCTGAACGAGTAAATGCAATGAAGACGTATTTTTGTCGTTTATTTGGTAATAAATTTATATAAATACAATTTTCCTGGTATTCGTTCGCGATAGCATCTTGTAATATATAATTTCTTTAAAAATCTTATCTTATTATCTGCAGAAAGGAAATCTTATTTGATTACTATTTATCTTAAATTATAAAACTGTAGATTATATAGATATCATTTTACATTGAAGCTTTCATTAATTTCATTATGAAAATTGTTATAATGTAATGCATAAATATTATAATATATAGTATGAAGAAGAAATAATAAAGCATTTCGAATTATATATTACTAATTCTTCTTCTCGTACATTAATAAATTTTTGATTGAAAGAAATTAGCGTCTATTCATCGTAAGTAGAAGATATCGTCATAATATAATAGAAATGAATATTTATCGCCCTATGATTCTCGCTTTTCCTCGCTTAATTGGGTAATGAATAAATGTGCCATAAATTTAGAAGTCTCTCAGGAACAAGCCAGCGAATAGTTTTTAACGTTTTTTATGGACCAATCTGTGGATTTGAAGTTTTATCCTAGAACAAAAGCTGTATTGCTATATCCTCCCCTTAAAGCAGAAGTCATAATCCAAAACTCGACTTTCAAACTGATCGTGTTCTTCATAATTTATCTTCAATCGCTATTGAATTAAACATCAATTGATTTATTTTATTCTCTGGGTCGTATCTAATTTAATTAATATAAAATTTTAAACATATACGATCATATTTTTTCCATCAAAAAATCCAAGTATCTCTTTTTCTTTCTTTTAATCCTAAAGCTTTGAGCGTCGGTGTTCATTTAATTGTAAACTCAATTCTAAACAACTATTTTATACAAATATAATCAACGTCACATCAACTGATTCTTATGCCAGCAAGGAAATCCAATTTCCTGGTGATTTAATAGTTGATAATACTTAATATAGTAACGTATTTCTGATTCTAGACATACGGATCACAGTTCAGCGTGAAAATTGGTTACACGTTCGTTTAATTAGTGTACATATTACGCACAGGAAATTGCAAAAACGAGAAATACATAGATTTTTCATGACTCTGGTTTTATATAATTTTATGAGCTGAACATATACAGTTGGGGACAAAAATAAGTGGCTGGACAGTAGAAATAGCTATTAACAAAGTGTCAATAAATACGGCCTATTTATACAAAGATGCGAGTATTAATTTCGATTATTTACTAAATAATCTATGTATTATAGTGATATAGTGATATAGATATAGTATATAGTGCGAATACTAGTTTGATACCTAGAACTTTGTTGATACCTACATCCACTACCTATTCGCTTATTTTGTTTCTAATCGTATACTAATCAGTAGTTTCTGGAATCTCTTGATATATAGCAATCAAGTTACGCTTAATGCCATCTCTCCACCCTAACCTTCTCTCTCTCTCTCTCTCTCTCTCACTCTCTCTCTCTCTCACTCCCTCTCTCTCTCTTTCACTCACTATTCGTCTGCCTCCATCTCTGTTTCATGAAAAGACAAAGACTGGCTCATAATTAAGTGACGTGTATAGACATTGCTGATAGGGAACATTATGTTGTCATCGCTTAGCTGAAATGATCTATGTATATACATCATTGCTCCCCTATACGTCATACATATGAGTATGCGTATCAATTTCCAGTAATTACGCGACGACGGTGTGGTGTCTTTATTCATTTTACATCAACGTGTCATCGCCATTTGACAGTTCTGTCGGATATACCTAGAAATGTTGAGATTCTGCCAGATCGAAATGAACATAAAGCTGAATTATTATAAAAGACTAATTTCAGTTTTATTAGCCAATAATCATTAATGATTGATTTTTAAAGCTTTATTGTGTGATGTTACTATCAATGGCAATTGTTAATTATTTCCGAGCATTCTTCCACTTATGGTTTACAAAAGTGTATGTATTGGTAAACATCGTTCTGAATATTTCATCATTAATCATCTTACATGAGTTTCAATTTTTTATTCCAATTTCGTATCTATTGCTACTACTGCTATTTCTGCTACTTTTAATTTCAGTTTACTCGACAATTATTTCTCGATCATCTAACGGTCAGTATTGTATTACATGTGATTACAAGGAGGAACAGAAAGGAAAATGTGAAAGGTATCTAGTTTTCTGTACGGATATTTTTTACAAAAGAAGATAGCTAATGTTACATACCGTTAAGCACTCGGATTTCCAACTCACAGAAAATAAACAGAAGCTAAGTGGGCAATACGAATGATAGAGAATGCAGAACAAAAAAAAAGAGAAGAAACAAAAAAGGGACAAAAAAAAATGAATCCCGAGCCTCAGAGAGTTTCACGTTTTTATTGTAAATCTAGCCATTGTTGCCCTTTATTTCGTTTTATGTCGTTATGTCGTTCTGAGAAACAGAAATTTTACATTTTAACAATATATACTCCCATATAAATATTGAAGAGCTTTCAAAATATAAATACGTACCTTGATTCAACTCATTATATGATAACACAAATTACGGACTTTCATTAGAATGTCCAATTCATAATTTTCTTTCGCATATTGTAAATTCATGCTTTAATGATTCAATATACATATTCAATTAAACATTCGATATACATTATAGGAAATTGTTTCCTATTTACTCGATATTACAAACAATATGATAATTAAAACCTAAACTTGCAATGAAGTTTTTGTAACAGAATGTGTCCTTGCAACAGAATGTTCACCAGTAAAATTAGACACTCATTATCTATGTGAACAATTTGAAACAAATCTATTTAGAGTAATTTCACACTTATCTCCGAGGTGCTTTAATTATTTCAAAAACTTCCTGGCTTGCGATAAAAGCAGGAAAATTCACAAAATATCAGGAACTAATGATACTCTTGATGTATTAGACAACAGATGTTTAACTTTGTACGACAAAAAGTTCAAAACAGACATTAACATGAAGTAAATAAAGTGTTTTATAATGGTTTCTTGGAAAACAACGATAAATTAGAACCTTTTAACGTTGAAGTGAAAAGCTAGACTCGCAATACGTTAATTTGAATTTTCTATGAAATCGATAAATATGCAATTTCACTGAAACAAGTACGTACTAAAGTAGTTACAGACAATATTGTATGATTTAGGTCGTGAAGATATAGTCGATAAAAAGCATTCGAGGCAATATCGTCAGTTATCTAGCGCTTTACCTGAAAAGATTGATTCGCTTTCATGTCTTGATTGTATCCCCCTGACAGCTATAGGACCGAAATTCAAGTTGATTTATCATCGTTGACACGACATGAAGAGGCACGCATTTCTGGAACTTGATCGGGATAAAATCAGAAGAAAACGATCTAGGAATAGTCTTCTCTAGGCATAGATTCCAACTAGTCGACATGATTGATCTTCCTAATATGTTAGTTCTCTTAATGGAATACGTATATCATGAATGTTGTGTATCTGTCTGTATTTATTGTTGTACACAACATAATTAAAGATTTTGCGTAGAAGAGATCTAATATAAATAGGATAGGGGATGTTATTCGTTGCCTAAAATTATACCTATTATACCTATGCTATCTATTATACCTATTATGCTAATGTCACACTCAACCTGTAGTTGAGGAGACAAATGATATTGCTGACAGTCTGAATGCAGTCCTTTGTGAGCCGAAATGATTTAATGATGAATAAAAGTCAATAGCGCGCGGTAAGAAATATTTTGGCAAACATCTAGGTTTAATCAGAGAATAAAATTTCAGTTACAATATCTATGATCAATTATTTATTACACTGTTATTATATTTAAAGAAGAATGATTTTATATATTAATTTTTGTTAGAATATATTTATTTCCTGGCCATTTCGGAAAATATGGGAATTGTGACAATAGAGAAAGAATTAAATATTATATATTTTTATACTCAATATTATGGAATAAAGATTTTATAATATTTTATAGAGAAGATAAATTCTTCCAAAATAGGTCTTTTCGTAATTACTTAATTGGTGTACGATATCTGTGTATTTTCCATATTTTCTACCACACGGAAAGAGATGACACAACATCAAGAGAGAATCAAAGGGAAAAGTAGAAAGCGATATTCCCAATCTCATATGACTGATCATTTCAAATGAAAGCAATAATTTTAAACGTTAAATGTGTCATTCGCCGATAAAAATCAAAATTGTCATATTTTCCCTTATCATCGGTGAATTACGTGTATTTTTACTTTACGGAAGTTATTTTGACGAAATTTTTAAATTACTTGATTGTGAGTATGTTGTAACATTTATAGAACGTATTTCTATAATGTGCAAATATCCTACATTCATAATTAGTCTCAAATCAGACAACCATATCATTTAATCTAATCACGGCAGAATTTTATTTTCCTCGGTCTAAGGTTTAGCACCATGTCATTTCTCTCTTTTACTTTCCCCCTATCACTTCTATTATCTCGAGACATCATTCTGAGGATCATCTTTGTCCTTTCATAGTTTCCTATAAACCCTGGTAACCTGCTGCGTATTTGAATCCACTGAAATGTATTTTCTTCAAAATTCTTAGTGACGAGTTCTAGAGAGTTTGCAAACTCTTCGAACATTTGATTTTCTATTCGGACCTGAATATATTATACGTAGGTATATGCATATTGTGTGCACTGTGAAACTTGCTAAGCTCAGCAGCTTCTTGACCTCATCACTGTCATTGAATTTCGTCAATTTCTCTGAAAAGAAGATTCAGAGTATGCATAGTCTATACTTTACGTTGGAATAACAATCTTTATCTTCAATTTTCATATTCTTTTAGATTAATTAATTAACTTACTTTCGTTATGGACGATCATTCCTTTCATTGGCTCTCGTTGCTTTTGATAGATTAAAGCAAATGCAAAAACATACATTCTATAATTAATTATGTAACGTACAAGATAATCTTTCGGTATGTGTGCATGGTCGTTCACACTTTGCTTCATGTCGTAATGTAGATAAAAAATCTTTTTAATTTTAATTAATCTTATCCATCTTCATTAAGTTAATAGCGTACAGGAACTACATGTATTTGTATATAAATACAATTTCAATATATATCGAAAATTATTTTGTTTCTTGTTACAGAGAACTTAGGTCAATTTGAGTGAAGGTAAAGGTTTTTACGTTACGTATGTATGTTTTATTTTGTTTTAAATAAAATAATAACAAACAGTTTTCAGTGAGCACAGAAAAATTAGCTGTTTCAAGTTGAATACAAAATATTAAACAGAATGAAGTTGAATAAAATTACTAAATGGTTGATATAGAATGTGCATATGTCTGACTCTAAGGGAGCATTCTACTTAAAGTAATTAATTTCACTAAATATCTTCCAACTTGATGGTAACGCGAATCTCCATTATTCTGTTAGTACATTCTGCTAAGACAGCATGATGATTTACTTATTTATTAACTTATTACCATTTATAATATATATGTATAACTTAATTAACAAGAAAGGAGGACTAGAATTAATTTGGCTCTCAAGTGCAGATTCGTGTAAATAATCTCCTTTGTTGATATTGTACTAAATGTACTAAATATTTAAAATATTTAGAGTACATAATTAAAGATAAAGATTTACTTCAATCTTAATTGCTGTATTATGTGGAGCAAAGAGGTATATATGTATAAATTTTTGCTTTTTCATAAATCATATTTCGTGTTCAACGTAAGAAAATTGATGTATAGAGCTTTTCCCGTATCGTGGTTAAATTAAATATTTACAATGTATGCGCATACGTGCATATATACGAACACATGTGCTGAGAACCTCAACTGGAGTACGCAATTTGAAAGCAATACGCTTCGGTTCAACATAGAAAATGCATTTTTGCCTTTATTCTCTGTACGGCGCAATGAAAATTCGAAAATCAATATCCTCCATGTCATCACAATGTGCCTACCACAGTTTCCAGTGCTGTGCTTATTTTTCTTCGCTTTATCTTCGTCATATGCATGTGCAACGTACATATACATCCATACAATGCAATGGAATTATTCTGACTCTTTCTTCTATGTAATACTATTCATATAAAAATAATATTTTATATTAAACGGGTGTGTACAAGTTTCATATTTTATGTATATATAAATAAAATATAGATATTACTTTATATTGAAACCTTATAACTACGCATTTTTAAAATGATATCGAATATTTATTGAAATGGAATTTTTATAAAAATAGTTTTTAAAAATTTAGCAATATAAACAACCTTTATTTTGAAATTTCATTCTTTTTTTATTTCCGATATTGATGAAAAACGTTTTGTAATGAATATACAACTGAAATTGTATTTCAATATTGTTTTATTCTTTCAGAAGACATGTTTATCTGTTCATTCTCAATTTAATAAAAAAGTATACAGTTTAACGATGAATATAATTCAAACCAAAATAGGAAAAAGTTCATTGCTGACGTATATGTGTATTTGCTTATCACTTTTTAATTCCTTTGTACGGGAAAATATACGTTTATTGCTCTTATTCGTATAATTGATCGAATTCTCTTTTTTGATGAAGTACTCAACTAAAATTCTACTGAAATCATCAGATAGATAAATGCATATTCTCCAATGTGCGTATTTTCCACATGCTTGAGGATATTCTGTTTAAGAGTGGAAAATATTTAATTAAGAAATCCTTAATTTTCATTAGTTTCATACTCACGTAAACTACTGTACATACTTTATTATATACAAGACAGAGTTATTACCCACAATTTTTTATTAATTATCCTATTACCTTTTATTAATTATCCATAGCGTCACAAATTATGTTCGATCCGAAATAAAATTCGTTGCTCACTGACCATTTCAAAAATATAAAAAATATATCTACTACATACAAAATTATAGCCAATTTTAGCGTCAATAAAATTAATATATAAATTACGTATATTATATTAACTCTTCAATTATTTCATATTTTTGTAATAATTCGGTGCCTGAAATGAACAACGCGAAGCCGTACGAGAACATGCCGTATAGAACATTGCTCATATGTAAAAGAACAAAAGCATAACGCTATCACTGTTTGAAGAACGTCCACGTTCCCGTTTTACTTTTCCGACGCATTATTTCAGTCGCTTAAACCATATTGAATCGAACATCGCAAATCGGTCAACGCGTTTTAACGTCAGATTAAAAAGAATGAAAACAGTATGCGATCCAACCGTGTAGAAGTAATTAAAATATAATAAACAACCACCGTTGTATCCACTTCCGCCCTTTCGCATCCATGGTATAACCGTGGTTGCAACTGATTAACACGCCGTAATAACGCACAGTGGCTTTGATATCGTGTAAACTAAATGATTCTGCTGTATGTTTGATCCTGAGTATATGCATTGTTGCCGAACGTAAAACAGAATTCACATGAGCAAATGCAACCTGAACAATGGCAGATTCCTCTCGTTGGACAGCCGAGCACAATTCATTCAAACACTACAGGCCGCGTTTCAATTTTTGAACAGGCTCGCGAGTCAAATAGCTGATGGTTCTGTTTACGCCGCTTCATCAGCTCCATTTTTTAACCTCCATCCCTTCGTTCTTCTCGATACTCAATTGAGAAATGAGCCAGGCTTGTCAGTTGACGGTCTCGCGGAACATTTATTGTTTAAACGTGTCGTTACTGCAATATTGCAGAATTCTTTTAAATGCCAACCGCTGGTACTCTAAAAAGAATTGCTGCAGGGACTCTGACTTGATTTGAAACATCAACAATGAAAACTTCAAGACCGTTTTAGGCGTAAAACTATGTCATGCATGAGTGGTTAGGAAATAAGAAAGCTGAAGTGTTAGTGGATTTAAAATCAAAATATAACAGATCGAAGAAATGGAGTTATTGATTGATGGAAATAACTGAGAGCTGAAGATTTGGAATATATTTTTGAAAATTATAATTCCAATGTTAATTTCGCAACCTATAGTATTGCAATACTATAATAAGGAAAATGAGTTAAATCTTATCGATTTTATCTATTCAATTAAAAAATATATTGCCAAAATGTATAAGAACAATGATGTCGATGACAGAAATTCGTATAATGTTATATAGATCAAATTTCATTATAATTTCATAAAATTGGGCAAAGATTACGCCGTATTTGGATAATCGATCCTCAAATAACAGAATAATCACACTTTAATGAATTTAACCCCTGATGAAAAACTATCGTCTAAATGCTACATGCATTTAAATTTTATAACTCTGAACTCAGATTTATAAAACATTATTTATTCTTGATTAAAATATTTATTTTATTACCGAAATGTAAATATCCAATATAATTTAAACCTTATAATCCTTTTTATAGGTCAGCGTACTTCAATGCACGAGATCAACGAAAAATACGAAACAAAAGGGTAGATCAGGTTTAAAATTTTAATTTTTGGAGTTGAGAAATTGATTGCTTCCCTTCTGCTACTATATTTAGTTTGTTAGATTTTGTAAACCATTATTCAAATTTTTATAACTTTGCAGTGGCTTGTACGTACACTGGAAGTTCTCTTGTATTCTGTCATACGAAGTTTAATTACGCAAAGGAAGGTGAAACGAGTTTCATGAGAAACACACATTCAGTAATAGGAAAATCATATTATACCTTACATGTCGCTAGTCGCATGCAGATGATATGCAGATCATTGGAATTGCAAAGATTTTTCCAAGTTCGTGACGACTAGAACGACGATTCTATGAACGATAAATAAACGCATTAAGGTTTAGCATATTATATATTTCAACCTTGTATGTCTTTAATAAAACATGTATGTTTGAAAATCTTAATTCTGATAGTTTTCATCCTTTTTTTTCGAGTTTTGTGGAGGAAAGTGAAATTCATCGATTTTGTTCGATTATTGATACGCAACAAAATTTTTTGCGTGTTTAGTGTTGTCAGTATAGTCCTCACACCGTATAACGCATCAATTAGAAATTTATTTTTATAATCCAAATTCAAATGTAGGTCGAGTTATTTCGTCAGATCATTAAAGACTGAAATATTTCTGAATAATGAAATAGTCGATAAAGATAGAAAAAACTGCTGATAGCCGACTTATAAAAAAAATGTTTGAAGAGAGAATTAGTATGTAAGAGGTGGGAAATGGGCACGAAAATCTGACGATCTAGCATAATGGAGCTCTCGTACAGCGATAAAAAAGATGTTTCGCTAAATACGTTCTAGAAAACGAGCGTGCCGAAACACGGCCTTCAAGCATAAGAATATGTACTGTACAGTGTAGTAAATATACTATATAGATGTATAAACTGTGTTTATATTATGTTTATATATGATAGATAAAAGTTCTTCTATCTGTGAGAAAGAAACAAATATTGCACGACTATTAATAAATATTCAACAAATATTTTCTACGATTGGCAAAGTAAACCTTTTTATGTAACAACAAATTTTTTTACAGTTTTATTTCAAAAGAAACTAGTTATTCTTAATATAAAAAATTATATTTACTTATATTTATATAAATATAAATATAAGTAAATTTTGTATATTCAATAATAAATTTATTGAATAAAATATTTTCAAGATAGTAACTTTATATAGTTCTAATATTTTATCGATAGTAATACGTTAAATTTAGATAAACCTTAGTACTTTTTTCAATTAAATATTATCCGCGATTTAGTTCTATATATAAATTATCTAAGATTTGTAAAACTTTCGTTACAAAAAATTCCTGTCAATGTAGCATGCGCGCATATGCATATTCATATTGTAAATATTAAAGATAAAACTCAGAAGGAAGTTCAGAAGCCCATTTTCACGATAACAGAAAATGATACACATCAAAGGACACGTATTTGGTTTTATCGTATTTCAATAAGTCGTGAAAGAAATGACGCAGCGCTACCAAATAATGTTATCTGTAAAAGATGGTAATGTTCGAATACCCGTATTCAAGAGCGCCTTTTGTATATGATAAGAATGAAAGGACTTGGTCTACCCTATTAGTTTAGAGTTTTATTGAAAAAGGATTTCAATACCAAAAGGCGAGGACATTATCATTACCCTGTATTTGACCTGGACTTGAACAAGGGTCCCTCAAATCTTTGTAGTATCAAATTACTTGAGGCATAGCTACTTAGAAATCGTACTTTTATTTTTATTACCCTTTTCTACTTTTTAAAAACTAGGGTATTAATTTTCTTAATACGTAATTGTATCTTTAAATTCTTTAAAAAAAAGTGTTCATTGCGTTTACATATAAAAATATTAAGAACTTAACATTATGATTTTATGAATTATCAAATATGCAAAATTACTATCTAATAATTACTGTCACTGGCGTCGTTATTAAAATTAATATTTTAATCTTTTTATAATAAAACTTAATTTAAATTTTTTTATGAAACCGTATCGGCATTAACAAACGAACATTGTTTTAATCAACAAATCCGAAGAGGAATACTCGATTCCATGTGTATTCTATTTACACTGTTTTTCCAATTAATATTCCAATCGTATATGGAAATCAATTTTTAATTAATTATACATTTCAGTTTCTTACGTTGTGACTACATATATTAATGTATAGGATTTACGTTTAATTACAATTCAACAATCAATTGAATTACAATTCAGTACGTTACCGGACGTTAATATTAGAATACCTATTATCCTACTATAATAATGAGGATATTCCAATATTGGAAGCATTTTATACATTCGACACATTTTATTTGTGTATAATTCTATAATAAAATAAAAAGTAGCATAAAATTAAATGCTTATTCTTGCGAATAGTCACCAATAATCTAAAGAAAATGTTTCGAAAAATTAATTTCTGTAACTCTTTGATATGACATAAATCAATATCGTAAATTCTTATCAAATACGCTAGATACACATTTATTTGACCATTTTATCGATAGACTCACGCAAATATTTGAAATTTTTCGACAGTATCGCGTGTCCGATCGGTCGATCAGGAGTTGAGCGTAGTTCGCGTGTTTCGTTTCTGTTGCACGACATGGATTCTTCTTTTTACGAAATTACTACGCCAGCACAAGCATGTACCCACGCACTCAAACAACTGGCCCCATCAACCGAAACTCACCAGTTCGTTCATATAACCTCAGCTCTACGGGATACGCGAATTAACGTGGCTAGGTCAAGGGTGCAATTTGCCCCAGATTAGTTTTGTTCGATGCCAGCTCACTGTCACGCCTACTTTTCCCATTGCTCTACTCGTTCTTGAAACATTTCTTTCTCATCAAAGCTAGCTCTGAATTCTTGCTCGTTTGTAATATTGAATTATACCTTTATCGAAGTTGGAAAACAAAACTCGAAGTCAAGTTTGTAGCAGACACTGTTTCGTTTCCAAATTATGGTAACAGAGCAATACATAATTTTAGTGATGTACAGAGCACATTTGAGAAAGATTGTTTGTCTGAATCAATAGAGAGACATAAAGAATATTCTACGAATGTCAATATTACAAACTGGTGCAGTCTGATAAATTTTGTTTAACAAGCATATAATTAGTTTATATAAATATTGCGAATTAAAAGAAGTGTGATTTCTACATGCGTATTGTGATACTGATATGTGATGCTTTTAATTAGACGGGGTTCATGCGTATGAAATGTCGTTTCCTGGAACAAAACTTTTATAACACACACATATACGGATAATTTCTTCAAAGCAATATGTATATGTAACTAAGATAGTTTCCATATGATATTCCATATTCCTTTCGCCAGTGATTAACTAGTTTTATTATTTCAGATTGATAAAAATGTTCTGTTCTAGAACTAAAAGATTCTTCGAATGTTGCTTTTATAATTCTTCAAATAATTATCTAGATATTACACAAAGACAATATAATAAAATTTTGTACTTTATTCCCAGGAATCTTTCGCTATCGTTCATAAGGATTAATGTTTTCACTTGTTCTACAATAACAAATTATTTTATTCTTACTATCTCCACACATATTTTATATAATCGTTTATAATATGATTGCGCTCTAATAATAGTCCTAGGTCGTAAGAAGAGGTAATCAGTAAGCTCTGTAGACAAGGAGTAGGCATTATTATCTTTTGTAGATGAACCGGCGAATTTGGCATGTGATTTGCATATTCTTTATCGAATCATTGAACCAAGATCGACTTTTCGTCGCAAGTAAGGATACGTTTCGAAAGTAGATCCTGTCTGTTTCTCTGAAGAAACAAGGTGGCTAAGATTTCTCTGTATCTCTTAAGTCACGAACTACCTGTTTGTTCATTCTCTTTACTATTTCTATTTAAGTCAAGTGACAAACAATTCTGCTTACAATGCTACAACATTACTTTCATTTGAAACGCTAATTTTCCTGTTCTTTGTCTTGAATAACTGGTAATATTTCTTAAAATACTATCTAAATTGACGCCTGATTTTTAGTCATCTTATCTTTCTTTCTCAAATAATTTTAGTGATATTACAAATTAATTTTCAATAAAAGTAGCCAATAAGTCTCGTACCGTTAACCTCAGCATGCCTCAAACGCTCGTAAAACATTCGTATATTGAGATTAAGTCATATACCTTTAAGGATCATGCAAACAGTTGATTTGTTGCTAATAACACAGTATTCAAAAGCAGTTGATGCTTGAAATACAAGCAGATCGAAATTATAGACTAAAAGAATCGAGAAATAGCCGTATACAAGCGTGAATTCGCATATTTGATATGGTCAATCAGATAAGTTAATAATGGCGTTCTTCGAAATAGGAACTTTGTTATTTTCTGATCTCCTTATTCTATAAAATGTTTTTCAGTGAATATAACAAAATTGTAAAGACATTTTTATCGTACCCGAATTAAGGGTGCAATAAGAAAACTTAAGAATGCAGTAGATGTACGAAAAGGACGAGTTATCATTTTATATTCTAGTGCATGTGATTATAGGAAATTCTATTTTTTTCTATACACTTTAATAAGAATGAAATTTAGCAGGTTGTATTACAAGATTAATTGGAGTGGAATACGTGTTTCATTGATCTTGCCGCATATAATAGATAATTTCAAGAAATAATCCAGATAAAATTAGTTGCGAATGAGAAAGGATTTATTAAAACCGCTGATTGCTCAAATTACATTTGTTACTGAAAATTAAATAGTACTTCAAACGCAAATCGTGAATTACTATAACGACTATAACATATAATTCTATAGATCTTTCTTTTTAATTCATATAACGTGAGAACAGTTTCTGTACTGCGATATTTTATATTTTAACTAAAACTTGTTTATAATCTATCGTGTGTAATACTCGATTCGTAATTGATAGTTCATATTTTAATTGTTAAAATGAAACGATGTACGTATATGTTTTTTAAATCGATAGCCTCAGATAAATATTTCGCTGGTACGTGCGGGCATGTTCAAACAACGGATGATGATTTAAAAATTACATAACAGTTCCACGAAAATTCTCATACGGGCCTTTAATATTGTAACAATTAAATTAGTTATTTTTGTAGTTAATTAATTACAAATAAAGATAGGTTTATTAAGAAATTTGAGCCTCGCTCGAGTTTACGTTAAACGTATTGAATAGAAATAGATATCTTGAAGAGAAATTAAAAGGAGTGTCGCCAGAAGAAAGAAAAATTACGTATTATAAATCTAATTTTATTAAAGCTGTCGATATGGTGCAATATTGTAATATTACAATAGTTGGATCTTCGCTTTGTATTGGAAATATTAAGCGTGCGGTATTATGGTATTATGTAATAATAATCCGCATTTAGGGAATTCCCACGGAGACTACGCATTAATTGTTACTGTTGTGCTTGAATGATATCGCATGAAAATCTCATTCAATCTATTGTTCTATCGCAATCGATGAAAAATTTTGTACAGTATTACATAATTCCAAATCACTTGGAACGTTCCAGCAAAATATACATATTAACAACTTTTACGGTGTTTAAAGAAAAATACAGCGTCCCTGAAAAATCAAAAATTAAATCTGCATTCCGTTAGAAAGTTTCCCCAATCTGAAACATTGTAATTCAACAGACTATAGAATAAGAAAGGAAGAAGGAGAATTTCATTCGGTACGAAACACTTTTACTGCCCAACGTATTTTTCCCCTTGATTACGTGCAAAAAGTAAACGAAAACATTATAACCGTATTGTACACGTACAATAAGTTGTAGCAGCAATACAAGCGCTGCGATACAATTTCCCTGAAGTTCGTCGGATACAATTTCGCTTAGTCGCTCATATTAACTGAAATACAATCTTTCATTTGAAATATTCGCTGCAGAAAAGTTCCGATATGTTTAAGCTATCTCGGTCAAGGGAATAAAAGGCTGATTAAAAATAGTATTCATTCGTTCAAACGTGGCAACATATAGTAAATATATTATATGTGACCATATAAATTTGAAATTCCTTCGTTATAATTATATACGTTATATAGATTAATAAAAGAAGAAAATAGTTTTACACGTGTAACTTTGAAAGCTATACTATTTCTATTCCTTGCTTAGTATCGATTATTTATTAGAAAAGAGGAAAAAACGAGGAGAAAATATTCTGGCCAGGCATCCCCTTTAAAAGAAATTGTTCTCGATAGTAATTGCCTTTCACAGGTACACCGCTTGCATTATCGGAAAACGCAGAGGCCGTCCTTTGAAACGAACGTTCGTTGTAGGTATCTGTTTGCAATTCACCCGTATATGTGTCGTATCAGACCACAGCCAACTGACAAAGCGAATCTCTGGTGCAAAATTTTAAACTTGCTCACCCTGTATGTATTAATATTTATACGAAAATTTTGATATTCAAGCTTGTTCTATAGTATCATTATAAATTTTTTAAAAATACAGAAGAAAGAAGAGTTATTATTTTATATTTTACTTCGCACAACCTGATGCCTATCGATAATAATAAGCTTAGCTTAATAATATTCGTAACATGAATGTAATTATTCAGTTTGATGCATATTTAGTTTTTGAAACGACGCTTTCACAATAATTATATTTACATGCTTTATGATATTTATTCTTTTGGTCAATTTAATCGAGGAATATTGTTTCATGTCGTAAAAAAATGGTAGAGAGTAGGTTTTAAATAAATTGCCTGTAACCTAATTATTCTATGGTAAGGTGATAGAGTTAGAGGTACACAATCATTACATAATGTTTTTAGTAGTAATAAATGAGATTGAAGCGAAATTTTACATTTATTAAGACAGGTAATTGAAAGTTGAAACAAAATCAATTACGGCGAAGAGATTTTTTAAAGTATCAATCGTATCTTTTATTTGCGAAAAATAATATAATGCCGTTATAACGCTATTACTGATATTTAATGTCAAGTATCGTAGTTTTAATTGCATATGGGCTATCTTTCAAAAACGTAGTCGAGATTACTCAACAATGTATGTTATAGTTAAAAATTGATACATTTGAATAACTCATACGCGCATTCAATCTAAATTTTGTTTCTAAAATATCACTTTATCTTGGGCAATTATCTGCCAACAAATTTTTCTGTTCTCGCATAACTATGATTTTTACTAAAAAAAAATATGAGCAATTTTATGACTAATTGTTTTATTCGAACAATTATTTTATGATAGATTCAGATAACAGTTATTTCATAATCATTAAAATTTCCGCGAATTAAATTGTCAAATAGTCATTAACATTTACAAGAGCAAAGGCTATAAAATTAAATTAATTGACAATAAAAATGTATATTTCATTCGTTCTTATTTCGAAATGCATAATGCTATTAGGAGAGGTACGCATTTTCCGAGATATATTACTTTCATATCAAAAAAGATGCATCTCCAGTTCTAGACGTCTTTTAACAGCTACAAGACACAAACGAATACCCATTTACCGCATACACAGCAGTACTCATTAAACACAACCAGAAGAACAATGGTGTCTCGAAAAGGAACAAGTCCCTCAAGAAATTTTTGTCTTCCTTTTGGTCCGCCGCGAAAGTTCATTTCCTCCAACCTTGGTGTTTCCTAAGCATGCCCGCAGACAACCAATATCGGCTGCACGAGAGAAACCACATGATGCCATTACTCTTCAATAATGAGCATTTGTGGAAACAACGACCGATAGATTACGACCAACGCGGCCACTTGAAATTCGAAAAACCATCCGTTCGAACCAGGCGAACGTAGAATGCAAAATCGTGTGAATATAAAACTGTTACATGCAATTGTATTCCGTCATCATTCTGTCAATCATTCTGTCTGTAACACAACGGCGGAAAAACGTATTTCACAGTAAAAGTAAAAGTCTGGTTAATAATTAAAGTTGTGTATTAGCTTAGAGAGGTCACGATATTCTGCATTTCAATATTTTCTTGGAGAATTAAGAATTTAAAGTTTGTAATTAATTTTAAATGAGATCTTTGAATTTTTATGTCTCAATCTCGTGTCCTTTGTTTCGATAATCAGAAAGAGTGTGAGTGTTGTGAGAAGAACTTTCGTGTAATATTGAAACAATAAATTTGTTTTATTTGTCTTTAAAAAATGATTAAAGAAGTTGAAGATTTTAAACGATTGATATATTAAAAATACAAACAACATTGAATTATTAGATCAACTTGCAAACCATACGGACTTATCTTGAATTTTTTTATTCTTATCATATTTCTAGAAAAGTTACAAGTTATTATTTGAAGAAGGAAGTAATTCGTGATATATTTATTATTATCAAACTGAATTTAATAAAATTGATACATATAAGCACTGATAAATAGAGCATCCAGATCCATTTTTTAATCGACAAAGTGTTTGGTGAAGTATTATAATCGTATGGCTTAATGTTAAGGAAAATGTAGGTCAACATTTCTTTCCTACCCATTACAGAGCGGATTTATAAATGCCCCGTACCTCTTGCTAAATTGCTTCGTAACTTCATATCCTTAAGCGAAACAGTTCGAAAATTTCGCGTGTACCAAGCACAGCCTGAATACTTACTAGTGAGCGAAGTAATTCACCGAAGGTGATTATTCCATAAATACACATCGGTAGTACTTGATGCAAGAAGTTTCACTTTGCAGCTGATTATAATATTAGTAAATGTTCTCTTCATGCCTAGAATATTATTGTTGTTATCGCGAGAAACGAAAATGTAGATAGCTATTTTATGTTAAGGAAATCTCTTTGATTTATAATACTGTCAAAGGATTTAAGACTTAGGATATTGTCAAAATTTTGAAAACCATACATACATGTCTTGAAATTTGTATCATATTTCTAGAAAACTTACGAATCATTGTGTATATTAGCTTACAGATTGAAGCGAAATTTTAAATGAGCAGAGAGGGTTTTCTCAGTTTTTTCTAGTTTTCAAGATGAAAATTTGTTACAATTTATTTGTGACGATCGACATTGTTTGAGTATTATGAATTATGATTGTGATTGTCACCTGAGCGTGTTGATTTTCACGATAGTCCATGTTTTGATACTTATCAATGGAAATAAAAAAAAGACCGTAATATTTGCACAAATGAAAAACAAAATACACTTGAGTTTGTTCATAATTTATTTTTTACCTTTTTCTGAAATTTTTGCAGGTAAACGGTATTTAAATCTTCACTAGAAAGTTAAAAATGTTCTTCAACTTTTCATAGTTAATCCCTTCCATAACATATTATAAATAACATCTTTTCACTTTGTGTATGTACAGAATTCTGTAAGTAGTTACAATGTAACGTTTGAAAAGAAATCTGAGGTTTAAAAGAGCAGCTTTTTAGAATTCCATCTGATCTTTGTTAGTTTCATCTTCGAAATAACAAAAACTATTAAATGTTTTCAATATTAATATTAAGTAAATGTATTTAAATGTTAGTCATTCTACGTATAATTGTATTTTCAAACAAACATTGATGCATGGAATATCTTTTCCACGTCCTATGTTTTTAATCTTATACATATTGTCATTTCTTTATTAACTGAAAACCTTTCGTGCACATTGACAAGTTAAGTATCTAAGTTCAGTGTTTGATGTATCGGTTTCCTAAAGTTTGCCCCTATCTCTTTTCTATTTTGTCTGATATCTTAGGAGGAAAGATTTTGAAGCCACGATGAGGTCGACTTTCCAATTGATCGCGATTAATTCGAAATTCTATTCAACTATTAATGGATTAATTCTCTCTCATTGATTTCGCTCTCAAGTAATACATGACCATAAATGTCTTAATAGACTTGGATTACGTTAAAAATTATAAGGTTAGATTTATATATTTTCATGGAAATATTACAGAATCTTACTAACAACTTTACGTATTTCTAATACATCACCAGTTAAGAATCATATGTATATGCTGTAAAGGTATAAATATACTCACCATTGTGTCATATAACGCGTGCTGATAATGAAGACTGGAGAAGTAGTGCGATTAGCTTCAGTGCCGTTTAGGCTGCTGTCTGTTCCATTTATCTCCATTTCACTAGGCAAAAATTACGGTGGCAGTAACTTCCAGAACCACTGACACCTTCACCTTAATATCCAATCATCTCCTCCGCATTCTGAAAAGAACATAATTCGTTCTTGTAGTAATCTATTACATTTTCAAATTTAAATAATTTCACCCGAGTATGGGACTTAGATTTTCAGTTTAATAATAATGATTTGCGAGAGAGTAAAGATTTTCGATCCTTTGATATTAAAATACAGATAAAGAATATTTGTAACTGCAAATATGAATAGAAGGTACATACAATTTGCGAAGGATAGCAAATAAAGATAAAGCATTATTTCAAAGTTTAAATGGTTTGATTTATTCTTTATCTATACTACTGAAAACACGTGTTTCTTACATATTTACATATTTACATATTACAAATCGTATCTTAATATCACATAGTAAAATATAATGTGCTTGATGACAAAATGATGGAACGATTATGAATAGTACTGTAATAGGTCATGCTAATTGGAATCTTGTCAAATACTAGAGAGAAATACCTCTTTCACCGACGGCTTGTCTCCAAGAGCTAGTATATAAACCAGATAAGGACACCCAATTGAAGTGAATTCATTTACGAATGTTGTTGAGATCCCTTTGTTATTGATCTTCGTTTAAATTGATATTCATTTATGTCGAAAGAGATGTTTGAGAATTGAAGGTTGTTCGACTTAACAATTTACCAAAGGCATAAAATTTGGATCCCATATTGCAAGAAGAAAGAGTAAATTAAGGTAACAATTTTTAGAAAGATTCCAACGTTTGTACGTAAACTGTGAATTACTTTAATTCCTCCGTATGAAAAAATGTTACAGTGATAGAAAATATTAGAATATACTTCAGAAAATATTGTACAAAACACAGATACGTAAGTTACGTTAATAAACAAAGAATTAGTATACTAGAATATATTAAGAAAAAAGAGTTTTTACAAACAGCCCTACATCATGCAATTGTTTTCTTTTCGCAATAGAATAAACCGAATTTCATGCAACACGCAACGATTGTGTATTTGATTCACTTGACCTTCGTAATTTGCTGCCATTCATTAAAAAAAAAACGTATTGCACAGCATAACATTCTGAATTATACTTGAACACGAAATTATAATACATAGAAAAATAACATAAATTACTTCGGCCACTTTTATTCAGTGCGATCTCGTAAGTACTCCTTCCAATACATCGCATTTTAACAAAATTTTTGCTTTCCTGTTTTCGCTCTAACTTGACTATATACACATAAATTAGCTCTGGTATGTACATTGTATTATTATAGTAATACTGCCTATTTTCAGATTACAATATTGGTTGCTTGTGATGAAAACAAATAAAAGTAAATGTACAAGAAGATATGTGCAATGACTATTAAATGTATTAAAACTTGCTTTTCTCATAAAACATTTGATTTTTACAGATTTTTCATATAAAAATTCTCAACTAACAATCCAATTTAATTTTATTACGCTTTACTTTCGCCCTTAATATTCATGTCTCTCTTTTTTTTTTTTTTTTTTGGATGTATAAAAATCGCAGATATATCGCAGCGCGTTTGTCTGTATCAGATCGGGTAATTCTATTGTGACTAGAATTCTATCATATCGCGTTATTTCCTTAAAGGTTTTTTTCGGTAACATTTTTTAAAGGAGCATATATTTTCTTATCCCTCGTTCCCTCATCTTTCAACCCTCAATATTCCATGCTTCATTTTGCACTAGTCAAACAGCAGAAATATCGTAGACCAGAATCTAACCGCACGTCTTATCTGTGCACACGTCACGTTCGTCCGGATGCGAGTGAACGATACAAATATTTTTTCTTCTCATCCTTGCAGATCGTAACTGCGGTGTTTGGGCGCAGGGTCAAACGAGTTTTCGTGGTACATGTCGTGCCTCTGTGTGCAGCCGATGTGAAACGGACGAGAGATAATGAAAATGGAACGGGGAGAAGACCTCGGCTACGGAAAGTGAGAAGAGCCTGACAAGTCGGAAATTTCGGGGAATATGTAGCTTAATGATATAAAGTCATAAACCGCGAACCAGTGGTCGAGCAAGTCAAATTAAAATCAGTCAGGAACAACTCTTCTTCCTCCCTGAGGATATTAAGCTAAAGAAATCTATAGGAGATTGTTGCATATTTTATTTAAAATATTTACATTTATAATATATACAACTATTAAAATGGCTCACAGTATTATTTCGAATATTTTTTGTTTCTTGCGATTCTATACCATATTCCTTTGTGTTCACTGCTTTTTTAATTTTCAGAAAAAATGCTGTATAAAACCTGTTATGAATTACAAAATATTAATAATAATTTTTTTGGAATGAAGATTTAATTTAGCCATATTTTGCCATATTCAGTTACAATTTTAATTTGTATATGACACTGTTTTTATAATTACACTTTTGGGACAACTACTATGGAGTTCATTTTACAGATCTTTATCGTTAACATGACATTTCCCGAAGCAACGTCGAATTGTTCATTCACGAAGTATACTCATTTTCTCCAAAAGCAGTGGTAATACTGCGAGAAGCTTCTACTGCACTGCGGCCTAGTTTAGACTCACACAAGAAGTGCATTCAAAATCGAATTCTATTTTCCGTTCTCTGTATTAGTACTACCTGCTATTTTGAAATAATTAACCATTCATCCATCTTATTACATTCAGTTGATTTCACGCTTCGTATTCGTATAAAATGAATGTTATTTAATTGCCTTTAATTATTATCCGGAAAATATTGACTTATACTATGTATGTAATAACTTAATAACGAATAGAAATCATTTTTTTTTTAAATATTCACATCGATATTAAATAGAATAAAAGTGAAAGTAACAAAAATTAAAAATGATTATCTCGTGTTTACAAGTATTTTTTGCAGCTTATATCTTCAATTTTATAGAAAATTAATAGTACATGTATAACCAATATTGTTGACGCGTTAAATTTTCCCACAGAATATTGATCAACGGATTAAAATGTTATTCAGAATATCTGGGAAGTTACGCACGAAGTCTATCCCATGGACAAGCAGAGCATACAGCATGCGAACGTCGAATCCTATACGTACGTGACGAATCATTCTGAACAATTGAACCAACGAATCAGGCAACGATCGCGTTCCGATAGCATTGTGGATAATTCGTTTCGAATTTATTGCTTTTTCAAATGATACGAACAGCTAAGCAGAGCTTTGGACCAGCTTGAAAATCCACGAACAATTCCTCCGGTTTCCTGATTGTTCCTGCCCGTTTTTGTCTTTCCGTCTACGAATTTCAAACAATTTGCAACCGGTAGTTCTTGTCTCCACACAGTTACGATTCACTCTTCTTTATTTTTTTTTTTTTTTGTTTTTCACTTTTTGTTTTTTGAATACTGACGCTACTACATGCGCGTTGCTTGATGACGACACATCGATTACCAATTAACAAGACTCCAATGTAACTCCGAAGATATAGATTCACAGTGAAAAATGGATTTTCGATTAAAAGTAGTTTAGTCGTTTGCTCCGATCTTCGACGACATGAATTATGCATACGCATAAATTAAACGAAATATACCTTCCAGTTAAATGGCAATAAGATATATTGCATAAATTAATATCTTTCTGAGCTATTTTACTCTCGGATCAATTTGCTCGTTCTTTTCTCCTCAAATTGTTTGGTCGACGTGATAAAGCGAAAATCAATTAGATAATAGCATGGTTTTCCTGAAAATTTAACTTTTGTTTGATGGTTTTCTAATGAATTGACTCCGACTATTAAAACGATTAAAATATAATAAAGCATTAATGATTGCTCAGTATTGAAAGTGAAATGGAACATTGACGAATCAAATTTTTATCAATATTGGTCAAAACATAAATAAAAATTGTTTCCGACACGAAATATTGTAAGTAGGGTATAGTTACCAGATTAAGTATTTAAAATGAATTTCTTTTTGCAAAGCTTCGTATGAAGAAGCTTTATTTTATATTTTCCATTTATTTTCTTATGTAGAGTCATCCCCTTTTGAGTTGCATCACCAATTACAGTTACAGAGTATCTTGTATATGTATATCCTTTTAGTAATAACACTTCACAAAATTTTATATTCCCTGCATTTACAAATATGTAATCAGCCACTCGATCAATTATGAGGCAGTAAATTAATAGCTTAAAATTCATATTCATTTCATTTACGAATATCGAATTGTCTCTTCAACTTGGAGGACAATAAAAGAATAAAATAATTCAATTAATTTGATAATATCGACTAATTTTGGATCTTTAGGCTTTGATATCTCGCTTAATCAATCCTACGACGAATTTAAAATTTCCGCTATAATACCAGAAGCAACTTAATTACTGGAGATCTTCTATTAACCGACAATATATAAGACGCGTTAGAAAATATTTTCTTATCGTCTCTTTAGAGTAAAATTTTCAGACACTGTTTAAATAGAAGATAATTTGGCTTTGCACAAGTAGTGAAAAGTGTTCACTATTTAGTTGGAGCAAAGGAAGTTGCCGCTTCCAGTCAGCTGATTGAATATCCCTCGACAGCGGAGATGAAAGTCGCTGCAGCTTGGAATTAGATCGATATATAACTATACAAATATATTTTCCCAAGAGCAGAAAAAACTGCCGATAAACCTAGTTTGACGCTTCTTCCCTTCCTGTCGACTTTAATGAGATTCCCAGCGATTAATCTGAATCGATCGTTTCGTTTTTCTTCCTTCTTTCTTTCGTCGGTGCATCTGATCAAAAATCGGACAAATATTGCTTGACATGCACGATTAACGTCTTAGGTCTCGATCAATCACATACGCGTGTACTAGTAATTATTTTGCTTCGCTATCATTCACGCGTGAAATGATCGAAAATAACCGAAAATTGTGCTCAGTCTGGACAAATTTTACAGTGATTGAAAGTATTACATCAAAGATTGTTGTCATATTCATGGGTGACTATCATCAATTTTGCTTTGTAATAATCTTCAGTTTCAAGTAATTTCAGGAATTGAAAGTTAAAAGTCGAGATAAATATTCGGCTGTAACATGATATGAAATGTTCGTTTGAATACTCTTTAAGTTCCTTTTCTGCAATATAGATTGCATAAAATTGAACGTTGATCTATATTCTTTTGTTTCGTGTAACTTTCGTTTGAAATAGCGTTGAGAATTTTGTAGAATTTTCTTTGAAAAGTTACAATAAATGTGCCTGAAACTCGTGCCATTTCTTCTTGTAAATTTAACGCTAAAACTATCAGAACGTCAAAATGACGAATTTCAGATCTTTTATTTTTGCGGTATCTAAAAACAAGCGATTTTGACGGAAGGTAATTTTGGCGGAATTAGCTTCTATCGAGAAAAAACAAGAGTTGACTTCCAGGCAGAATTATATGTCTATCTATTTTCATCCTTCCACTTTAATTATAATCTTCTATGTGTAGCACACTTATTCTAGTATATTACAGATCGTTAGTTCTAACGTTAAACTTAGCCATCCTGCGGCCAACGCCGCACGTAATATTAATATAGTTTTTGAAGAGGTTACTGCTAATGAACATGCTATTCATCGTTAGGTATCTAAATTTGCAATAGCGGGTAAAATCTTCAAAACTGTATAAAATTCGGAAAAAGATATTTTCCGGGAATAGTATTAGAGACATTGCATCTCAATGACAAAAATATTCCAGCGAAATGGTAGGTCCATTAATAAACATAGAAATATTTATAAAACAAAGTACATTTTATAATTGAAAATCATGCAAACATCTCTTATACATATAAAGGTATTTTAATATTATAATTATTTATTGGAATATATTAAATTCAATTTATATTGGGATAATTTAGCAGGAATAGGGTTATTCATATGACTATAGATACACAGGGTATGAAAAGTTATTGTAAAGGACATGAAAGTAACGAAATATCTTTTTATAGAAGTGGCAAGTACCTATACGAACGAAATGCTCCTTTGAATGACACGACGCTCAACATATTGCTATCGATCTCCACTGCGTATCAAATAAGCGAGATTGTCATAAACGCTTCTCATTCTTCTCTTAAGCGGCTTTAAACATCACTTAGGGATTTAGGTGGTCCATTATTGTACATTTGTGCCATAGGGTCTATTACTTCTTCTGTTATGGTCATACATGTTTCTGTATCTTTCTATGCTCTATCTTGAAAATGAAATTCATTTTTTTCTGGTTCGTTAAACACGATAATAGGACATTGTAATACGTATAATTTGTAGCAGAAGAATTAATCTTAAAATAAATATTCATGTCTAGTATCATATATTCGATATATGTCTAGCACACGCGTGTTATAAATTTTGTCTCTTAAAAAGAGATAAAAGTAAAAAATGTTCAAGAAATATAATATTCCAAATACGATGATATTTCATTTGGTAGGATTTGTCCAATAGTTCTGATATTTATAAACCTATTGCTTTTATCGAACATGAATAACGATATAATATTGTTATAGTCTACAATAACATATTCTGCGAAAAATCGTGATATAATCATTTTTCTTGACATTTTCATGTCTTCCATTAATAGTAAATTATTCGTTACATGCTTATATTCATATTAGACGTAATTATTTTTAATCAAACACGTAAGTAGAACTATGCATATTATTAAAAGTGTCTTAGCTATACAAATAATATTACATTGATATTTGTTACATCGCGATTTAGAAATGCATATTCTCGTCACTATAGCAGTCAGACGACTTTTACAACGTCGATATATGTTTTAACATATATTGCATGTAACAATGAAAACGGATAATCGCGATAACGGTGTACAACCCAATAATATCTCGAGAACGAACCACGTTTATACCTAACGTTCCTATTCTTCGCGTCTCGAATAGCGTGAATAAATACAAATTTCTACGCAACGATTGCAATAGCTGCGCTGTGCGACTGCGTACATTCGATTTATTTCTCCTGGAGGAATCGATTTGAATCCTTTATTTAAATATAATGAAATTCGTTCGATTATTATAGACAGATAAGTATAATGAGAATAGATCGCACGCATCCAATAGAACCTGCTAATACTATTTTTGAGAGCCATTTGCATTATTATCACGATAAATAAACTAGTTGCGAATGAAACCCAAACATCGATGCAGAGATGATTTCCTAATCTTTGAGTCTGTTGATATTATCTAATGATAAAGCACGACCTTGTATAAATAAATTGATCGTAATAAATTACAGTCAGGGATAGAATTAATAATATTAGGATCTGTAAAAAAATTTATCGTACTTTATGCTATAAAATCTCTTATATAAATTCGAACATGTCCTAGACAAATTCATCATTTATTTCTACGCAGAGACAACGCTATAAATTTAAGATGAACTGCATTATTCGATACTTAATCTTCTTTTAGTATTAAAACGTTGCATTCGCGGCATAAAATATATTTCCGAATAAATGAATGATAAATGTATACATATAAAGAATTTATTAATTTTAGTAATTTTCATACGATTTATATATTACTTCATCTGAAAGATTACATTTGGATTATTACTTGCGCATAAAAGAATCTCAACATTTTATAGATTTATTTTATAATGTTCCTCTTAATACCATAAACAACATTTAACCCAAGAATACCTAAATCATTGACTTAGCATTACAATTAGAAAACATTTTTGCTTCTTATCTCAGTATTCTACGCAAACGACCATCACAGTCCAGTGGAATTTCTGATCTTTTCATGACTTTACTTACATTCGTGACATCCGTGACACGTGGCACGTGACACGAACTATTCTCACTCTTCGTTTAGCTAAAAGACGAAACGAAATCTTCGCGCTATTATCTTCCATTTTAATCGTAGCCGATTATTACGTCCTCTGTCTAGAAATCGGTCCAATAGGGAGTTCGTATAAATGCAATTAAACTCGTCACGGTTAAGAAACAGCAATTTTGTAGAATTACGCTTTAATAATGACACAGAGTGTAATTGCTATCCCCGAGTAGTTTCAACGTGCACGTTTCTGTGACCGATGATATAGCATTCAGTTTATTCCTTTATGGAACGCTGAATATCTATCTCGTTTGTGTAATAGGACTACAGCTATATCACTATTGAAAGTAATACTGTTACTGGTAGTTGTTGCTACTAGGTGTTCGTAATATTACATTGTCACGTGGTATTCGCATACAAGATGGTAAATTAATCCATGTTGAGGTGAAAATTGGACTGCGCATGTTTATGCATTTATGAAAACATAATAAATTATATTTTTTATATTTTATTTGCATGATACATTTCAAATCAACTGCATACATAATACCAATTTGTTTCTTTTTATATGATTTTAATATCAAGTATATGTATGTTTTTGATATTACCTTGAACGCTTCAAAAATATTGATTGTCATAAAACTATGTCATAACACTTGTTACAAAACTTCGTAGATTTAGTAGCAGTCTCTAAAAACTTTGTATCGTTAGATTTAGATAGGGTATAGGATAGATTGCTTTCTAGCCGTCAAGCATCAAAATTAGAAAATCATTATCATTTCTTCATACAGAATGCACACGATATGCAAAAATTTATATAATATTTCAGTCATATTTTCTCCATTTCTGGCTTACAAAAATATGAACTGCCATAGATATTCGCAGTTAATTATAATTGTATGTATGTTATGTTTAGCATTTTTGCTAGCTATGACGTACCTAGTACGACACCTTTCAGTTTATAAAAGTTGTCATTGACGTCACATCGTTTCCTTCTGTACGCTAAAATTACGAACCCCCGTTTGAAATTAATAGTTTTCTATAAACTATCCCATTGTGATTGAGATTTATTAAAATTTATTGATCACTTAAGCGAGAAAAAATCAAATTTACGCAAGGATAATGTCAGCGGATGAATGTTGAGAATTGTTAAATATAAGAATACTTTCGTGAAAAACCAGTCCTTGTAGGTTAAATAAATTCAACATTTGATTTATCGATTCAATGCTTGACCGTGCACTTCAATATTCAATCGGAATAAAATTCAGAGAAAGAAAACGTGACTTATCGTGTTTACTATATTCCGTTTATTTGATGTTCGTAATCTATTTCGAGTTGCAAAACTCTGCTTGTTAGGTCAGAATAATTTACATAAACTAATATCAATTAAATAAATAAATTTAAATACGAGTTGAATATATAAATAATTCAGAGACAATAATATTTGTCATATAGCTATTTTTATCTCAAAAATGTTAATAAAAATAGCAAACAAAGAAAAGTGGATACTTGGAAAGGCATAGGTGATCATCTTTAGTTATGGACAACTGTGAAACACGTGTTTGTAGTGAAAGTACGAAAATTATTATAAAGGGATGCTTTGGTGGAGAAAGTGTTGGTTTGCTGTCGTTGATTAAGGTAAATTGTGAGTTGTGAGTTGTCATTTAGAAGTTGATCAGTTGTACCGATTTAGTTGCTTTAGTTGTAATATATTAACATATTTAGAAATAGTTCCAGTTAGATAGTCATAGTTTTCTGTTCCATCATTGTAAGTAGATATATAAAATAAAAATCACTATATTATTTTTAGACGATATTATATAATACTGTCTTAAAGTTGATATTAAATTTTTTAATTAATTAATATATATTTCATAACTAATATCCTAATTAATTTCTGGAATTATAAAACTTTTACGTGTTCCCTTAATCGTTGCGTGCGAGGGTAAGTAATTATTTCAAACTGACCATACTCATAAAGTCTCAGCAAAACATGTAGAAACATTACGTCGAAAATATTCTAAGAGTGAAATTCGCTCTTATTTCTTATTACTCAAGATGTTCGTGACGGGTTTTCCGTATTAAGTTAAACACAAATTCAAGAAGGGTGGCGTGTGCTCGTAGCGTGCACTTTATCAGCTCTTTCGTAAAATGTGATTCGTCGTTCTTCGTGATATATTACAGCGGCTGTAACTATTTATCCAGAATTTTTTTTAACGATTTCCGTGTGCGTTAAGTAGATTTCACTGAATCTGTCGATAAAATTCAGATTATAACACTCCAGTTTATCGAAAGATATTTTATTACAGAATTTGATATAAACGTTTCGAATAAAAGTATATACGAGAACAGACTTTCTAATTCATTCATTAATTCACGTTTCTCCATACAATAATCTAATTTCAATTTTTTCCTTTCAATAGCTGTACTAATTAACTAGTTTTGAACATGGAAATCGTTTAAGAGGAATTTTTGTTTGCTGAATTAACATGCTCTGTTTAAACAACTTTTGTTTACATATCGGAAGATGATCTATATTCAACATATAAATATGAATTTGCATTTTAATTACCAAAAATAAAATTTAATATAATTTTTCCAATTTCATTTGTTACTTAAGTTTTTTTATTACTGTTAAGTTAATTTATTACCGAGTAAGAAAGCGAAGTTGAAATATGTAGAGTCGACAATTTAAACAACATAGTAGTACATTAATGTCCTTTTTCACATCAGCACTGTTTAGTTGTTGATAATTTTATGAAAATATCGTATCATTAGCATGTAATTAAATCGCTATCGCAATTGCTATCGATTATTTACTCAGTAATTCATCAAACGTATTAGTTACTACAAAGCATCACTGTGACTAATCTACTCTCGATATACTCTTCTCTTTCATTTATTTTTTAAACTAGTGTAATCACTCTACGTTACATGAGAACGACAAATTTTTAAAGAAGTTATTATTATATATATATTATATATACTATATTTTATTATATTATATATATATATTACAATCAATTAATATGGATTACAAATTAATTATGCAAAGATATTGGAACACATATGTGTATGAAAATTTTCTGCAGAAACAACGAATGAATATTTTTAATAATACAGATGAATATTTTGAACATAGTAGGAAATTTGCATTAACGTCCTTGAAACCTAATTTTATCGTATATTGTAATAATACGCTTAAAGGGAAGAAGTTTCATAGGTTTCTATATTCAACGTTGCTTCATTACACTTTACAAAACTTTATTCTCTACAGCTATTCGTGCAATATTAATTTTTAACAGCGTTAGTTAGAATAATGAGTATTTCGGCCTATATCACTCTTTGAACTGAGTGACCATGACAGGATAATACAAATACACCTTTCTCTATTCACAAAGAATTAACTAATCGATATTTATCGATTATCCTTTAGAAGTTCAACATAGAACGCACGAACTAGAATCCTTTTGCGTTCACTATCAACTAATCCTCCGATCATGCTAAAATACTGAACTTAATAGAAAATGAAATTTCGTTTTTTGTAATTTTATTTTAATATCTCTTAAAAGTG
Source organism: Bombus impatiens (assembly GCF_000188095.3). NCBI lineage: Eukaryota > Metazoa > Arthropoda > Insecta > Hymenoptera > Apidae > Bombus > Bombus impatiens. The sequence continues at coordinate 1,870,910 of NT_176521.1, read as the reverse complement.
CTAATTGGAAAGTGAAAACCTATAATATTACTAGCTTTCAATATATCAATTACATACTTTTTACGTAATCAAGTTTGCTTTGAAAACTAAAATTAAATATTCACTTTGATTAATACTATTATACATAGATTATCATTTCCGCATTCTAGTATGTCTTGCGTATTTATAAAGAACCCTTCTAAAAATGTTACTATAAGGTCTTTGTAAGAGTATAAAATACTGTTTATTAATAAAGATAAATATTTTTATATTATCTACATATATAAAATTTGTCTTATACATCCGATAGAAATCCTTATAACAATATAGAAGTATTTGAGAAATACATATAATTTTGTATTATACATATTGTATTATATTATTATATACAACATATTATATCATATTATTATATTCTGGTATAGAAATTTGAATCGATATACAAATCCTTCTAATCATGCATACATTTTTTCTTTAATTAAATAAATAATTTCTTGTCACGTTCTAGAAATTTTAAACCAATAATTTTTCTTCGAAGATGGTCCCTTATTTAATATTAGATTTGTAATTTATATTCTTTCGAATCCAAACCAGCTGGCTGCTGAAGCGAGCAAAACCATCGTAAAAAGAAGACTAAAGAGAAAACACCTCACTGGCCTCGCTAAAGAAATAAAATAGACAAACTCAAAGATGGTATCCCGCTGGGGGTAGCCATCCACATGTTATTTAGCAATAAAGCTAGGAAAATTTACCGAATTTCCAGCTGAACAAATTGTAAAGTACAAATTAAATAATAAAAAAAATATATTCTTTCGAATAATCAATCTACTTAATAAATATGAAATTATCTCTTTTGAAATAATAATTCCAAACGTATGATATATGAAAATATTTCTAAAGTGTATAAACGAATTATATCTTGGTATCAGATTGTGTTCAATTATAGATTTCTATATAATACTCATCTACTAAAATAAACCATGATATCGATATAAACATCAAAGCCAAATCAAAATGACACTCTTTTTTGTCACGGCATTCCTTTTATCTATTCGAACTGTGTCAATCATAGTTTGAATATCGCTTGGTTGAGTGGAATAAATGGTTCTGAGTCCATCCACATTACAGTTGGCACCATTGAAAATTGGAGTTTTTATCTAGCATAAAAGTCGCAGGGTACCAATCGGTCATTTTCAAATTTGAATAAACTCCAATATTTTCATTTTGTTCCGCGTGGAAGATTTTCCATGTAACCATTTCCCCTTTCTCAGTGAGACGGGCAATGAATTTACATTTTTATTAAACAAAGCGTGATCGTTGGAATGTATAATTTTTTCAATAATCGATCGACAACTTCACGCACGCACAAATAGTAAAGCAAAACGACGTACGTTCTACCATATATTCGTTGTTTCAAGGGGGAAAGGAGATTACCGTGAAAATCGCGAAAGCTTAAAACAATATGTTAAATTGAATCGAATATCAAATTTGCAGGCATGTAAAGGAGCTTTTAATGCCTCGTAAATAAATTAAACAAATGGAATTTCATAAATATCACAAGATATTGTCACTGAAAAGTAGTTATCCGACAATATTTTCAACTGCAAATAAATTTCGATAATACAGAATTTTTATTTCTCCAATTACGAATGAAATATAATAAAATTGAAATGATATTTTTATCATTGATAAAGTTGTATAATTCTAGTTCGACTTTTATAACTGATAAAGGATTGATAATGCTTTAGTGAAAAGTGGCCTTTCAATAATATTCAAATTAAATTGTTCGAATATTAATTAATTATTCGAGTATTGTTAATTCACTGTTCCAATAAAAATTTCTATTAATTTCTCCATTAATTAATTTCTTCATTAAGTCATGTCTTATTAGGTATAGATGACATTGTTTCGCTATAATTTAAGACGGATTTGAAATGTTTGAAGCTCAGGCAATATAATACAACGTTCGAATGCAAAATAATGAAAATTCAAGATATGAGATACAAAATTATAATACAGGAATAAATAAAGTACGTAAAGGCAACAAGTAATAGGTAACATACCTTGTGTATCCTTGGAGAGAAGGACTACGCCGAAGTAGGCCACATAAATCCCCAAAACTTCAATTCTCGGTGTTCCACTTTGTCATGCCTGTCTGAGTTCTTAGTTTCATCTTCCGGTATTTCGAAGTTCTGGATCGGTATAGAATTGTCACGTTACAGTTTAACAATTCACGAATGATATCACCGCAAGAAACCCGAGGAAGGAAACCCAACAGAATGTTTTTCATTCATAAAAATTGACTCGACTTGTCAACGATAACGAAAAGGCGCAAATATCACCAGAATCGACTACTGATTCCCCAGTTAATAAATAATCTGGTAACGAAAGGTTCCATCACTTTTTCGAATTTTCAGAATTCACTAACCGTGTTGGAATAATTCGAGAGTTGTAGTATTAGAACGGTTCAGAATCTGAAGAATTTGCCAGGAATAATGAAATCCTAAAATTATTTCACCTCTGGTAGAGTATTCTCTTTATTGTCAAAGTACTCTGACCATATCCCCGATTTTTCTTCCTACCTCATCACTCGTGTATCGACGTTTCAAGATCCCTTCTAGCAGTAAAATAGCATTACCGGAGACTCAGATCGTACGGATTGATAAAATACATACATACATCGTTCTTGGAGACTCTATACAACATATTCTTCTAGGGCTTTTACTAATTACGGACGATTTCCACTGTCTTTTCTCGTCACCCGCGCACCACATAACTCGACCAAGTGTATCGAAGCTATTAAAGCTCGATTATAGAAATAACTAATTAACCTCGTGAAGCTCGATGACAGAGAAGAACGACGGAATCGAGTATAACGATCTGAAGGGATATATCTCTGTTATCTAAAAAGACATGTCGATCTCGTACGACGGAAGGATTGGTGGCGGAAGCGCGCTACTTCCGGCTCCGTCGCGTTTCAAACTCTGCTCCGAATGGGACTTGACGGCGAGTCGGCCAACGGACACGCGGCGAGAATTCAAGTGAGCGCCGTCAGCGTCGCGATTCCGTGCAGCGTCGTCAACCTCGTTCCAGGAGACGCTTGCGCACCAGTGTCCGGCGCCCTTCGACGTTCGCGTACAGGGATGAATCGTTCCTCCGTACCGTTGTTATCAATTCACCTAGTTTTCTTCATAATCGCCGAGGAACCTAGGTGACGTTTAGGTGTGTGAATTAACAATGAGCCACTCGATTCTGATGACGACACGTGGACGCGCCACTAGACTGATATATTAACTACTCGGTGATCTTCTACATTCGAAAGATGTTATGCATTTCTACTGCTTTCTACTATAATATTACGCTAATATCTCGCATTCCTTCTTTTATTCTTCCATTCTGACCCCCTTTCCATTCCTTGTCTTGTGCTTGTTTCCGTCTTCTTTCTGTCATCGTATCCTCTTGAAGTTCCCTTTCTATGGTTATCTGAATTTTGCATTTTCGAAAAGTATGGTAAATTTAATTAACGAAAATTATTATCGATTTATTCGTCATAGTCGTAATAACTTGTTCGAGAATAGTAAAGTTAATAGAAGAAGCATCTGTGTAGCGATTAATTCACCTGTGTCAAGGAATTTTGAGGGAATTTGAATTTCTTGTAAAGAAAACTGCGAAATTTGAAGAATTGATGCAAATGTCTTTTATCTTGAATTTAAATCTTGATTTTGATCTTCAATAGCTATCTTGTTTTTATGCACACGCGATATTTCCCCATTCTTTGTTAATTCGATTATTTTCAAGATATTTTATTTGCAATTGGTATACGCATTTAGGTTACGTACACTTTATTCTTTGAAAATTTATTTAATATCGCTGCAGTAAAGAGGTGAGCGAAACATTAACGATTATTAAAAGCTGATATTAAACTCAAATATACTAAATATCCAAATTATGGTACAAATATATTGGTACAAATAGTACTTGATATTATTCCTGTAAAAATACATTTACATAAAATCACGAAAACTTTCAAATTAAAATATCAACTACTGTAAAATCGCTAATAATTCCTGAACTATTACAATGTTTATAAATGATGTATTGTGGATATGTTAAGAATTATCGTTTATATTGTTACGTAGAATTAGTTGCAGTTAATTGAATCTACTAAAAGACCTTGGTTTACACATTATTACTTGAATATTTTTAATTTTTTGTTTGATATGGAAACAAAGATACGGTCAATTATATTAAAAATTCGGGACGAGATAAAACATGATATTTCGCTTTGCACATCCGTTACTTACTGTTACCACGAGGTAACACAATGGGCATTGTCAGACATAAGATGAAAATTTGTAGGAAGGAAAGTCAAAAAGAGGAGAAATTCTAAAACAAACACACTTGCAGAACGAGTTCCGTAGCATTCTTTCATTCTTACATCGTCATAAATTTTATACCCAAGTGACCATTTTGTTTCAGCTTATACTATTTTCGCGTTTAGCTATTGCTTCCTACGTATTTTTATCTTCTTTCGAGTTAACAAAGTAACCATTATCAGGGTAAACAGGAAAAGCTTTTCTATCTATTATTATTGGCTACATTAAAGCTAGTATAAAAACTCATCGCAAGTACATATTTATCAAACGTGTTCAGTTTTTCTATGATCGTTGTTTCCTGGGATTATAAATATCTATTTTTAAATAAGTAGAAATATATATTTTCGCAATTAATGAATTGAATCGTATAAACTCGTAGGTATTATACTCCTATTAAACATGATATATTATTAATAAGTATTGTGAGCAATATATTACAAAGTGAGTATATGTACATATACTAATATACTGATTGCAACACTAAGCTTTAATTACAATCAAGCACAGTAGGCTACTTAAAATGTAACATATACCTACAAATAAATCAATAATTTCAGTAGTATAATAGCTATGAACTATTTGAACAGTCAATGATTTAATAATTCTCAATGTATTATTGAAACTATTCTTAGCATTAATAATATTAATTACATAAGTTTGTCCTAACTTTACAAATAACTATGATAATTATGTCTTTTTTCAATATTAGTAAAATTTCCAGATACTTTATACATATAACACGCACATACACATCCACAAAAAATTCTTGTAGTAAATGTTCAAATTTCTTCATGAAGCACTATACACACGTGCGCGTGAAATTAAAATGGGAAATTCACAACGAGACAGAATAACGAGACTTGCGATGAAAATGTCCTTTACACATTCGAGGCAAGTTGGCAGAGACGTAAGATTTGAGGAATTGTTCGAGATTTGATTCGAAAAATAAAAAGAAGGGGTTTGCATGAATTCGCGCTGTGGCTTATCTCGAAGTTCAACTAATTGTACGAGTTTACATCGCGGCACGGCGGCGCGGCGTGATCACGTCGATTAACGAACAGCTTTTGGAGATACACGACACGCTGCAAACTGTGCAACGGCAGTAGGTCGGCGCATGCAAAGCTCTATCGCTGATCCCAATCTTCTCCTTTGACGAGGATGTGTGATCGAGCACAGTCCAAAATTAACACCGTGCCACAGGAGCACGAGCGAAGCAACATAGCGTCACGAACAACACAGGGATCAGTTGATTCGCCCCTTTGGTACACGCGTTCCTGAGGACTTGTCTTTTAAACTGGGTCAAAAATATGTTTAATTGGACTGCCATTCATATATATGCTTTGACATATAGGAGGCTGTTATGTAATTGATAGACATAATAGTATATTAATTGCTAGGTTGTTGGATCATTGAGTGGTAGATTCTGTTAGGTTTCTGCAGATTGAATAATTGAAATCTTAACTCTCATTGGTTTCTTGTTTTTCGAACTTGACTTGCCTCTTGACAGAAAATGTATAAAATTAGCGGAGGATTAATATAATGAAAAATTCGCAGTTTACATTCGTAAATTTTTTTCATGGAAATTAAAAATAAAATTTTCGTATATCAGATATAAGATTTTTCATACTGTTCACGAATTACAAAGTAACATGCAGGGCATAATACAATAAGTTGTATTATGTATGTATTATGTATAGTGTATGGATGATTTTCTGGATTCAAAAGTAAAGATACTGAACTAGTTTTGTTTAACATTTATATTAAATATATTATATATAAATTATTTAGTAGCATATATTACTTCGCATAAATATGGATACTGTCCATTTCCACCGAATGGGAATAATATGAATTTATTTGATAAACAATTGTAAAATTTCATATTACGTCCAGGAAATTCTTCTCTTGTATCTTATATTTCCTTTTATATGACTGCAGTAGCAGTTCATTTCTCATGACATATTTCGTATCATTGAAGTCAGAAGCGTCTAACGTACAAACGAAAGTTGAAACATTACAGAATATACAACAAGAATACCGACACTTTATTGCAATGTTTGCATTCATCATACAAATGTTGTCATTATTTATATTTACCAATGACGTTAAACTAAAATATATATCGAACAAGATGTAACAGTACGGCCAATAAAATTAGTTTAACTTGAAGTCGTTCTTTAACATTCCCTAGAATATTTATTAATAATGGTATCATTTTTCATCAATCTCTTCAAAATACGTAGCAAATAATTCTTAGTTTCTAAAATATATTTCAATCTACCATCGCTTAAACCCATTTTCTTAAATCTTAGAAAAGATGTCTGATGTACGAAGATCGTCTAGAGCGACAATTGATGAATAACGATTGATTTTAATGCTTTTTAAGTGTTTAAGACGAATGTCTTTGACAATGCATCTAATTAAAATAACAATTCGCTGATTATTATTTTTAATTATTTTTAATTGAATGTGTATAATAAATATACATATCTGTGTGAAATAGTTTTGCTTATAATCGCAATATATATGATGCCCGATGGGATTCGGTTATGAAACGAAAAAGAGCATTGAAAAATTTTACCCCTGAGGTAAGGAGGGACTTGTCTTGGATATCTGTTTGAATGAAGGTAACATCAGAGAAAGGTTTTTGATGGGGGTTCTGAGACCAGAGCACAGGTAAAGACAGGGTTTCAGAATGACGTCGCGACGGAAGCTGAAATGAATGAACGGATTGCTATGTCGAGGGTGGTCAACGTGAGAATGGCCACGTGAAAAGAGACAGGAAAAAGAAGGGAGGAAATGGTCGGAGACCCTCATCATCCTCCGCTAATATTTACTTACGCATATGCAAAGACCAGACTGGTTACCAAAAAAAACTATCTCGTTGGTATTCTTTGATAAAGATACCCGGAACTATGGACATCACATTCAGTGACCGCACCTAACCCCGTTTAATACACCTCTGGATATCCATCTACTTGATATCACTATGCACTTCTGTGTATAAAAAAGAATCAATAATAATAACGTTATAGATATATGTTAATATTGTGTAGTGAATGAGAGAATAATATTATTATAGTGTGCTGATTTTGGAAAGAGATTCATACGATTAGATATTAGTCGGTGATTATATATTATAGACGTAAAATGTATCATATATACAAAAAGTTTTCATTATAAACATTCCATTTATATAGAAATGTTAGTGATTTACAAATTATTTTATTTATTTAGATCTATTTAATATTAGGGAATAATATTATATATGGATACACGATAATTTGAAATAAAAGATAATAGGCGTATTTATAAGAAATGCGTAGACAACTTTTCGAAAATGGAAACACTGTATTTTATTATACTATATAGAAAGAAAAAATTAATTCAACGTAATTAATCACCGACAACACGGGAATAAGTATATTATTGTTCAGGTAGATACAGCCTTTTGTGTCCGATTAGATGCGGCAAGTACTATTTACAATGCATATACACGTCGCGTCGTCTCACTTTAATCTCTGAAACTCTATTCGCTATTGGAAAAATAATTTCAAATACAATTTACTGTGTTTTGAGTGTGAAGTAATTGCGGCCTAAGAGCCTAACAATGGACATCTCGTATTTGTAAACACAGCTGTCTATAACCAACAACATTTGCGTAAGTTCGTGCCACGGCCACATGACATTCACAACTACGAAGAACATCTTTTGTCTATTCAACGAAGGTAAATTTTGTTTAACCCTAAATGACCTCAGAACTAGGGCTTGACTAGGGTCAATGAAACTATTTCAAAGTGCATTGTACACCCAGTTAGAAACAAATATGCGATTTCATTTGAAAAGAGATAAAAGTTCTGAAATCTTGGACATAACTCCACTTGGGAAAAAATGTACCCATTATGGGATTTTTGCCTTTTTCTTCAACTACTTGTGATAAAAATAATTGCATGCACGGATTAATATGGGATATTGGAAAATATTTTGAACTAAGAAAAATTAAAGACGTTTATAGATGATAATTAAACACACAAATAAAAATTTGTCAAATAATTTTCGAATAATTGGAAAGCTTCTCTTGTTGCCGTTTTAAAATTATTTTACTTTTAATGTTTCGTGATATATTCATTTATTTTTCTATAGATAGTATTTCTAGACATTTTTAGCACAAAATAACAGGTCAAGTTATAAAATATACTCTATTTAATAAAAACTAGGATTAAGTTGAACAAAAACAATATATAATATAACATTCGAATTTGAATGCAGAGATTATGTATCATAGTGGTAGAGTTGTATAAAACCCGAACTATTTTTGTCGTTAAATGTTAAATACAGTTTAATACAAATATTAGAATAATAATAGATACTCGATTACAACACTTGTTATCTAAACATTTTACTACTCGAACATTTTGCTATTCGTGTGCTTTATTATCTGATCGTTCTACTTTAATATGAAATTCGCATTATAATGCGTCAATATTGTGTGTCATAACATTAAAAATGAAACGTGATAAATAGTTGAAATGAAATAGGAGACAATTTGAAATCTAGGTAAGAATATGTGTTACAGATATAAAAACATATAATGTTTTTAAGTTAACTTATAAAGTTTTTAACTCTGTAAAACATTTAATCGACATTTGTAGAAGAAAGAAAGTCAATCAAAGTCTAATTTTAACTTAATTTTTATCAGAGCCTTTCTTCTTCCTTAAAAAAGTTGACCTTGTTTAGCTAGTTCATCCATTTTCTCTCTTACAAATGAAAGTTTAACTTAATCTGTTACTTTTTCTTTCTCCTCTTGTGTTGCTACAATTCTGTTAATTCTTTCTTCTCCCATAACGGGATCAATAAATCTTGCCTTTCGTTTTCTTGATTTTCTGTTCGAAGCTTCGACTACACGTATTAAAAGATGTTACATTTACGATAATATTTTTAATTAAGTTAGTTATTATTTTAAAATAAAATCAACAGGTTTCAATTTTTAGTTCGTAAGCAAGTAAGAAATTTGTTACCATCAATAGATAATGCTTCATATTCCTACATACTTACATATGGTTATTCGTGATCTTTTTTATCATTAACTAAATTACAGATAAAGCCACAGACCAGTAACCTCTGTGATAAACCACAGACATTTATGGATAAATCCCTTAACGCTCGGTAGTACAGATCGCGATGTTCCGTAGATATCAAGTTCATTTTTATCGCTTAAATTGAATATAATTACTATATTTGTAGCAAATCACAAAAAGCATAAAGGAACGTTCAGATGATGAACATTAATGTCAATATTACTGTCAATATACAAAATTCTTAACATTACCATACATAAGAGACTCTCTAGACCACCGACGACAAATATGGATGCATTGTCAATACAATGTTGAAAACCCTAAATATTGACAATAATATTGATCATTTAAACGCTCCATAAGAAACGCTCTGATTCTTTTCGAGGTTGTGTTTCAGAATGTGAGACACAAAATTTTAAACACAGGTCTATTTTGTATTTAGTCATTGATGCGGCTATCTAAGTCTAAGTAATCAAAATATCATTGAATCTGCCGGAAACTAACAATTAAATCTCATATTTTATTATACCATATTATATTACTAATATCTTACAATAACTTTTAATACTGACAAATATAATATACCAACTTCAACAAGATTGTATTCTTTAAATATTTTTATCTTCGCTACCTTCTTCGAGCATTGAATAATCCCTACGACATAATGTTTTCCGTATTCCAGGAATTTTTTGCATCGTCATTTACGTATCATCTAAAAGTTAGTCATGACCATGACTATTATAAAATTCCCATTATGCTGAATCGTATGGCTAATTACGCTCGTAGAAAAACCGCATTTCCTAAAGAATTATTATTTACTGTGGATTTTTTCAATAAGTTACTATATGTATTGTATGATAATGTTTGCATAGAAACCAAAAATAAATCTTGATATACATCACAGTTAAAACTAGTAAGATCAATTGCAGAATGTTTGTATTGAACATAAATTAGAACCGCGCTCCACTTATCATTTGCTTCGCGTTAAGAAACTAATAAAAGAAACGAACAGTGAGAAATCATTTTATGACAATAATAATAATAATCTTGTAATAGTGATAAATAAAAAAATTAATTGTTGATAATATACTCAGCGACTATCCTCTAAAACAATTATTAAATCACACGAGGAGCCGCGATAATTTCAACTAAATATAGATATCGTTTATTTTATTGCACTTCGCTGCATATACTACACTTGATCGGATTCTTATTGTATTATTTTCGGTATGCATATACATACATGTAATATTACATGTATATGTAAAACATATACAATGGGCTATTACAAAATTTGAAAAATTCTTTAAAAATTCTCATTTCATTTGGATATCTTTAATAATTTTAAAACATGATTTTAATCATTCTTATATAATGTTACAATAACCAGAAGAATAATCCAGAAGAAATGAAACAATTTTCTAATTCTAATAACAATCATGCTTATATATCTAATAACTATGTTCAACTTAATTTTAAGTGATGATTCTACTAATTGTATATATTAAGAAGAAGATTATTTGTACAAAATGGACTTGTGTTATTACACTATTCCTATAATATGGATATTGCGTTCCATTTTATTCAACTGAGAATATTTAAATTTAAATCTTCTAAACCATATAAAATAAATTAGCGATATAGAAAAGAATGATGTACACGTGTAATCGTGCGTGTACATAATAACCATTTACCATGTGATGCAATTATTGCATTAGTGGGCTCAATAATTCATTTCTCTCCTTATTACTTGTTATCTATGTCATTAAATTGGGATTGATGAACTAAGAACACACTTAATTACAGTGTGGTTGTGTCTAATTTTCTACACACTAGGTTTATAAATTGAGAAACATTGTATTCAAACTTATTTAACATACATTAATATTATAACAGTTATACAAATAAACTTTTTCTTTGGGGTGTTTTAGCTAGTCTTGTTTCGGTTTAAATGGATTTTGTTGAAATCCTTTTTTTAAACGATAGATACCATATCTCTTTGGTAAATAATAAATAAACCAACTCTTAATAAATAATCCAATCAACCTTTAAACCTTTGACTTTCTAAAAATAGATAATTTGTTTTCCAGCGACACATTTCAAAAATCAATATTTCTTTCAAAACAATAAGATAAAATTCGTCTAGAATTTCCCGTCTTTAATATAGAAAGGTGTTTTATTTCTTAATCCTCGAAAAATCCATCCCACTCTTAAAATGACTATCCAATTCAAATAACTCAAATAGCTTTTCCTGAACTTGATCATTGACTAAATAGTTTCCAATAGATATCCTGTAGTACAAAGGTTATCAGAAATATGATTTTTCTACACCTTAATATCACGAATTAATCTTTGTTTCTGTTACAAAGACATAACAGTCTGTCAAATGGACTTAGGAAGAATTAAATTCTACTAAATAGCATAATTGTATAATGATACGTTGTACAATGAAAGATAAATTCTAAATCGTCTCATTACTTTACATTGATATTACTTAACTTTTTACTGAAATTCAGAAATACAAATTTGAATTCTCGTTATCTAAACTGAATTTTAATATAATATTAAATATAGGAAAAATATGGTACGTGATGTCTTCCTTCAAAATACGTTTCAAATAAAAAATAAGATGTATTTTTATTCACACATATTCAACTGATTACTATACCATCCCATACACGCAAATAGTCGTTTGATGCGATGGACTTTGTATAGCAATTAAGAACGTCTGCTGGCGATAATTTAAAGTTTTCCACGTAGTCTCCTTTTCCACTATAAATTTTCTATAGCTATTACTATAAGTAAATACACTGCCCTTCGACTACTACCATGTCGCAACTACTTTCTTCTTTATCGTATCGCTTATGTCTGGCGTTACGTATTTTTAAATGTATAATTTACTGCATGCGTAACACGTTATATATGTTTTACATTGAAATAATTGAAATAATTTAAATATTACAAGTATTTGAGAATTACATTAATTCCCAAATAATTTCTAAATACGTACTACCACCGTTATACGTTTATAACTTCAGATTAAAATATTTATTTACCATTACTTGTAACAAATGACAAATGGTTACGATGATGATGATTTTTAAAAATGCTCATCCAATTATTTAGGATGATATTCATCTTATTGTGTTCTATAATAGTAACTTTCATTTTAGAATTATGTATCTTTTCTTTTCTTTCTAATTACTGGGACAATTCGTATCTCCATGAAATTGACTGTTCAACATTAATGAATTGAACCATTGCAACATCTAACATTTTCTGAATTAAAAAATTGTTAGATATCTTTTTATAAACAGTTGCTGAATATTTTTGTACAGTAAGAAACTTTAACTTTTTCAATGAATTCTGAAAATATTCAGTTTGAAATTTCCATCTATATTATTATTTTCCATTAGAAATTTCTATCATCGATTTATTAAATTTCTAAATTACGAAACATTGTATTTCATTGAAATATTTACCTGTGAAAATTAATAATCGTGACATATATAGAAATCAGATTCCCTTAAAATCGCCCGATACTAAAATTCGCTGCAAACTATAAATATTAATTAACTCAATTTTTACTCCAATTACACATATAATTATGTATATAAAAAAATACGCTTTATAGTAAACCTAACCTTGAATAGTCTAACATGCATTACCCCTCGTGTTTAAGCAAAAAATTAAATGTGAATGAGCGGACGAATCAGGATTAACCTTCATTTCTCTATGATCTTTATACAGAACTTTTACTGTGTATTATTAGATTATAAGTGTAAAGCAAGAACTGAGAAAAAAATAGATTCATGAGGCATGATGGTCGCCGTGGCTGTATAATCGGCGTGTCATAGGTCAAACCGATGAGATACCATTTCGCAGACTCCGACGTGCAGTCAGTGGCGTGTTCTTTCGCGAAACACTGACTCTGTCATTCCATCTGTTTTTACACCCTGCTAAGTTCCGTTATATAATTTCATCGTGATCAAGTCTTCGCCTTACTATCGGTCCATTTGCCTTTTCGCAGCCTAAGGTAAGGATCAATTATCTGTGCAACTACTATCGATCGATTAGTCATTGGTTGAGTCCAATTTTCATGGATTTTCAAACTTTAATATAGATTTAAATGCAATTCGATCATCCTCGTGTGATTCGGTCACTACATCTGGCGTTTACCGTAAAATTCATTAATCTCTGTCTCTCTGGTATTCCTATAGTTCTATTTTAAAGATTAATAGAATCTATGTTTAATGAAGCAAAATTTTATATGCGTATTAACTTTGTTACGTTATATAAGAAATTGGATAACTAATTCCTATCCTTATTGTGAAATAGATTCAGATTGTGAAATTCGATATCTGTATCCTCTATATATTCTCTATACAACTATATTAGATACGGCAATATTTTAGGTATATATTGAGGTTTATTGAACTTGTTATTATAAGAATATTTTCTAACAACGTTATAATATATTTTGTAATAGCTTCGAAAATATTTATTCCAATTACTTTCGAACGATTATTCCTCAAATTCGTTTCTTCCGTGCTTATATACATATTGAATCTGATGGCGCTTTCTTCTATTACTACTACTTCTCTCTCTCTCTCTCTCTCTCTCTCTTTCTCTCTCTCTCTCTCTCCCCTTCTCTCCCCCCTCTCTCACTCTCTCTCTCATGTATATACATCATATATATCATATATATAAATACGAGATATTGTTCGAATTAGGATTAGTTCGAATTAATCGACAAAGTTTGCGTTATGGTTTCGATAAGCGCGATAAGAATAAGGGTATCGACCGATGTTTAACGTGAACCCATAGTATAATTTTATGGTTTTATAGTAAGTTTGAAACAAACTTGTGTACACCGTTCTGTCGACATAAAATTGGCGTTCTTAGTTTCGGAAGTGAGACAACTTATATTATTTATATTTGTATTTATTATTTAAGTATATGACTTAAAGATGTAGGTAACAGATCTCTATAAATAAATCTAAGTTATTGAACATACTTGAAGAGAAAGTACAGCCTCGACATTAACCACGAGGTACATTATAATGTGACCTTTCTTATCAATTGCTACAACTGGTTTCTCTCGATTAGTATACAGCACTGTATATATCGTGTATTTAAAAATTTTGCAAAGCTGTAGGAATATTATTCGACGACGTAATGTAACTGATCAGACCTTTCTAATCATTAACTTCCTTTACTATACGTATATGCATACAATCGTTTTATACTCTTGTTTGCACTTGTATGTGTATCTATCAAAAGTTATCACACATTTATTATAAACAGTACCAACAACATTCGTTTTCTTTTGTTGTAAGACGACTGACGTCAAGAATATTGTTAAAAGTAAGTACTAAAAATGAAATGTTACCATGTCGTTGTTAGTTCTACATTGTACGTATAGATTATTTACGTTGCTAGAGATTTATGAAAAATATAGAAAAGAAATAAATTTTTAAGATGAAAACTATAATATAATGTAAAATATAATTAAAACATAATATACAAAAACATACATAAGTAACAGAAAGCTTGAAATTGGTACTTGTGTATACATATGAGTATTAATATTTTTTGTACTAGAAATGAAAATAATAATTTTGACTTAATTACAGCAACTATCTCAAATGGCGCGAACAAACCCGAAAACTCGATATTCCGAAAACAAACGGCACTCCGATTTGCCGCGTTTCGAATCAGTTGTTAGAATCTCCAACCTGCCTATTGTAGAAAACAGTATACATATCGCTGGTAACGTTTACGATAAACTAAAGGTAAGCAAAACTGTTTTAATAATCTGACAGTTTCACGAATCGCTCCACTTTCTCTCATCCTTCACTTGCTAGTTTCGTTTGTCGTGAAAGTGCCGTATGTTTGCAATGATCAGCAAAACTTTTATATATGTACATTGTATCCAGAAATAAAATAGCGTGAGCAAACTGCTATCTTTAAAATAGAGAAGTATGAAAGTATATAAACTAAAAATGAAAATATTGCTTTAATGCAAGAATTTAAATATTTCTCAATGACTTTCTAGTTAGAAATTTTAAACGACTGATTAAGATAAATGCACGTGTATGCAGCAATAAAGCAATTTGTTAATAAGTTTATGTTCTTTATATTCGTATTAATTTAAATGTCAACCACATCTTTAAACATTAATCTTATTCTACTTAATCTTCCATTTATCTAGCTTAGTAATCGTCATATCCTCACGAAAAAAATCAAAATCAAGGGACAAACATGATATTGTTAATTTTAGCGTTCAAATTCATTGATGAGCTGGAGTTTATATACTGCCGAACAATCACTTGCAATTGCAACAGCGTCAGCGAAACCTGCGATTTCCGTATTAAATGGGCCTATTATGACGATCGATCAATTGCTCTGTAAAGGTATCGATATCGTTGAACAGAGAGTACCAGCCGTACATCTTCCTCCGCATCTTGTAAGTACAGTTAAAGTTAAATGTTAGTTATTTAACATTTCATTATTCTAAAGAATGAAATCAATGTGTATTTTATATTACAAAGATATACTGCAATGCACGAGAATATGTGAGCAACAAAATCGTGAGGCCTGTTCTAATGCGTGCCGGAAGCGTGAAACTGATAGGAAGCCAAGCCGCGAACGCAGCGGTAGATAGATTAGATGGGGCTCTAACTGTCGCAGATAAATATGTTGATCGTTACTTGCCTGCTGATTCTACCGATACAGTAGACCATGGTAAATTATTCGTTTTAAATTGCCGATAGTAATTTAGACCATATTTTAAATATTCTAATAGCAACTTAAGAAAGTAATCTTTTACACTTTCTATATACAGTGGATACAAAAAGTATTCATACTTCATTGTATTTATTATAGTATTTACGTATTAACTAATTAAATCTAAGTATATTAAATTTTATATCACTTAACAGTAATTTCATATGATTACAAAAATTTTGTACTATGAAAATGAAGTGTATAGAATCTGGTAAAGACACACTTCATTTGGAGAATAAAGGTATGTGCAAATACTTTTTGTTTATCACTGTATGTATAACAAATGAAATCATGTTCAATTAATATCAAATTAAACTTCTAAATATATATTAAATATTGATTATTCGAACTAATCGTGACACGTAATGTTCAAATAATTAAATTAGTGTATTTTCGTGTATTTTTCATCTTTATTTCTTTGGTCTCCATCTTTAATCATCGGTTCTAGCGTTTCAGTGTTAACTGATACGTCAAGTACCATATCGAGCAAACAAATAATCGATTAAGTTAAATCGTTGTCAACGCAAATTATTTTTTAGATTCCTCTCCATCTGAACCTGTGAGTAAGACCACGCGAACTATCAAACACGGTGCCAGGTTATCTAGGAAATTACAAAAACGGCTAACGCGTCGCACATTAGCGGAAGCTCGAGCGCTTAAGGAACAAGGAACGGAATGCATTCATATACTTTTATATATTGTAGAATTGGTAAGTAACACTTCTTTCAGCCGATATACGTAATAAACAATACAAATAATAAATAAAAATTAGCAAAAGTAAAAAGAAAGGAAAAGGAAGCCTTGAGTAAGTATTATTTATTTGTATTATCTATTAATATCATTTACTGAATAAAGAAACTATACTTTGCATCATTGATCACTTTCCAATTATATACTTGTTCTGTTATGCGAACGATGAAGTTGATATGTTACAGTTAGCAACGGACCCAAAACTAGCATTTAAAAAGGCGAAAGAACTTTGGGGAACATTAAGTTTGCCTGAACCAGAAAACCAAGCTCGACCAGCTACTCTAGAACAGTTATTGGTTCTTTTAACGCGTGAATCTGCGCGTCGTATTGTTCATCTAGTGAATGGGACAACAACGTTAGCAGCTAGAACCCCGCGCAATCTTGGTAGACTTCTCATTGGAGTGTCGCATCAATTGCTCGTAGTTGCGGATGCTACTTTCAGAGTAATTGTCAATAAATTTGTACATCATTCAATTCTTGAAATATTCATTACTACGGTTCCTTCGTTTATCTATGTTTATTCGGCCTCTTTTTGTTCTGAAGATGATGCCAATTATCGGTAAAAGGGGTGCAGCAAAAGAACAAATTTCAGCCATTAATTTGGCTATACAAAGGCTCAATTCATCTACAAATCATTTATTGGTATGTAGAATTCAAATAATGTTCACTCTAATAATGTTTAACCACGAATCACATTTATTATAGATTTTTATTAATTATGATGTACCTATGTCATCAACTAGTATCAATACAAAAAATAGTATCAAGCAACTGATGCTACTTTTACAGGAGCAGTTCGCAACTTTCCTAGCTGGTCGTCCATGTGTTTCCAAAATAACACATGCAAAGAGTCATCAACAAAACCACAACAACCACATGTCGATGTCTTCAAAACCTCCCGTAAATGGTATCGATACTATCGAGTAACAAAACTGTGGTTATAAGTTATTTTGCGTAAGTTCCGTCTATGATAGCATTTATTTCAAGATTGATAACTATGTATCAGGAAAACTTCTCATTGAAATTTCACAGTTAAATAATATCCACCGAAATATTATAATATAGTTTTCGAACACATTATACTCCCACACTCACATTAAGCAATTAATGAATATTTCTCTTATATCGAAGACATAAGTGTGTATTGTATCCGTGTCATTCCTAGTTTTCAATTCTTGAATCTACATTTAGTACATAAATTATAATGTGTCTAGAAACAAGAAAGTGCAAAAATAAATATTATGATAATTTCACAGTCATCACGATGTCATTAAAAAATGGTCTATTTGTTTTGTTGACTCGAAGTAGATTATACATTCTTGGCCGTATATATCTTTAAGAAGCTTGTTATTGATGTCTCGTTATAATTGTAACATATTGAATATAATATATATAAGTTGTGTTTGTGTTTAATCCAATGCAGATATCTTTGATTAGTTTATGCATATATAATTATCTTAATATGCCTCTTACATTTTATTTCATTGAATGATATAATTTAATAAATTTCAATTTTTAAATTATTCAAACAAATTTCGCAATAGTTAGAAAAGTAATAAAGAATAGTACATTGCAAATAAGTAAGCGAATTTAGATAAGTAATTTTTTTAAAGCATTAATATTAGTTTAGACCTAATTATTGCTTCTGTTATCAAAGTTAATGAAACTAAATTTTCTAACTAGTACATTAATGTGTTTTAACGAACTGATAAGGTACACACACGCACACATACACACAGAAACAATTGAATTAAAAATTTCACTTTTTAGCGACAGAATGATATTACGATTTAAATTGTGAAGTAACAGAATCTCTCCCCCCTCTTATTTTATTTTCAATTGTTTAAGATAAACTGTAATCTGTATCTCTTTAATCATTATTATTACTCTATAATATTATAATATTTAATCTTTCTACTTATATAAATTTGTTTTTGCAAGAATATTATTCATTCTACAAGTATAGCTTATATTCTTATCCATGTTCAATTTAAAATATTGAAAATAATATCAGTATTTCAGTTGTATAGGAATAAATTTTTATGTCTTCAAATCATTGATTTTAAAATAGATATAATACAATAAATGCTTTATCAATACAAAATACAGAAAAATGGTGAATATGAATTGGGTATAATATATTGTTATTGAGGGATAATATATAAAAATATACATGTATATGTAAGTAGAACTAGCACATGTTAAATTAGAATTAATGCTAATTACTCATTATATATTATTCTATGTAGCTCCGACATTAAAATAAACATCAAAATAAATAAAATTAATTAATCTTTCATTGAATTCTTAACGAATCCTTTTTAAGAATGCTATTTCCTTCTATTGTCGAAAAAATATTATATAAATTATTCATATACAATAATATTTTAAAACAATACACATCTATGTATTATTGAGAAGTTTTTAATTACTTATAATATGCCAATGCAAGTGACACTGGTTTTCCAATAGTTCGATGAACTTTTTTCTTAAACGAAATGAAAGTAAATGCGGTAAGATCTTTTCCGATTGCATATTTTCGAAACACTTTCTTTTGCATTTTCAACTATTTTCGAGCTATATATTTTGTTTCAATAAAATATTACATGTATAAAATAAGTAATCTCTATTTTTTTAATACCAAAAGCATTAATTATGTTGCGAATGATAAAAATAAAAATGTATCTTGTACCGGTAAAATTGTAGTAATAAATAGATGAAGTATTATCGTTGTAAACAGCGCAGATAATTTTGTTCAAAGAACAACTACATATACAATCACACTTCCCCACTTTTTCTATTTTCTTCAACTTTTACTGCTAACAAACTATATAATCGCTAAATTTGGAAAACTATCATTTTACATCACAGTATAGACCACAAAGAAAAACGGAGAACAGCCTTTCAACCATATGCTACTTTTTGTTTGAAAGATCCGAACGTCAGAAAGCAGATAAAATTTGCCAGTAAACTTCCTTTCCTAAAATAAGGCGTATTTAGTGTCTATAAATACGACAAAAATAGAACACGATATTTTGAGATGTTCGATAAATGTTTTAGAAATTAACGAAATTTATTTTTCTATTACTTATATTAAAAATATAAGAAAATGGTATCAATAAGAAATATTTCTTTAAAAATTCCTATCAAATTATTTTGATAATTTGAAAATAAATTTTGCAACAAAAATATAATATTAGCTTGTGTTTAGGTCTTCCTTTTTTTTGGCAGTAAGTTCAAAAATCATGTCACGCATCCGACTTAAATCCATCAATTCTGCTTTCATCTTCTTAATTATTTCCTCTTTTTCAGCAATGCTCTTTTCATACGTATGTACTAATTCTGATAATTGTTGAGTTTCTTGTTTGAGTGCAGATATATCTTTTTGATTAGACTGAATTTCCGCAATTTTTAATTCTATTACCTATTTAATATTATATATACATACATTAACAATTCTATTATAACAGTAGAGTCTATGTAAACGTACCTGATCCTTTTTATTTAACTGATCCTGCCTTTTAAGGAGCAGTTTACTAAGTTCGTGATTTTTATTAGTCATTTCCATGGTTTTTGCATCTGCAGCCACACATTCAATTTCTAACTCTTTTATTTTTTTAGTTAATGTTTCAATTCTATTTAAAGTACTTTCTAATTCATGCTTATGTTGCACGAGTACTATATTTAGATGATCAATGTTAGCAGTCTTTTCTGTTACTATTTTTTCTAAACCTTCAATTTCCTATAAATATGACTTCTATATTTTAGTTTTGATTTAAACTCTTATTTGATAGATTCACTATAAAAAGTACTAACCTGTGTTTTAATAGCTACTACTTTTTTATTCTGTTCTTCTGCTTCAGCAAGCTTTACAGTCAATGTAGACTTCACTTCTTCTAAGCATTGCTGTGTGTCAAACAACATTTGATGTAAACGGCTTGATTCTGCTACTACTTGTGCCAGCCTATGTTGCAAACTGGTTCCATGATTGTTTGCTGCTTCTAAACTAGATTGCATAGCCCGTTCTGCATGTCTCATAGCTGCTAACTTTTATAATACGAATATAAGATATAGTAAATATAATAAGCATTTTGTGCTTATGTTAAGATGTATTTAAAAAGAAGCATATACCTTGTATTCATACAATTCCATTACTGCTGATGTGGTAATATCATTGATTTGATTTGACTCATAAGTTCTTTCCAATTTTGCTAAAAATGCATCAAGCCGTTCTTCTTGCACGAAAG
Organism: Bombus impatiens; assembly: GCF_000188095.3. NCBI lineage: Eukaryota > Metazoa > Arthropoda > Insecta > Hymenoptera > Apidae > Bombus > Bombus impatiens. The sequence continues at coordinate 1,849,691 of NT_176521.1, read as the reverse complement.
AAAACAGTGGGACCATTTCACTACTTGCATTTACGGACATTTTACTTCCAATATTTGTTACCATACCATGAGTACTTTGTACCAATATCAAAGGCTCCAGTTGCTTCATACAAAGCGCCACCGCGGAAACACTTGTCACACAAAAACATGGGATACAATTTGCATCTGATAGTGAATTTGTCTAGAGTTGTCATCAATAAAAATTAAAATAACTTGTTGCCAAAATATTCAATTTTAGTTGTGAAAATACAGTAATGTTTTATTTGAATAACAATATCTGTTAAAATCTTTGTACTTTGTTAAACAACTAAAGAACATTAAGATGAAACCTACCATTCTTGAGGAAATCCCATGGTGGATGTCAATTGTAGAACCTTTTGTTTAATGTCTGTATCACCAGTGAACAATGCATTTGCCATTGTCATTTGAATTTGTTTCTTTCTAAGTAACTCAGAATATAAAGTTAACCATTGCGAATTATCAGCAGCTAAATCAGCAGTCAAAGCTAATGCATGAATACATAAATTTGTAGTAGGATTCTAAAATAGAAAGTATCATTATCAAAAATGTCTATAAAAAAAACAAGAGTTATATTTTTTAAGGAACAAGAATACAATACTTGAATAAAATTCCCTGGCCAATTATCAGCTGCACATGTTTCAGAATCTAACATTGGACTTAATAATTTTCGTATCATTTGTTCATTCAAGGATTGCATCACTTTTGTTCTGAGTGTAGATGTTTTAACCATTTCTTGAAATAATTGCATTAATTCTGCTAATTTCGTTTCTGTTTCTAATGTTAATTCACATTTTCCTTGAATTTCATCATTTTCTGAATTTATTATGAGCATTAAAACTGAAGCATCTAATTCTGCTAACACTTCAGATGACGATTTAGTACGCCGTGCATCAATTACTGTAACTCTTATTAAAGTTAATGCTCTGGAGCACACCTAATTTGGAAAAGATTATTATAATCTGTTACCCATTATTCGTATTTAAATATAACAAAGACATACCTGTTCTACAGGAACCCAAGTCATTGCAGTTTTTACACATAAAGGATATAAAGATACCAAAGCAGATAATTTTAATTTTACTAGAAATGACAAAAATTCCATCATGAGAGCAACACATTCTGGATCTGCATTATCTTCTAATGTGGCCAATATATTTTCCACGCCTCTGCCATAACTAATTAAAACAAAAATGAGGTAATTTTTATACCAAATATCAAAATTACACTGAAAATTATAAAGTAACTAACTGTGGATATGTTAACAACACAGCATGGGAATATTCATTTTGTCCAACATAGTCAAAGAAATCTATGATGTGTCTCAGTAACAGAACATCCTTTTGTTTCATTGCTGTAATAAAACTGCTGAATGTGACATCAGCAAAATCCCAAATAGATTTTTCCGAAATATTTGTATTTGTATGTTCTAATATAATCAAAAGCTTACAGCATTGTACTTTGGTATTAACACTATAATGTTGTATTTTTAATAAGGTCCGTATGAATGCTTTTGTATCAATCGTTCTTATTAATATATATACAGCTGGAAGATTTTTGTAACAGAGATTTACTAGTACACCTAAGGAAAGTGCAATAATGTTTTCTTCCCTAGATTGTGTCACCCATTGTGTTAATACTGATACCAGATATGGTAAATGAGCTTCTTGCCAATAAATTTTTATTCCATATGTCAATTCTTGTAGTAGTTTTAATACTCGTATTCTCTTTTCGCTTGTTAAATTTGCCTATGAAGTTATTATACAAAAGCATTAAATTATTACTTTCTTTATATTTCCAGTTGTTAAATTCAAAAATTTTATTATAGGAAACAAAATATGAACCTTAAATGTAATAAAAATAAATATATCTCTATATTTTTTAAATCATATTCTAATGCTATATTTTTGTGATCTTTAAAATACACAAATATACATACTTCCAATAATCTTGCCAGTATAGGTGCAAATTTAAATGTATGAATGAGAGCTTGTCTTGCAGCAGCATTGCGACAAGCATTTTGTAAAACATCCACAGCACTCCAAATCAAAGTAGTTCTGGAAGCTAAAGAATTCATCAGCTCATGCAAACTAACATAGAACTCTGCTGCTATGTTAGTTCCAGGGTCAAAAATGCTTAAATCCAATGATGTACTTATTACCTTTTAAACATAAATTTTTATTATAAAGGATATTTTATATATTGAACAGAATACTAAAATATTTATTAAAGTTTGTTTTAGCTTTTGCAAAATCATATCAAGTATTCATATAAGTAATTCATAAGTATTATGTAAGATTATAATCGCTATTCATTTTCAATGTATTAAAAACAATAAAATAATATATAATTACCCCAAGATTTCGTTGTAAAATTGAAGCGGTTGTTTCACTTGGATGTTTAGTATATTCTAAAACCGCTGATATGAATGTTCTTATGTGTTGGTATTTGTCCATTATGTCTGAGATATCATAAGTAATTATAAAATTTCGAATATTAGTAAACCTTCTAGTTTTTAATTTTAATAACATTAAAGTTAATAAATCTAATAAATTTTTATATGTAAACTACAAATACTACGATTGAATAGTATAGTTTTTTTAATAAAATCTCTTACGAAATATAATTATGTATACATGTGGGCATGTACAATAAATGATTCTTATTTGTACATTCCAAAAATGTAAAGCACACGCGTTCTTTTAACATACATAGACACACTTATAAAGTTGGAAATAATAAATATCGTTTTGCAGAAAACGGGTATTTGGCGGCCATTTCTAAATATTACGTTTGAAATTAACCAATTGAATTAAAGTCAATCAGTGCAGCTAATAGTTTTATCACTGCCGACTCTAGTAAGTACTAGAACTGCTGAAAAACGTGGCAACACCGCACCAGGAAACCTATTTTTATTTAGAGAAACAGAGCTAACTCTAGAGTCGGCTGTGGTTAGATATATGGAAGCCGGGTTCTTGCATTGTTGCCATTTTTACTTTCAGAACGGCTACTATGGTTTTATGTAAAATTTTCATTTTTTTTTATATTTCATGTGTAAAAATTATTTGATACTGGATATTAAATATAATTAAAACAAGTTTGTTACATATTTAATAATTATTGTAATTCATTTTTCATTTTGTAATTTAAAAATGGTGAAATAAGTTTATATTTTTTTACTAATGCCCAAAATAATTAACAATATTTGCTATAGTGATTTCGATATAAATATTTATGCTAATAGTAATTTATATAAACTTATATTGAAGAAATAATTATAAGAAAAATAATGGCAATTATTAAAAATTACTAAAATCAAGTACAGAGATTTATGAAATAAATTTAATGATAAAATATTATGTTACAATGTATATTAGTACATTTTACATACAATATTTTACTCCATTCTCTGACGACTGAATTATATAACCTTTTTAATCCGAAAGAGAATAATAAACATACGTACATATATAATTTTGTTTTTTGTATTGGATCTTTAGTAACAGGTTTCTTCTTTCAATTTTATGGATTTAGTAATTGCATAATTGAATATTTTACACATTATAGTGGATCAAGTATAAAATAAAAATTCTAAAATAATTTAAAATAAGGATGGGAGAAGAAAATTGCTAAGTATCCGCCTTGATACACCTACTATACGAATTAGTTGCAAATCTCTTTAATATTCCAAGCGTGAATTTGAAATGTTATAAAATTCTGATATTTTACTTTATATTGTTATAATTTATATTTAATACCTGACGTTATATCTTATATGTATATAAAGAAATATAAAATTTATTAATAACAAAGATCCCTACTTATATTTGAAAACATTTGCAACGTTATAAATTGTAGTAAAATATATTAGAAATAAGAGTATATAAACATATATTTTAAAAAGTGTATAGCAATAGAACTAAAAGTTCTAAGGAGAACATAAATTACGATATTATTAAAATTGAAAATTAATATTTTTCTTACCTAATTCTGTATATATAAAGAACACTATAAAATGAAACTGTAATCTTATTGGTCAGCAGTGGCGCCGTTCTCCGGCCGTGTTCATTGAAATGCGCCATTACCGATTCGAGGAAAAAGAAAACGACATTGAAGAAAGGTACTTACTCTTGAAGGATCCTCTCAGATTAAAATCTGTTCGACGTTTCTTCATAATTTCACGTAGAATATCTGGGTAAATTGACTGACTCATTGATTGATCGGTGGTAAACTATTGCGTGTGATCGTGACTTTCGGATTTGACGTTGTAAATGAAAGTGTTGCAGCACTGTGTGTACCGTGTGCGTGATTTGGACCTTGATTCTTTACAGTGCGATCAACTTTGATTTTAATCTTCATTCCGTTAGGTTACAGAGACATCGGTACCATCCATCTTGTCGAGAAAAGTGCCATTTGGAACAGTTATTGTTTTTCCGAAAAGTGGCGAAAGATCTTAATTCTCCGAACGTATAAGGAGGAATGTGAAAAAAATCAACAAGCTTCATAGAGCCGTGTAATCTGCCCTCTGTGTGCGTGTGTGTATGTGTGTGTGTGTGTACCAACCGGAGCTGTCATAAATGTACACATTCTATATAGATTGCACGATCTATGCTCGGTTAGTGGGCCGATTTACTCAAGACAAGTGATCGTATCTGACGCGCGGCAGTGAATTGACATTAATCATCGTCGCGCGGTGTTGTGCGCTCATCGACCGTCTAAAGAGCTAGTGCCGCATTCTTATTCGACGGCGAGCTTCCTCACGCTAGCAGGTTAACCATAGAAAATTTCAGTTTTCATTCAGTTGCCAGGTGTCCCTTTCCTTGCTACCTCAAACATTTTTTTCTAATTTTTTTCTAATGTTCACTTTTTCTTTTTTATATAACCCATAACGAAACAGTTTAGTTTATGGGATATTGTGATATCTATCACAGACGCAAAGAATATGCTTAATACCGTGTCTACGTTATTCGTCTTTTTAATGTGTATTCTATTGCACGAACATCGACAAGATTTTACGTGTGTACCCTAGGACATGTGGTTTCTTTTAGATTGTGAATTCTTTTTTCTCTGTCGTTTTCTCTTAATTCATAGGATATGCTTTAGCTCCTCTCGATTATTTCAGATCTTGCTGACGTTTCACGGGCGGTGACAAGTAGTCAGAACTGTAACTATCGTGGCGCATCGCTTACACCCTTTATTTGCTTCTCTTGTCCTCCCTCCCTTGCTATCTCGAGGGAAAGAGAAAGAATTAACATGAATGAACGAGTTCAAGAGAGAAAGATAGAGTGAGAGTGAGTGAAAGAAAGACATTGTAAATGAATACAGTGAGGGACAAAAGTATTCGTACGATAGGAATGTGAAAATAAAAAAGTACTGTATTTCTGCACTGTTGATTGACATACATATGATACATTATACAACAATGTTAGTAGTAACAAATATAAAAAACAAAGGTCAACTAAAATACTCAATAGTAACTTATAAAAATTATAAATTTGCATAATGCTAATGTTTGGGACAAAATATCTATACGCTATTAGTGATTATTATTATATATTATAATTAATACTTTGTAGAGTTATTAATATTTCATCTTTTTAAAATATTGTTTTAATTTAATATGATATTTTCTTATCTGTTTTTCTAGTTCCCATCATACATTCAAGTCTGGTTGTTGCTATGGGTCTTAATCCTGCTGAACTTTGTTGGCATTTGTCTGCAGGCTTTCTTTTAAAATATTTAAGTGTAGATGTTTGAAAAGCATCGTATTTTGATTTCCCAGAAATTTCAATCAGACAAATGAGAGAAGGTATGATGATTAACAGATACTGAAATAGATTTAAGATACGTACAATCAACTATGAAGTATGAGGGAAAAAGTATAGTGATAAGGGCGGGGTATTGTTCCATTAGGAATTAGAGAACTAATATTTATTACCCAAATGGGTCAAATAATGTTGGAATTGAAAATACATCTTAATTTCAATAGGACCAGGACTGGAAGTCACCATAGCAATCGCCATGCTTAAATCTCATTGATTCTTATATGTCGGTATAATAGAATATTTCACAAAGATTCTAATAAAGTAAAATATCAGTAGGGTTTCTTAAAAATTTAATGTATTATATACCAAGTAAATTATAGTCTGTTATTAATAAAATATATCAATTATAATATTGATAATTATCAATTATAAAGTGCAAATACTTTTGTTCCAAATATTAACATTCTATAAGTTACAAAGTTTGTATTTTCTGTTTATTACTACAAACATCTGTATAATCTACAATCATATGCATATTAATATAATTAATACTGTAACAAATACAATACTTTTTATTTTCGCATTCTTACTAAACGAATACTTTTGTCTTCCACTGTAAATGAATGAGAAAGAGATAGCGGGAAGGGGGTGGGGATAGCGTATCAGTAAGCGAACGAACGAAACGCAGATTAAGCAAATAAGCAAATGAGAGGAAAGAAGATAGAACATTAATAAGTGGAAGAAAGAAAGAACGTATGTAAGAACACCTACGTATGCATGTATGTGTATATAAGGAAGAGAGAAAGAGAATTTGCGCGCGCGTACACAGAATTCTGTCTGTCCTTATCGGTTTCTTTCTTTCTTTCGCAGTCCCTATGCATCGCTTTAACGGTTTCTTGTGATTTTTCGATAATACTATTTCGCTGAAGGTTATGAGCTGTTGGTTACGTAGATAAGTTTGGGGTGAGTTCGTACGTATGCAAGGTTTGACGTAGCTTCATTTTGTTTCTAAGTACGCGTAAGCTCTGTATATATGTGCGTGTATGTTTTTTTCATTTAGTATGTTCTCTCTCTTAGGAATGTTTTTTTCTTGTCAGCCGTACCCGGACGGGCTCGCGCGATGCGGACCTGTTTCCTTTTCGTCGCCGCGAGTAACGCGAATTCCGTGATTGCCGTGAAGTTGCTGCGTTTAGTCATCGTGTTACCAATTCTCACTCGTATATTCCTTGTTAGAACAGGCTACGCGTTTATCATTTAGAGTCTGTCTGGTTTTATCAATTGTAACATTATCGCAAACCAATAACGGACTCGTTCAATTCAACAAGACTCTCCTCGCAAACTAATTGGATAATGTAATTAACAGAATCCCCTGCTTTAATGGGTTAAACCGCATACGTTATTATTTTTCGTTAGTTTATACCTACTGTGTTTTTTTCACTTGTAAGTGTCAGAAAATAATCGCAATAGAGTAGACAATCAAATTTTATCATACGCATTTATGCAAGTCAATATCTAATTCTTTTCTCCTGTCTTCTAATTTGCTCAAGTTCCATATTTTTGCAGACATTCACTATGTAATTCGTATCTTGGTTCTTGATTATTTGTTTATTTGTACTTTATACGCTTAAATACCCAAGGATACATCTTTTTTGTTATTCCAATTTTTGCGTCCGTTCTTTGATTAGTTTTTATGTAATGCGTTTTAACGGAGCCTCATCCTTATAATCCATATTAATTCTTCTCTCTCATTTAGTTGTAGGTATAATATTTTGTTGTATTTAATTTTATTGCAAACTGAATGTAATACAATTTTTGAGAGGTTATTTACATGTGGTCAAATTTTGTACTTTATAATATTAGTTATTTGTACAGTATTATAAAAAAATTTCTTTCGAATTATTTTATATTGTTTTATGTAGAAATAATAGAAACTATATCAAACTGCAAGGTTGGAAAGGTATAATGTTTATACTATCGTGAAGAAATCTATTATTTGATATTTGTGACGCTTGATTCAAAAATTTATTTTAATATATTACTTTTAATCAATATGCTAATATGCTATAATATTCTTTAAAATATGTTTTTCTGAAGATCTAAATTTGAATTACTAATTTTTCTTATTTAATAATACTCATGTTAAAAAGTCATCTTGTATAACTTTCAGTATTGTATTAAACATTATATTAAAATCTTTTAGTTTATAGAAAAACATCATAATTTATTATGTATATTTATTAGTTTATATTGTTCAAGCTAAAACATTTAGTTAAATGTTGATTACTTAGTATGTAACTGAAAGCCTTATCTATTACATATGAACTTTCGGTATAAATAGACTTTTATCTGCTGATTTACAGGTTTAGGTACAAGTAAAAAATCGACAATTATTTCAGAATTCCAATAATTGTTATTTATATAATTCTATGTTATATTTTATAATTAAAATAATATTATAGTTTAAATGCCAATTTAGGAGTTATTTTAACAATTTATTGTTCATTTATAAAGAAAATTTTATCATTTATAATAACTGAATAAATATAAAATAATTGGTCTTATGCTGAAATAAATAGTTAGATTTTTGTAAATATAGAATTATGCTTTTAATATTTTTAGAGATAATAGCAAGGCTTTGAATAAATTTAAGTATTTTACAGAAAGTTTATGTTACTGTTTGTTTACAAAAGCTATAAGAAGGAATATTAAAAATAATGAAACATAAGTTTAGTGTTATAGATGTTTCTAAATTAACGCATCCAATTTTTTGTTATTTCTAATGTATTAAATGTGTCTTATTATAAATGTTAATTCACTATAAACTTTACAGCAGCAAAAAATTTATAATTTTTACACTAAAAGAGTAATATGTTCTAAATATTTACAAATTTTTTAAACATAGGTGATCATGGCTAATCGGGGTACAGCCCAGAGGCCAAATGGTTCAACACAAGGGAAGATATGTCAGTTTAAGCTGGTGTTACTTGGAGAATCTGCTGTGGGAAAATCAAGTCTTGTCTTGAGGTTTGTGAAAGGACAGTTCCATGAGTACCAAGAAAGTACTATTGGAGGTATGGATTTCAATATCACTATAAGTGTTAATTACAGCATCGGTCACATGAAAATAACATGAATTATAATTAATACAATATGTATCTAACTAAATAGTATTTTATTGGTTTTAGCTGCATTTTTAACACAAACTGTATGCCTGGATGATACAACTGTAAAGTTCGAGATTTGGGATACAGCAGGGCAGGAACGTTATCATAGTCTTGCACCAATGTATTATCGTGGTGCACAGGCAGCCATTGTTGTATATGATATAACAAACCAAGTGAGTAAAGATCTATCAAAATCAATATACATTTTAAGTATACTGAAAATTATGTGCAATATTTAATGCAAATATTTATTCAGGTGAATGGCAAAAAAATAGTTATGTTCTGGGTTTTGTGTCAATAAAAATAGTAATAAGACTTTAATCGTTATTTTTTTGTTAATTGTTATGAATATTATTTTTTAATCTTTACATGTATCTTTAAAAAACTACAGGACACATTTGTACGTGCTCAAACGTGGGTGAAGGAACTGCAACGACAAGCCAGTCCAAGTATAGTTATAGCACTAGCTGGAAATAAAGCCGATCTTTCAAATAAAAGAGTTGTAGAATTTGATGAAGCTCAAACTTATGCAGATGAAAATGGCCTTCTTTTCATGGAAACTTCAGCCAAAACAGCAATGAATGTTAATGATATATTTTTGGCAATTGGTAAGATTGTATTGTTATGCACACGAACAATTTTATTATATTTATCTAACCTACATAGAGAACATCTGGATTTGAAATAATACCGCTTATTAAATTACATACAGTATAATAACACAGAGTGTACTTACTTTATAATCATATAAAATATTTATTGTTGTATGTTTCTAAAAGTTTTTTTTTATATTTCAGAATATTTTACTAATCTCCTTTGTATAATATATATCTCTAATAATATTCTATTTCTATTTGTATTTTTCTTTTTGTTAAATAAAGTTTTGTGTTATTATATTACAGCTAAGAAACTTCCAAAGAATGAACAATCAGGAAATGCAAGTACAAGCGGTCAAGGTCGCCGATTAGTTGAGACAGAAGGACAAAAGGCAGCAACTGGCAATTGTTGCAAGTGATTATCCAAATCTGTACGTGTCAAATATATATTGGTATACACTTTTATATTAGTTACAATTTGACACCTTCGTGATAAACAATGGTGAAAGATATAATATCCTTGAAAGAATCACAAAACAATTAATATGTGCATCAGATATGAGTCCAGCATTTGATATAATATTGTAGTATACTATGTCCACATATTTTTATAATACTAAGATATATAATGAATAGACACTAATGATTATCTTGCAATGATATAAATGTTTTGATATTAATTAGGTTAAAATTTAAACATTTTATGGGGCACTGTATGCAAAATTTTGTATTAGTATTGTGAGACATGAGTAGATATTGCTGTAGCATATTTCTTGTTATGTTTAATATTTTTATTGCATGTACTTTTGACTTCTTCCATTCTTAATATTTATTAAACAAGTAAAAAAGATTTTTTCATCAAAATTTGGATTATATTAATAATAATAATATTTTTTCATATTAAATCATTGAATATCTAAAATAATCATCATTATAGAGGACAAAATTGACATTTTACACTAAAAAGTTTGTTTTTGTATATAAGTCTGCTGAATTTTTAAGACATAACAGACAATATGAGTAGATTTCATAAATTCTATATTTTCATCAGAAAATAAGTTATTAATAGTTAAAAAATCATTTATGATATTAGAAACTATAAAAACTGATGACTTTTTTAAACCTCACAATTGCAGTAAGATTCTTGTCTGTTATAAATTTGTTTTAGCACAATTTTAAGATAAATATTTATAAATAAATATTTTGGCATTTAATATGCACTATACTTTTAGAACAAAAATTATATTTATATAAGTATATTTCTGCATAATATATCGTTGTATATTACGTAGCTTCGTAGATCAACTATTGCAGTGAATAATGCGCAGTCCAATTCGCATTTTTTTCCGTTTTTATTTGTATACTTTTAATGAGCCTGTTGTTGTATTTTATCATCTGTCGTGTTGCAAAACATGGATATATATATTTGCACTTGATTGGAAATAATGCATAATTAAAATTCTACATCAGAATTAGAAGATTTCTCTTTTTTTTATACGTTATATGTTAAATTCTACAAGATTCTATTACAAAGTAACGTTATATATTGTATGCTTAAAAATGTTACATACTATTCTTATTTCATTTAGTTTTTATACTTATTATTTGATTAAAACACGAATAACATACATTTATAATATTAATTATACCGTTAAATGTTAGATACAAGAGAGTAAAAATATCCTTGTAATATATTTACAATTTTATTAAGATTTGCTACTGTAAATCATAAAATGATATTAAAGAAAGTGTTAATTTCTTATTTAAAACTTGAGTTTATTAATTTAATCAATACAACTGTAAGTACTTCAAAAATAACCTTTATTTAAGTAGTATATAATATAATACAAAAATCCTGTAAAAACTGTTTCTTTTCATTTTTATCAAAACTTTATCATTATTACTTCTAATGTAACAATATAAATCATTGCTTAGCCAATTTCTTCAATTTTTTCATTCCTTCATCATAATTATATCTTTATAATATAGCTGTGATTAAGTAAGTTAAAAAGAAAGTAGTGATTAAAGGACAAAATCTATTTTATTTTTTGTTTATTTTATACATATGTTAGTTCAGAGGAAATTTAAGAAAGTAGTATTGTGTTATGTATAATTAAAGTATTATTTGTATAAATATTTTTTCATGTTTTACATGTTGTTTTATTTTTGTTCCAAGTATTCTGTAGTTTATAATGTTTATTAGTATATTTTGGCAGTGACAATTGTAGTAGTATATAACCAATTATTTATCAGTTTAACTAGGATACAATAACTAACACATTTTATATCTATAATATTCTTTTATAATCATATTTGAAACTGAATTAAAACTGACATTGTCATTAAACTTTAATAGAATTTATTCATAATGTTTCTCAAATAGAGTATAATGTATTTTTTTCTGTAAAAAGTAACATAATAATTAAAAAATATAGTACGCATTTTTGTTAATATATCTAATCAATTACTGTAGGAGACACACTCTACTTTTTGCTTACAGATTTGTACCATAATCAACAAATATAAATACACCATGAGTGTGTCTGCAATGAATATATATTTGAGTGGAATATAAAACAATCAGAAAAACCACTATATTGGAATGGGAGGTGAACTGTGCAGGACGAACATTTTTCCTGAGTGATCAATGAAAAAAATGCGTGTATCACATTGCATTCAACGATATATCATCTATTTTGAGTATCAGAACTGTCAAAAAAAGAAAGAAGAAAAGAGAAACAGAGACAGATTAAGCTCCCATTTGTAATTCTAGTAGTAATGGGCGGTGTTCGTTATAAATATAAAAAATAAATAAATAAATAAATATATATATATATATATATATATACACTTACATATATATACATATATATATATATATATATATATAAATACGATAACGATATAAATCATATATAATAAATATGATTTATGTAATAAGTAATGTTAATGGTAATAAGTAATAATGATAATATTAATGGTAACATTGATAAATAATAATAATAATAATAATAACACTAATATTAGTAACAATAATATACCTTTAAAACATACAATGTATGATGAAATTTTGGCACGCAAAACGTCTTGTAAGATAGTACGCCATTCCTGCTGCTATGATTACCTATGTATTTACTTTCTTAGTTTGTAAACATGTATAACAAAATCTTGCTCCGAAATGTATTGTATATTAATTTTATTCAATAATTCATGATAAATTATAAATGATTACGCAAGAAAAAATAAACTTGTGAATATTACTAAGGATTTCGTCAAATTCACCATTTCATTTCATCCAAAATTAATTAATATCACATAAATGAGTCTGCAATTACGATAGAATAGAGCGAATTTTGTATAATATCATAGTAAATTGAAAGGCAATTGCTTCATCTAATTAGGTTAGCGTTTTTATCATGTTAAAAGCTATCTGTTTTTCTAAAATTTCATATTATATAATAGTTTTTCATACTTCATGTTTAATTTTACATGTTAAGCAGGAATTAGTTCAATAAATAATCCACATTGTAAATTATAAAACTTTAACTACCAATAGCAATACACATTTTATTGAATTTAAATCATTTTCAAAATTTCGTCTAAATAAACATTATCAAGTACCATCATGTAAAAAACAAAAAAAAGAAAAACGAATTTCAATTCTAAAACTGGGATGTTAGATAATCAAAACAAAATCTGGTATTTATGTAAAAATCATTATCAAATTTTTTAGCTTTAAACAAAATGAAGAAATATTTATATTTACACGAATATACACTTTGTTCATTATTATGCAGTGTTTGACAGATATGTTAATTTTTTGTACATTTCGAAAGTGTATATTGATATTTGAAGAAATTTAAGTTTTTATTTATTTTGTCTTTTGAAATGTAAAGTAAATATGCTGTAAATTTTGTATTAATTACATATAAAAATTATTAAAATTTTTATCAAAATATTGTATCTTTAAGCAAAATAATTTATGCATTTTATAATCGCCTTTATACAATTAAAAGAGCGAAAAATGTAATATTTTATTTTATGTTTGTAGCTTTAAATAGTGCAATATATATATATTGTGTATATAAACCCTCACACGATATATATATATATTCCCGATACGATACATATATATATCGTATATACATACACTTAATAAGCACATATATTGACATTTTATAATCACACTAACGCATCGTAGTAAATATAATTACGATTTTAAAAATTATTCTCTATTAAATTTCTATGTTGTTGATATTCTGTGGTTGAAAATGTATATGATTCTTAATGGCGTTTGCATTGATTTACATAAATTATTTTAACAATATTAAAAGATAATACATGAAATTGTAGGCTTATTAACATTTATATGTATTATTCTATATAATGTATATAATATTTTATGCTTAGGATATGTTAATATTAGTATATATATAGTGAAAGAAAACACGATCAACACAAACCGTTAGTTAGTTTGTATTCGATTTATCAAGTCTGATTTTCTCTATCAATTTAAATGTTCATAATTTAACTATTATATGTATCTGATTTTTAAATATACATACCTTGTTCTGCGGTAGAAATAATATTTGATAATGTCATATCAATTCATAACAGAAGATCGTACAGAAACTAACGGTCAAAAAGACCAGTCGAAATCAATTATAAATGTTAAGTGGTCAACTTTGTCAGAACGTATAATACCGAAAATTCAAGTAACTTTACAGAGAATCCAGTCGGACATTCAAATCGAATCAAATGTAGATTATGACGATTTGTGCGGACCGTGGGTTTATTCAAAAAATCCTCTTCATAGTAAATATGTTGATTCACCGCAGCCAAGTTTATGTATTTGGAAATATTTTACAGAAGAGGATATAATTTATCTTAAAAAGCATCAAGAAAACAAGCGTCTGATATGTTCTTTTTTTGGTAAATAAATATAAATGTTACTTTGATAAATAGAAATTATATGTGTAAAACAAAATAATATCAGTTTTCTTTTGCAGAAAATAAATTGTTAAATGAGACTACAGGGAAAAGTAATACTGTTTTTATAAATATATTATGGGAATTCTTCAAGCTTACTAGGTATTTGAGCATGTTGAATTTATAAAAAATGTTTTCTCTTTAAAATTTGTAATTGGTATATAATACAAATTTAAAAAGTTAATCTTAATCCATATCTAAATGAATATTTATGAACTTGTATTTTAGGCTAAAATTATTCACTGAAAAAGGTATTTCTGCATGTTTGGGGATCGTGTATTTAACACATTTATTTTTTCTTTCTTATCCGTGGTGGACGGCTCAAAAAGTCCACCAGTTTTTTTATAAAAGCATTTTACTACATGTTGTTTTGGTTTGTATATTTCTCTATCAAATTATATATATAGCATATAATGATGGATCTTTAGAGATGAGCAAAAGTTTGTAAAAGTCTGTAATATGTAATTTTTAGTATCCTCCAAACAGTCTGGAAGTGTTTACTATAAACGAGTGCAAGTTTTTACTTAAATTATTTCACAAAGCATACATAAAAAATCTTGTTTTGCTGCATATTCTGTGTCATACAAAGTATCATTTTACTCTAAAATTACGTACTCCAGAAGATTCAATTATAAAAGATTAATAAAGAAAGTACACATTGACAAGTGAATTATTTACTCGCTGTAAGTTTATATTTTTAAATTGACTCACGCATATAAATATGAAGAACTTCTATTACATAGTAAATAATATAAAAAAGTCTGATGAATTAACAATTTGTTTATATGTCCGTTAAGAAGTATGATTAGTTCATTTTTAGTAGTCATAACTTTCTACATATGTTCATTTACTGGTAGATGATTGGTAACCGCAATCGTGGTTTTCTTCTGCCCCTACATCTGTATTCATCCTGTTAAAACAGTTTTCACTACATTCTACATTATTTTTTCGTAACTCGTTTACTAAATATTTCATTTTAGGGAACCACGAACCGTTACTACACACTGACATGCGCTGTGCTGTCCTTGTAAGATTTAGTTTCTAAATGAAAGAAAGTATTTAAATTTAAGTCAATTAAGATTCATAAAAAGACTTATAATTCATGGTAAATAAAGCAATAAATATATCAGATTTTACATTATGTTTCAAGGAAGTATTTTAGTAAGAATCTTAAATTTAATACATATACTGTAATATAAACCATCTAACGATTGTTTAGACTACAATCAATTAAATATAAATAACAAATTACCCTAATTTCACCTGTTGGGTGAATATAATGGAACATAAATGGAACAGAATTTGAATGAAGAATTTACCAATATGATTAATTAAAAATAATTCAAAATAATTGACCATAAATCTATAGATTCATTCCAGAAAGATACACAATTATAAAGAACAATATGATGTAAAGAACAAATCGGAATATAAATAATTTTAACTTTCACAAATTGAAGTTTCTATAAAATATATTCTTATCATATTGTTTTATTTGTATGTCATTGTTTCATTAAGTATTGTTTTCCAATTATACTATGAATTATAAGACAACTATTTGATTTTAAAAATATATTATCTTTAGTAGTTTTAACTTTCTAATACTCTAAACAGTATATAGTTAGGTCAGTTTGTATTAATTAAAAAAATAAAACAAGAAAGTTTTATGAGTGAAATTACCTTCTGTGATGATACATATTTGGAGCTTGTAGGAAGATGTATATCAATATTTTTTGGTAATATTTGACATCCTGCACAAACATTTCTAACATTCCTCCCACCATGTCTATGTATCCGCTTTAGTCTTTGTATTAGTGCATGATTCATGTGTTTTAATCTCCTTGTTTCATCTACTAATACTCTGTAAATTGTTTTGTCGATTATTTTTGAGAGACTTTAAACTTATAAGTCTTATAATACTAATCTTGGAAATCCTAAAAACACTGACCTCTTTTCAAATTCAAGTTGTACTAATTCCTGTTGTTGGGATTTCAATTTCGTACTAAGTTTGTTTACATATTCTCGTTGTTCTTCCATCCAAACACGTATACAAGAAACGACATATTGCGACTGATTACAAAGTTCCGATCTACTCATTGCCGTTTCTGTTAATTCTGCTGATATGCATGCCAATGATTTATTTTTTAGCTGACACTCTTTTTTTAAATCTAACAAGGATTTGTGTGTCTCTTGCAACTAAAAAAGAATTCATTTTAAATTATTTTTATTGAACTTGTATGTTACAAGCAATTAAATATTTGTTTACCTCTGAAATGATTTCACAATTATTTTGTTCTATTATCGATTTTTCCTTAATAAGATTACAATTTTGTTCCTTGTATTCCTGTAACTGCTGCACTATACAATGATTTGATTCTTCCATTTGCTTAATTTTCTCTTTTTCTCCCTCAATCTAAAAATATAATAAATACTTAAAATTAATATTATGTGATGTAAGATATATATTAGAGATAAAAATATTGGATTAATTTATTACCTGTTGTTGTAAAATATGTAATTGTTCCGCATAAGACTTACAAATATCTTGCAGTTTGCAATGTTCACTATTTTTTGATGAATAGTTTCTTTGAATTTCTTCTAATTCATCTTTAAGTTTATCCAAGCAGTCTGCAAGTATAGTTTTCTCTTTCTCTATAGTTGATAGTTTTAGGCAATAATCCATTTCCTAAAATAGTTAAACAGAAAGTTAAGAGAATTTTCAGTTAGATAAAATATTTAAAGATAATAAGCACCATATTTGTTAAACATTCTTGTAAATCAGCTTCTCGTTTTGTTATCTTGATTAATTGTTCTTGTGTTCTATTAAAATCTTTAGTGACTCTGCAATAATTATCTTCAGTGAAGCATAATTGCATTTGAAGATCTTTCAACTGAAAAGAAATAATATTGACATTATTTACAATCTTAAAATTAATATATGATAAAATATACTGTATACTATAGCTTTTAATTGGCAAATATCTTCTTTTGTTTTATCCTCAAAATTGCTATTCTCCATCTTCAATATAGAATTCTCATTCTGAAATAAGACATTTTTGAGTAGTCAATCAATTTTTGAGTATTCTAAAGTAGTAAAGTCAAATATCAAATATTAGTACATACTTTCATCACTTCATAATCTGCCTGCAATTTAGCCATATCATCTGATTTTTCCTTTAACATTGTTTTCAAAGATTGTATCCTTTCATGTAAAGTTGACATCTCTTCTTCTGCTTCATTTAATTCAGATAAATATGCATTAATTTGTTTATTTTTTATATCTAACTTTTTTTCGAGTTCTTCAATAATTTCTGTTTGTTTTTTTATAACAATTTCATTATTCACTATCTGACTGCATAAATCATTAATCTGCACATAATGGAATAAAATATCAGTATGATTTTTTACTTAACTAGAATTTCACATTATAATTATTAGAACTGTTTTTCTTATTGTGAAATATACCTGTATCTGCCTATCCTCTAATTTCTTTAACAATTTCTCAAATTTTGTGTTATTTTCCTGAGATAACTGTAACTTTTCTAACAAGTCCTCTATTTCGATAGTTTGCTTTTTTAAATCACATTTAAGTTGTTCATTTTCATATTGTAGACAACACTCTGTATCTCTTAATTTTTGTAATTCAAATGAAATTTGTTGAACATAAGTACCACTTTCTTTTTCTGTTTTCAGTTCTTTGTCAATGATGTCAAAATCCAATTTATATTTTTGTAATTGTCTTTTCATATCTTCGTTTTCTCCAATTAAAATTCCAATTTCTGATTGCAAGTCATGTTCATGTGATAAATTTTTACATTGTTCCGTATTATTATATGTTAAGTCACTCCAATCAAATATATCTTGAGTAGTGCAGTTTTTGTCTTTAACTTCTATTTTATATTGACATCCTTTATCTTCAGTAATCTTTGTTTTATGTTCAATCTTCAACGTTTCTTTCCTAAATCAATTAACAGTACAATATTTCTTAAAATATATATTATACTTCTACATTAACAAAATTCTATATTAAGATATTACCTTAATTCCAGCAATTTTCCTTCTGCTTCTTGCCATAACATTTTTGTGTTCAAATATTTACTTTCCAAGTAACATTTTGATTGTATTAAAGTATCTCTCTGAAATGATATTAACATATTTTGGACATAGTTTACAAGAATATATGTTTATGAAATAAAGCTTGTTGTACCTCATTTTTTAAAGCTTCAATTTCATTTACTCGAGTTTCCAGTTGTTCCTAAAAAATTTATATTTATTAATAGATACAATTATTATAATTAACTCTCTTTTAATATCTTAATATTAAAATAAATATTGTAAAAACTAATAGTAACTTATATTTAGTTTAATAACTATACACAAATACAAAATGCAATAAAACTCTGATAGTAAGAAATATATCATCTTTTTATTATCAGAAAAAATATGTACAACAATTTTGAGTTATTATCTACAGCAATATTTTAAATTCCTCTACCTGTATTGTTTTTAAAATTGAATAATATGTGATATGGATGAAAGTAATAGCTGTGCTGTTATCGTATTCCATACTACTAATTTTTTGTTGAAGATTGTGAATTGCGTCTCGTTGTAGCTCTAACAATTTATCTTGTTTAGCTGCCTATATGAAAGGAATATATTACTATAAATGGTATTTAATTTCGCAAACAATAAATTATATTCTTAATAGATTAATAAAATTAATTATAGATAAAAGAGTCTACTATACCTCTGCAAAGCATTCATTATATTGACTTTGAGTTTCTTCTGCATACACTGTGAGTAAACGAATAGCTTCAATTTTTTCTTCAAACTGTAAATTACAAACTGTTCGATTGTTTTCCTACAAATAATACTTCAAAATGTGTAATAAGTTCATATTAACAACACCACCAAACACAAATGTTGCTTTTAAGTATCACAATTCATTATCAAGTCACACAATCAACTTCTACAACACTATATTTGAAACTAAACAAGAAAATTATATAGTGTTAGTTATCTAAAATTATTGGTATGGTCAAAATATGAAACAAAATACATGCAAGTTATTTATTCAGTTATTTATTGTAACAATAAACAGTGATAAACTTTAATAATAAGTAATATATTGTTATTATTAATGAGCATAATTTTTGTATACAGAAATACATATATTTTTATTTTAAAACAATAAGATATAGACTTCTATTAAATATTTTTAACAATCATCAACAATATTTACAAAAATGAAGTGTTGGGCATTAATAAATATATTGCACAAGTAATATGTAATATATATGTAATATATGCAATTTTGAGGTATTGCTTAATTTAAATTTTTGAATTTAAATACTATTCAAATATTATGAAATTGTAGAAATTTAAATATTTTCAATAATGTACAATTGTTTTAAATTTAAAGATATGTTCTACATCTAAAATATGGAACTGATTTCAATAATTTTATAATTATTATAATCTGTCAAAATTTTTTAAATTATGCTGTAAATTGCTATCTTATTTTCTAACAAAAGTATGTTGAATGTCTGTTTTTACAAATAAGCTATATGTTACTTGCACATGTTTCACTACACGTTTCATTACAAGTTAACGTTTAAACATCATGCACGTTTCTTTGACTGTATACTGCAGATGAAATTGTAGGCCATTGTTCATTCATATCACTCACTGTTCTATGTCCCATTTGATCTATACATTTTTTAGCTTCCACTACAGCATTTTGTAAATGACCAATAGTTTGAACTTGAAGCTCGTTCTAAAAACGAATATATTTTTATATCAACTGACAGAGGAAGTTTTTATATAAACTAGAGTAAAACCAATAAATAAAAATAGAAATTTCTTCTATAATAATTATTAATAATATAAAATTAATACAGACCTGTTCTAATAATTCTTTCTTTTCCTTTTCATATTGAGAAATTATTTGATCTTGATTATCAATCTAGAAATGTGTTTATTACATACTGTATTAAAATTTGGATACTTATAGTTAACATACCTTTAATAATAAATCTTGATAGTTTCTTTCTAATTATCACATTTTCAATAAAATAATTGTATGTGTATATCAATTTTGCATCATAAATTTAGTATAAGTGATGTATAAAGTTACTTAAATTTATCCAAGCAAAAAACTTAAGTGATATAACTTAAGAATTAAATAGATAATTTCAATATACTTTTGGTATTAAATTCTAATCTAAATATTAATTTTTGATAATTATAAACATTATAACTCTTCCTATAATTTATGTATGTTATACATACAGTTAGTCTACAGCCATTCTTATTAAATATTACAAATGATTCTTTTTTAAAATGTTTTTGAATATTAACATACCTTTTCTTGAAATTTTTTGTGAAGTTCTTTTAATTCAGCTTGTGTCATTACAATGGAATCCTTTTGGATTTTAATAATTTCATCCATATTTTCTATCTGTAAATATAATAGTATTTAGATGCTGTTAATAATTTTGTCCAAATGAAAAAATGAAATAATAATTACAAGTTTATCTTTAGAATACAATGTATTCTTGAGTTCTTCAATTTCTTGGGTACAATTATCTAATTCATTTTCATACTTCTGTAATTTTTCTAGTAAATTCATTAATGTCTTTGCAGAAGAACAGCTATTAGATGAGTCTTCACAAATCTAAAAAATATATTATTCCAAAATAAACAATAATAAAAATTTGTATGTATATTATAATGTGTAAGTTTTACACAGGAGATAATGAAAATAATGAAATTTAATCAAACCAATTTTTTGAATTCTGCTTTAAGTTCTTGAAGGCCAGTTTTTGTTGATTTTATGGTGTTTTGCAGTTTTTTAAATAACTGAGGTGCAGTCTACAAATATAAATCTACCTATTACTCTTACTTTAATGACTTATTTTGTATGAATAATTAATAACACTTACCATTGTGTCATATCTGAACTGATAACAGCCATACCGTAACAAAGTTTCTTCCATGCTATGTTCATTGTGCTTTTATAAAATGTAAAAAAGAATTAAAAAAATTTTTTTAATGATGTAAATAAGAAAGATATAAATATAATAATCAGACTTTTGCAAGAAATCAACTTACAGAAGAATTTAATAATTCTTTAGATCTTTTTAATTCAATTTCGCTATCATTCAATTGCCGCTGAAGAGTACATTCAATTTCCTTTTGAAATTTAAGCTAAAATTCAAATACATACAAAATAATTGTATCTAATAATATTGTAATACTCTATATTAAATAATTGTCTATATATATTTACGGTATTTTCTAATTCTATAATCTTTTTCTTTAATTTCATATTATCTATGGAATTAGATCGTCTATAATTATCTGCTTTTGTTTGTGTTATATGCAGTTCCTCTTCTATTGATTGAATGTTATTTCTTAAAAAATTGTTTGCTTCTTCATTGCACTTTGCCTGCAGAAGTGAAATTTGTTAATAGGTATAAAAATATATCACAATTTATTAAAACAACAATCAGTACGTCACTGTTATCATACTGTATTACAGAAGATAATTAAATATTACATACCTCATGTTGTAGTATTTTAACTTGATCTTGTAAGTCAGTTACTCTACATTTCCATGAACATGTTTTCTTATCACATTCAGGGTGGAGTGATGACTGTAAAATATTTATTACAAATAAGTAAATTTACTTATAATATGATATAATTAAAATAATTTATAAGTTCCTCACTTGTGATAACTTATATTTTAATTCATCATATTCTTTCCTTAATTTATATACAGCTTGTTTAGTTTGCAGTATCTCATTTAAAATCTAAAATAATATAATATTTTTATATTAGAGTGATAATAGAGAGATTTGGGAATAAATAACATGAAATGATTAAATGACATAAAATATTACTTGTGTATATAATTGAGCCTCCATAATATTATAATCAGATACCTATTACATAATTGGAACAAAATTAAGTGAAATTTTACCTTAATTATAATATAAATAGTAATGTAATATAAAAATGATAAATACATACATGTTCTTTTGGAGAAAAAAATGATTCCAACACGTTTTTTACTTTTAAATGAATCACATCAACTTCTTCTTCTAACTTTTGTAATTTTTGTTCTTTTTGTGAAAGTGTCAATTCTACTATGTCATGTTCTGTCAACTGCAAAGAATAAAGCTCAATTAAGTAAAATTGAAATTAAGAAATAGTTAAGAAATATTTATAGTAATAAATACACAACTGCTTCATCTATTTTTTCTTGTAATTTTCTTGTAGATGAATCTACTTCACAAAATTGGTTCTTCACTTTTTCAAACTCTTTTACTATGCAACATCCCTTAAATAATTTAAATATTATTCATTTATTATTAATATTTTAACACTATTTTATACAATAAAGAATTTCAAAACTTTACTTGAACTTGAAATATTTGCAGACTAGATGATGTTTGTTCTATTTCTTCGATTACTGAACATAATAGGTCGTAGTTGGATACATTTTCTGCATAACTAGATATATTTTCCTAAAATTTGAATAGAATAATTAACTTAGTTAGCCAGATATTAAACTTAAGTAGAGAAATTAAATTTGTTCTGTACATTGGTCTGCATTTCATTTATATGAATTGACAATTGGGATTGGGACAGATTTATTTCATTTTTTATGTCTTTTAATTTATTCTTTCTTGAAGTAATTCTATCATTGTGTCTTATTCTTTCTTCTCCCTATAATGAAGAGAAAAAGTTTATTAATTGCAAGGTGATAACATTAAATATAATTAAATTTAATGATTCTTACTTGTAATTGTAATTCATTAATTACTTCTGCTATTATCCCCCGACTTTTTATTAACTGATTTTGTACATTCATAACTTCTTTATTCAAATCAACATACTGTAAAGATCTTGTCATTAATACAAAATCATGCTAGTAATATGTAATTAACACACAATAATATAGTTCACCTTTTGATGTCTACATTTAAATGAAGAAACAATTATATTTATTTCATCTTTCATATCTTCCATAGTAAGTTGTGCTTCAACAATACATGCTCTGAATATGTCCATTAATTTCCGTCGGTTAATGTCCGTGCTTGGCTAAAATACATTAATTTTTGTTCTTCATGTTAATAACTTACATTACAATTTATCATAAAACATTTATTGATACAATTTAAATATTATTTAACATAATACTTACTAAGCAATTAAAATCTTCTACATGAAAAAGATGATTATTTTCCATTTGGAGCTAAAGCATAATATAGAATATAATAAATAGTATAATATAATATTTAAATATACAAAATTATTTTTTCACTATATGAATGATTTAAAAAATTATACATACTAAAGAATTAATTATTTCAATTGATTCCTCCTTTTTTAAATGTATTTTGTCCACATATTCAATATTTTTAGCTAATTTATACCTTATATTATCCACATTATTTTCACTATCAATCGTTTCGTATTCCTGTTCAATTAGAAATATCAAACAGTTCTTTTGTAAATAATTATTTTCATAAGAAATTTACAAGTATTGTTTATTAGTATAACTATTTTAAAGCAATGTTAATAACAATAAACATTTTTCAATTAAAAATATGTGCTAAATAATATAAAATTTTTATTGCTCTACATTTTATTACAATTGAAAATATATATTATGTGCAAATACTATCGGAATCAATTAAGCTTTCTGTTTTTAAAAATACTGGAATTCCTTATTAAATTGAATTATTCTTCTTACGATTTCTTCGCGATATTACAGACAACTGAAAAATGTTTATTCATAAGATCGTTATCCAGAGATAGCTTATTAAAAATGAAGTTAAACATATCCTCTAAAAAAATATTCAAAAAGATAACAATAAATTCTTCTTTTTATATTACTTAATCAGAAAATGACACATTCTATTCAATATCTTGTTGACATAAAAATGTGCATTTGTATGTTACCAACTTTATCTTTTCTGCCACATAAGTTTTCTACAGTTTTTTCCAATTCTATCTTTAAATTAAAGAGGTCTTCCTTTTCTTGTTCCATGAATGATTTTACTTTACTCAAATATAATAAAATTTGATTCTAAAAATTAAAATCCATTTAAAACAGTATTTGACAATATTATATACAATAAATATAAACACTAAACTTTCAATATTTATATATATATATATATTACCTGTTGATTTGTAGGATTCCTTGACCTGTTAACATCCTACAAAAAGAGTGTGAAGAAAAGTATAAGCAAAAAATATGTTAAATGCAAATGAGATATTAATTATTTTGATGTAAATGTTAGAAATAAAAGGCAATCATATTGAAATATAATATAAAAGGGACCAACTTTACATATAATATATAATATATTATTAATAACTTATAAACTAAATGTTAACATAATGATTTAACATCTCAATTATTATATCTATTGAAAAACGTACATTAATTTTCAGATTTTTCGAAAATAGAAGTATCTTTGTTGTTTAATAATTGTTTGTGTGTATTAACAGATGGTAGCTTTTTGCTATATTTCAAGATCTTTTTATCAATATCATGAAAACTCTTATGCATATCAATTTTATTATATTTAGTATTCTTATGACAATTTATTATTTTTGTTTTTAAATTATTGTGTTTTGTTTTCATTATAGATACATCTTTTGTTAATTTATTATGATTTAAAATATTGTTAATGTAAGTTTGCAAAAACGAATCATTATTGTGCTCAGCAGATGTATACATCATTTTTGGTATCATAATTTTCTCACATAATTTATAAAAAGATTCCATTTCTTGATTGTCAATAGTAACTTTGTCATAACGATTACAAGTATAAGGAAAGAAGTTAGAATATAGAAACTGAAAATAAAAAACATCATTGTTATCCATTTACAAATCCACAAATTACTGTTTATACCTTAGCTCGTCTTAATTTTCTTCGCATTTCTTTAATAATGCCTTCTTTAAAATGAATTTGCATGTTTGTAGAACGACATTGCTCTTGTAACATAGTTACTTGTTTTTGCAGAGACGTTACTACTTCGTTTCTTTCTGTCACTTCTGCTGTTAAGACAATTTGCTTCTGTATTGATTCCTAACAGTTGATACAAATAGAATTATAAATAAATTATCATTGGATAATAAAATATACATTCGAGCAAATAGCACAAACTTTTTGTAGATTAACCATTTGCTGCTCTATTTCTTGAATTGTCTTGTACTTTTCATTCAACTGAATTTTTAAATTATTTAAACTTATATCGCTATTACGAGTTACTATTATCAAATTAGATTCCGCGTCACGTAAGCGTTCCTGCAAGTTTTTTGTTTCTAGATCTTTTTCAATGAATAGTTTTTCCACAATACCAGCCACTAACATAATCTGGATAGCAACAAAAGTTTTAAAGATAATTTATCACTATATTACTCTAGCGAATCTCATACATTTGAAAATATTTCATATTTCAACATGATTGCCTTGTTATTCATTATTTAATCTATGTAATTTTTAATTACTTCACTTTATCAGAAATATAATTACATAGACGTATACGTTCATATATACTTCAAATTGTGATTCAAAAGTATTAACTTACTTAAGATAATATTAACTTACATCAACAGGTTCTTGATCATTTACTATAAATGAGCTACATGCAATTTGCTCAGTAAATTTAACATGTTTTCTAAGATTGTCACTAAGATTTTGAAATTGAGAAACACATGCTTTAACAGTATCTTCTTTTGTTTGCAATTTTGCATTAAGATCTATTAATTTATCCTCTAACTCTTTTTGATATCTAAAAAACATGGAATTTAGTGTTAATAACAAATATATTAAAAAATATTTATTATTTAAATTCATTTTTCATTTTCACTTACACAATCATTCTTTTTTCATTTTCTTGAAGATGTTTGATTTGCAATTTTAAGGACTGCATCTTTTTATAACTTATATCTCCCTAATTTTAAAATCATAAAGTTAATTTCAAACTTTCATTACTCATACATATTACAGTAAATTTAAATATAAGAAGAACAACAATTTGTACATAATTATATTACATACCCACCATTTATTTTACATAAAAATTATAGCATAATTATAGCATATTTGACAAAGAATTTATCAAAAAGAGTGTAGGAGATTAAAATATAAAATAAACAACATATACCAATTATATATCTATATATATATATAGCAAAAAGTAAAAACTTAATTAAAGTGTTGTCGAATGGGTAGGATGTATCATGCATATACTTCCATCTAATGGATAATCTGATTTATTCATGAAATCATGACTAATTTGTATTCTAAGTTTCAATCTCTTATCAGCATCTACATTTATATTTACCTGATCACAGGTACAGCTGCAAAAGTATGAAAGAAATTATATTACTTAATTTGTTTAGAATATTTAATTAGCCTGGCAGCACACACTTGGAGATCCAACAGATCCCTACCATGTGGATTCTTATTTTATGTGGATTTCCATTTTAGAAGTTCATGTATATACTGCCAGGTTCATGAAACTTAATAGGAACTTACTTAGTGGGGACAGGTATATCACTAGGTTGAATTTCAAAGAATTTTATATCATCTAAATTCCAATGATTTTCTTGCACTGCACGTCGTATTAGTTCTAATAATCCTCTGATATCACTTTGAAGAAATTCTATTTTTTGTTGCATATATTTTTCATCTTTTTCTAAGATACTTACACGGTTTGAAAGTGTATGTATAGTCTATAATAATTATTATTTGCTATATAAATTTGCATTATATATATATATATATATCATACCATAGTAATCTCAAAGAAAAATTTCAAACACCATACCATTTCTGTATTCATTGACTTTGACATGTTCCCAGAAACTAACACTGATGAATGTTTTAATTTTTGTTCCAATAATTTAACTCTATTACAAGCAGCTTGCTCTAAATCCTCTACTACTTGTACTAGCATAACATTTTGCTCTTTTAAATTTTTTATCCATTCTTTTGATATTTCTAATTTCATCTATGAAATATTAAATAACAATAAAAGTAGAAGTTTCACATTAATAATTGAAAATATAGATAAATATACATTCATTTCCATTGTTTTCTTAATTTATTATTGTCAATTTTCTTGCAAAAAGGAATAAATATTTTTAATGTTTTACATTTGCACTTATGCAAATAAATTAAATTAACTTTATATATTATAAAAGAACTTACACAAACTTGATCAAATTCATTTTCGAACTCTCGATCAACATTTTCAATACGAGTTTCGTATAATTTTTGAAACTCATTGATAATTCTTAAAGTTTCAGTTTCGCCGCAAAATTCCCCGATAGTTTTATCAATAGCAGTACAATTGCAGTCTTCATCAAAAATCTTAGAAATCTCTGGGATAGATTCGATCGTTGAATCAAATGGGTTCATGGCACATTAATGAAAAGGTCGAATAACATGAATAAATTATTAGTTTATTAAATTAAAAATCTTCCTACACTCAGGTTAAAAATAATCTTAAAATAACCATCAACATACTAGCTCGCCATCTTATCATTAGAGTTGTCAACGTGTTTTTACATCCATGAGCAATAGTTAAGTAAGAAGCATAACTCTATCCTTTTTTAAAATTCCATTTACAGATAGTTGAAAAAGCAGCTTTAATATTACTATGAATAATTTTTCAAATATAATTCTAATTTATTATATATATATATTTAAATTATTAATTTCGCTTTTAATAACGAATTTGATTTAGTTATTAATATTTTTATTTGATTTTTATATCATAAACATTTTTATATTATGAATCGTATTTTTCTATAAAAGAAAGGAAAATCCTTAATACTATTAATAAAAACTGAAAAATTATATAAATATGTATAAAATGACATGAATATATAAATGATAATTATAACAATCTAACTATAGCCTTATTAATTGACCGAAATTCTATCTTGCTATCTGGCCCTTACTATTCTCACCTATTTTTTGTATAGGTTCTTTCGTAACAGAATTTCTGGTGATAATTCTTCGATAATTGAGTAGTGGTCAGATTTGTTCCCTAAACGTGGTCAGTTAGCAATTCAATATTATATTTCGAAAAACATATTTGAGAAAAGAGTTCAATGATATCTTATAGAATTAATTACTTTTTCACCAAATTCAGGAATTGAATCAACATTTTTAAAAATTTGATTAATCAACTCTTACAAACATGAATAGGTTATAGTAGTTATATGTATTAAATCACAGTTTATAGGTTTAGTTTGAGTTATTTTAACCACGTGAATAATTATTTTTACACATAAATAATTAGTTATTTTGAAAGAAATTTTTGATATTCTTGTTGTCTTGAAACATATTTCTTACTAGTATATAAGGTGATTAAAATATTTTTGATTTATGTAATGAAAATTAAATGTGACAATTTATGTAAGTTATTTAATTTATCATTTGCAATAAATATTTTTAAAAAAGACATAAGCATGTGTTTTATACAAATTTTTAGATTGCTTGTCCTGAAAAATATCTCATAATTTATTCAACATGAGTAAAAGAAAACTTGAAGAAGAAGATAAGACCAAGCAACACAATGAAAATTTTTCAGCAGAAATAAAAAATGTTAAACGGATTTTATCACGTTTGAAATCAGATAAGGGTGACATATTACCGGGAGGTTTACTAGATTTACCCATAAATATTACTGTTGATAAATTACAAGAAATTTGTAATGCACTTCTACAAACTGAAGAATCAATACCTTTTGCTTTTTATGTAAATAACATTGAGATCACAGATAGTTTAGAAAACAGTATCAAAGAAAATTTTAGCATTAGTGAGGATGTAATTGATATTATATATCAGCCACAAGCAATTTTTAAAGTTAGAGCAGTTACACGGTGTACTGGGTCATTGGAAGGTATATATTTTATTATATAAAATGATAGAACTTTATATTATATAAAGTAAAGGCATTTATTATATTCAGGTCATAAAGAGGCTGTAATATCAGTCGCTTTCTCACCAGCTGGAACATATTTAGCTAGTGGTTCTGGAGATACAACAGTAAGATTTTGGGATATATATACGCAAACTCCACAGTATACATGTGAAGGTCATAAACATTGGGTATTATGTATATCATGGTCTCCATGTGGAACTAAGCTTGCATCTGCATGTAAAAATGGTACAATTTTATTATGGAATCCAAAAACAGGGACACAGATAGGCGAGTAGTATTAGAAGTTTACTTTTAATGAACATAAATTAGTAATATGATTTACATTTTACTCTTATAAATTTGTAGGAAAAGCAATGTTAGGACACAAAATGTGGATCACCTCTTTATGTTGGGAACCATATCATAAAAATCCTGAATGCCAGTATTTAGTTAGTGGTTCAAAAGATTGTGACCTGAGGATATGGGACACAGTACGCTCACAAACTATTCGTACTTTATCTGGTCACACAAAAAGTGTGACATGTGTTAAGTGGGGTGGTAGTGGCCTTATTTATTCTGGTTCACAAGATAGGACTATCAAAGTATGGCGAGCTAAAGATGTAAGTTTTGTAAAAATACTTTGAACATTGTAAAATTATTAAATGTTTCATTAAAATTGATTGAATATATTTAGGGAATCTTGTGTAGGACTTTAGAAGGTCATGCACATTGGGTGAACACTTTAGCATTGAATGTGGATTATGTACTTAGAACTGGTTCTTTTCATCTTGGAAAAGATAAGGAAACAAATGAAGATCGCCTAGAATATGCAAAGAAGCGTTACGAATCTGTAGGGGAAGAACTACTTGTTTCTGGTTCTGATGATTTTACATTATTTCTATGGAGACCAGAAAAGGAAAAGAAATTTATTGGTATTATTCATTATTACATAAGTACAATGAGTATCATAAAGTAAAAATATTTATTTTTTTATTATTCATTTTAGCAAGAATGACAGGACACCAACAGTTAATTAATGATGTGAAATTCTCGCCAGATGGTCGCATAATTGCATCTGCTTCATTTGATAAGTCTATAAAATTATGGGAATCAAATACAGGGAAGTATATAACTTCATTAAGAGGTCATGTGCAAGCTGTATACTCAATCTCATGGAGTGCAGATTCCCGTTTACTTGTCAGCAGTAGCGCAGATTCTACCTTAAAACGTAAGCAAATTATATCTAATATGTTAATTTGGACCTAAATTTGTTATTAAAATTGTTTTACATTTTTATCCTAGTATGGAGTTTAAAAACAAAAAAACTTTGCCAAGATTTACCTGGTCATGCAGATGAAATTTATGCAGTGGATTGGTCTCCAGACGGGTTGCGTGTTGCATCTGGTGGAAAAGATAAAGTTTTGCGACTTTGGCAGAATTGAATAATGTATAGAACAATACATTTTTTAATATACAGTTTCGAAATTTTGTTTATTTTAATTACATTCACTCATCGTAAGGGGTTTGATAGGATGAACTTCGTGGGAGTCAAACGGTATGAACACTTTACAAATTACGTGTATGAACCATTTTTTCTTTTTTTTCTAGTTTTTCAATATCTTTATTTACACTTACATAACGTAATGCAAAATTAAATGTTTTACCACAACATACATAACTGTTCCATTCATAGTACACAATGAAATATTACAATCTACCCACAACTCAGTTTTTATATATATAAGATATATATATATATACAGAGTTATCCATTATTGCAATCAAATGTCGTTCGCCATCTATGAGCTGTTGTTAGAAGTATAATTAGGCGAGGACACAGACCAGTTTGATAATCGCCGATGGACTATAAATTTGAGGTCACAATAAGGAGAAAACGATTGGTGAGAAAGCGAGCCTCGCGTTTTCACCCGACTATTTCATGTCCCTGCGTGCTCCTGAAGCTTCGAAGCAAGCAAACGCACCCGATTCTGTTGCCACATGTAACTTAATTTTTCACTTTTAGTAACTCATATCTTGGATTATGCTTACCTAAAATGTAATTACAATGTTTTGTTTAAAATTGTGTTTGAAGGCGCTGTGTTCTCGCCTAATTATACTTCTAACAACAGCTCATACATTGCCATTCTCATATGTTCTCGCGAACGCAGGGTCCGAATTAAGTGGATAATCCTGTAAGTATTAAAGATAGCAATTTATGTTTCAATATAAAAAAATAATCAAGTTCGAGAGGTACATTGGTATTAATACTTAACACTAAATTTTACTGTACATATATAATCTTCAATTGTCATCATCGTCTGATATGTATCTTTTAATGACTTTTCTTCTCCGACTTCCTCTACCTTCAATCTTCTTTTCTTTCAATTTAATTTTTCTTCTAACACTAGAATCTGCATCTGATCCTTCTTCACCTTGATCTTATAAAAATTGCATGCACATACAATCATTTTAGTCTTATTGTTTCATTTTCTGTTATTAAAGTGCGATAATAAGAAGTACCTTTATCATTTATGTCAGAAATATTGTTTTCCTCTTCAATTCGTTGACGTGCATCCATGAAAACAGATTGTAGAACAATGGAATCTTCGTATATGAGAGAAGCTTCCTCATTATAAATTTGTGCGTTTTTGCAAAGCTGCATAAAATCTTTTTCAAGCTCGTCAAAGTCAGTGTACTGTAATAATAAGTATAGAATAAACTTTATAATTGAATATAGAATTGATGAAGATATTGAATATAGAATATAGAATTGAATAGATATAATTACAATAATTACAAAATAGAGAATATATAAGAAATAATATATATTTACCTTTCCATCTTCAATCTTTTGAAGTAATTTATTGATAGTTAATGGCTTTTTAATAATTTCATAATAATCCGGTAATTCTCTTTTAGATGGTAATTTCATAAACGGTTCGCTGAGAATTCTACCTGTGCTATCAGCGTAATTAATGACTGCCATAAGCAACTTCTTCAAAGTTCGTTTTATTTTTGGATCAATTAAAATCCTTTTTCGTTTCTTTTGCATAAGCTCGTTGTCTTCCTCGCCCTTTTTCTTTCGCCTCCGCGTATTCTTCTTTTTTTTATCGTCTTCCTCCTCTTCCTCATATTCAGCAACATCTTCGTCGATTGCTTTTAGCCATTCTCTTTCAGTCAAACTGTCAGTATAATCAACTTCTTTTCGTTGTCTTGAGCCACGCCCAAGGAATTTATCTTCTTCTTCTTCAGACGCCCACTTTTCAACTTCATCATCATCTTTTACTAACCAATCGGGCAACTCAGCTTCTTCTAATAATCGAGATTTTCTATTTAGACCTAGCTTTGCTTCTTCCCTTCTTCGTTCTAAATCTAATTTTTGGAATATTTCAAATTCACCTTCTGTTCGTGCGATCATCTGATTAACCGTTTCATCGTCTGGTACTTCATTTTCTTCTTCATCTTCAGCATCATCTTGATGCAAAATGCTTTGTAAAAATTGTTGTCGTTCAGAACCAGTGGACTTCTGATCGAACATTCCTGCTTGTATAATCTTTTCATCCATATTTAACTTGTATTTAGCTGCAGCTAATATTCTTTCTTCAACCGAATTAACCGTCATCAATCTGATTACACGTACTTCATTTTTTTGACCAATTCTATGTGCTCTATCCTGTGCTTGTAAATCCTGGTGTGGATTCCAATCAGAATCAAAAATAATAACGGTATCCGCAGCTTGCAAATTTAATCCAAGACCACCAGCACGAGTTGATAACAAAAATAAGAAGTATTCAGAACCAGGATCATTGAATTTTTTTAGTAAACCTCCTCTATCCTCAGCTTTTGTAGCGCCATCTAATCGTAAATATTTAAATCCTCTCCAATTTAAATAATCTTCCATAATTGTCATTAACTGTGTCATTTGGCAGAATAATAGTACCCTGTGATTTGTTACTTTCAATTTCGGAAGAATACGATCTAACAATTCAAATTTTCCAGATGCACGGTACAAATCGGGACCAGTAACGATACCAGATCCTTGTGTACCTACATGCTCGCAGTATTTTTCTTCAATAGCTTGAAACATGAATGGGTGATTGCATAATTTTCTTAACTGCACAATAGTATTCATCAAAGCTTTAGCACCTCCTTTACCCTGTTTTCCTTTTTCTGAGCCATCAGTTAACAATACTCCTTTGCTTTGCATGTGTTTATAGAGAACCTTTTGCAGTCCAGACATTTCACACTTTATAATATATTCTACTTTGTCGGGTAACTGTGACTCAACTTCTTTTTTTAAACGTCTCAATAAGAAAGGACGTAATACTTTATGTAATCGACGTATAATAAGAATAGTTTCTTCTTCATTTAGTTCGACTTTTTCGCCAGTGGTTGCAAATGGAGCATTGAACCATTGTTCAAAAGTACTGCAAGATTTGAAGATTGAAGGAAGTAAGAAATTTAATAATGCCCATAATTCAGGCAATTTATTTTGCAATGGCGTTCCTGTCAGTAAGAGTCGATGAGGAGCCAGATAATGAGTATTTAGCACTTGAGTTAGCTTACAATGGTGGTTTTTCATTCGATGTCCTTCATCTATAATCATGTACTTCCACTGCAATTTTGCTAAGACCGCTTTGTCTTTAATAACGTATTCGTATGTAGTAAGTAAAACGTTGAATTTAGTAGCTCTCATTTGAGACTGAATAGCTCTTCTGTTAGCTGGTGAACCTTTATATGATACAACTACGACGCTGGGGGCCCATTTCTCAAATTCAAGCACCCAATTTGATAACGTTCTAAAAGAAAGTATTAAACGTTAGAATAACATATTAAAAATATAATTTTCTTTTATTTTTTATATTTCTTATATTTTAAGATATTTAACAAAAGTAATACGTACGATAAAGGAACAATTATAAGGAATGGGCCATTCACTTTTTTTTTCTCCATAAGATAAGTCACTAAAGCTATTGTTTGAATAGTTTTACCGAGACCCATTTCATCCGCAAGTATACCGTTCAGATTATTGTTAAATAATGAAACTAGCCATTCCAAGCCCTAAAATTGATGGAAAGTTTAGGATATATGTTGTAAAAACAGTTTTGAATGCTTGAAAACATATTAATATCAAACCTTTATTTGATATTCTTTCAATTTTCCATTGACCATGATAGATGCTTGCTCTGTTACTATCTCATGAACGGTGTGTGCAATACTATAATATGTTTGTTCTTCGGTTTTGTATTCATCATCTTCTACTTTGGCTTTCTGTATCGTTTTTTTAACTTTTTCTTCGTCTAAATCGCCAGTAGACTTTTCACCTTTTTCTTCACCTTCGTTTCCTTCTTCTTCATCATCTCCATCTTCTTCACTTTCTGATTCAATTGGTTCCCAACCTGGATGGGATTCTAAAAATGTTGAAAGTTGACTCATTAGTGGAGCTTCTTCGCCAGTCAATGTGCAGCCAGTAGCTATTTCAATCACTCCAACACGAGTATCTTCATCTCCATCATCAGCTTCTTCACCATCTTGTTGCTTCTTCTTTTTCTATATAAGTGATAACACAGTATTTATTAAACTGATTAATAAAGATTAATGAAAGCAGTAAAGAATATGTGTACCTTCTTAAGCTTCCGTGCTTCCACCTGCTTTTTCTTTTGTTCTATCTTATGTTGCTTTACCATCTCAGTAAGATTACCGATATATTCATCTGTCTGTGACAATAGAAATGCTAATCGTTTGTCTTTCTTTTGATCAATCAGTTTTCTGTAACCTTCTTCGTCTTCTGCCATTAGACGTCTCATACGTTCTTTCTCGATACGCTCTTGTTCTTTCTTCTGCTCTCTTTCAGCATTTGCATGATAATTGAGAACAGCTTTGTTAAGTCTGGCCAATCTGGCCACATTATTTCGATAAAATTCCTTGAAATCTTTACCATGTTGAAGTACAGAATTAATAAATTCCTGGTAAAATAACAATAAAGATTATATATTATTTTCTATTTAATAGCATTTTGAAAAGTTAGAAATTTAATTACCTGATGTTTCTGTCTGCGCTTACGTTCAGCCTCCAATTTTTGTTGTTTTTCGAGTTTTTCGGTAGCTCTAGCTTCTCGAAGACCTTGTCTTTTCGTACGTTTATAAGCCTTTACATTCACTGCACTTTCTAAAGTAGTATCCTTTCGAGTGCACGCTAAAATCTCTGATCGTAATTGTCTTTGAAAATTTAATACTCTAAGCATCCGTAGTTCTATTTGAACTTGGATACGAAGATCTTCTGGCATGTTGGTTGGCAAACTGTTCAATTGTTCCATTCGTAATGCTATGCGTGTTGCAACACTGTTTTCACGTTCTTGTAAAATCAGTAACGGGTCTAAACCAACTGGTTTTGCAACAGTTGTCACTTTGTTAGCTTTAACATATGGTTGAGGAGGAAGTTGTGGTGTCTGACAACTTGCTTTTGGAAAAATTGCTGGACCAATTAAGTTCGAACCAGAGATTTGTGGAGCTGTAGAAACAGGTCCTTGAGATGGATCCACAGGGGTACGTTGTCCCACACCTAAAGAGGGAGATGCTCCACCTATTTACATTAATTCTACATCAAACTCTCATTATAGATTATGCTACTCTATCTTTCTATTTTCACAATATGAATATCTACTCTTGTTGGAAAGAATATAATGAAGTTATAAATTAAACCATTAAGTGGGTGCATCGACTAATCTAACTGAAGTTAAGACTGTACGCGTCCCGGACATGAAGAAAAATGTATTACTTTCATATGTAAAATAATACAAAACAAAACAATGCAAATACTAGAATAGTTAGCTAGAACGTAAAACTAATAATATTATTTCTATCTAATTTACCTTGAACGGCAAGTGCAAGTTGCTGCGATAATGGTTGATTTCTTGCTAATGATCGGTATGCCATTATTTGTATCCTGTAAATAATTATGTATAAAGAATTAATCTTAATAAATAATTGATACAATTAATTATACGTATATAATCGATTAATTAATATATTTCATATAACATACCGCAATTGTTGTAATTGTTGTGTAGTGAAAACTTGTTTCTCTCCCATGTTGCTTTGACGAGCCCTTAAAGCAAGTAACTGAGAATAACGTGGATCTTCTTGAAGTCCTTTCTCTTCCATGGTCTCAATAGCCTTTTGCAAAGAATTCATATTTTCTTGTATGACACCAGGTGAACCTCCAGATCCAGTGGGACCAATTTGATCAATACCAGTCTGATTTTAAAGAAAGTAATTATTTTCTGTATCACTTGAACTTGTAATTCAAGAATGCAAGAACATCGAGATTAAAGCTGGGGCCTGATATCTAGTGATACAATTTGACGAAAAATTATTTTATAGATTAAATTATTATATTTATGTAGTATCGTGAACGAAAGGCCTAAGAGATATCGGGCGAACCATAAACAATGTCGTGAGAGCCGAGGCGCCGTCGGGTCCATCAATGTGTCATGGGTCTTTTCAAGTGCATAGTTTCGTAGAAAAGGCCTACGTGACCCTAGCTACGACCGTCTGCAGAACACGTGTGCGGTGGGCCTAGTAAAAGACAATAGAATGGTACAACGGCCGGAGAGAAGCAGCGAGGGAGTCGAGAAGCAGCGTGCGAGTCGAGAAGGAGAGTTTGCGAGTGGCATTGCCGAAAGAGTGTTGATTGCATTATTGTGAAAGTCGAGTCGTATTCTAATCATTTAGTTGTGCTGCTTTCTGTACGTTTGGCGTGAATAGTTCAGGTTGAACAACAATCGTCTTTTCTGTCCAATTAACATCTGTATCGTCCATTCCTTTGTAAACATATTATATCACGATACTACATTTATTCACCTACGATTTTAATATGTCAATCCAGCGTTACAGTTATAAAATATCAAAAATATTTCACGCGAAATGTCAGATTGCAACACTAAACAGTTAACAGCCTGTATGTTATTGATGTTAATCGCAATAGTCGATGATTTTTAAAATTAGCAGTAGACTGTTTATAAGCGATATGTTATCACTTGTAACTATATTGTTATTATATCTCAAAGCAAAATTAATCATATAGAAACAAAAACGAATATCCTAAAAAAAAAAAGTTATGCCATATGAATGTGAGGAAACATTTTTAACTTTCGATTACAGACATTTATACTGTAATTAAACGAACTCAGCTTCGAAAACAGATTTAACTGATCGCATTACAAACTTCAAATCAATACTTTTCAAGTTGAATCAAAACTACAATGTGGTATCTCAGATAGCGAATTCTCTTCGAATGTTTAGATTCAAGTACTTATGCCGTTTACACAATTCTGTATCTCTGATGTTAAAGATAAGAGGATCCCGACACGCGGTTCGCGCGTTCAATCGATCAGTCGTTCTGTCGAAAGCATCAGGATCGGCGATCATGTCGAGCGAGCTGGACATCAGGAATTACTTTGAGTTTGCCAAAGAGTTAATCTTGAAAGCAGGCGAAGTGAGTGCTAATTATTCTCCTTTTCTGGTGAAATTCTATCGATATTAGCGCAACGGTAGATATTATTGCTAACATTGGATATATTATTTCTCATTGAAAAGAGAAATTTTCAAAAACTTACTAATGAGATAATGCGTTTAAAGATAATTTTAAGAGACAACTGAGTTATACCTTTTCTAACAATACCGATTTTTATCGCATTTTTAGAAATTACTCGTTTATATTCGTCATTTTCCCACCCTGAGGAAATTTTGAAAAATTCTCTCTGCATTTACACAATTTCATAATTAGTTAAACAATGGAAATACTTTGTTCGAATTCACGTTACATAATTCATAAATGAAACTTCAATTCTGTTCAAAAAGAGGTCGAATTACTTCATGCACTTAGTAAATGTAACTACATATCCAATGTTAATTTATCTTGAAAGAGTTAAAAAGGAATATGTACAAGATTTGCGTTCGTTCAAAAATTCGGAATTCCTCTCAAGTTTTATATCTTTTTGACGAAACATTCGAATAAAAATGATTAAAATTGATCCTTTAAGAATTTGCAAAATTTAACCAATCAATATTTTAAAGAGCAATAAAATAAATTTCTCGAAGAATTATTAAATCAATTATCCAACATAACATCGACCAACTTGAGTACAAAAAAATTAAGTAGCTATTATAGTTAAAGGAATGATTTGTCTTTACTTATCATTGAGCCAACACCTATCAGATAATTTTTATCTGTATTCCGCTTTTTCTTTAGGTATTTAAATGCGGTTTTGAAGGAGAGAAAATTGTAGAAAGTAAAGCTCATGAATGGGACCTTGTTACAGATTATGATAAAAAAATTGAAGATATATTGATCAAAAGTCTGAAAGAAAAATTTCCAGATCATGAGTGAGTAATCAACGCTAATCAATTAAACAGATATTAATTTAATCAGAATCACGCGAATTAAATATGGTCGCATATAACCGGATTGCCGAAACAAAATATTAATATTTATTTAAAAATATTTTTTTTACGATAGAAATATTTTTTGAAACAGATTCATTGGAGAAGAGACTACGGCTAGCGTTAAAAATGCGCCAGTGTTAACAGACAAACCTACGTGGCTTATAGATCCCATAGATGGAACTATAAATTATATAAATGCAAATCCGAACACCTGTATTTCCGTCGCCCTAGCAGTTTGCAAGAAAATCGTAGTAGGAATTATTTATAATCCAATCACTTCAGAACTGTATACCGCGATTAAAGGACACGGCGCATTTCTAAACGACAAACCTATTAAAACTTCACGCAATACTGGTAATGGTACTTTAAACGCTTGAAAAAGAAGTCGTTTCCATATCTATAAAAGATCTATAAAAACAATTCAAGATAGTTTTCAATTTTTTAATAATAGAAAAATTTCCAGTTTGTATGAGAAATAGCTTCATTATCAACTTAAGTGGCGATAGTCATTATTCGTGGAGTATAAAGATAGAAAGAATAATTTCGTTCGAGAATTGTAACGATTAATCTAACTTTCATGCCGGTTATCTTTTACAGAACTAAGAAAGTCTTTGATAGAGCTCGAGTTATTCTCGCTTCGCATTGCTTCAAAAAACCGAGATATCAGATGGGGAAGATTCGAAGCTCTTCTTAATGCTTCACAAGGGTGAGTGTTCATTTGAATTAAGAAGTATAATTAGAAAATTGAAAGAGAATTGAAGAGTGACTGATAAAGAATGAAATAAAGAGGAATAGAAGTAATGGTAAAATTATTTTACGTAACTGGATGTCTAGAATTAGATTTTTGGGATCAGCTGCGATGGCTCTAGCATACGTAGCAAAAGGCGCGATAGACTGCTTTCAAATGGATCATCTTCAACCTTGGGACGTAGCAGCGGGAGTGCTGATTATTTGTGAAGCAGGTGGCACGGTAATTGACACTAAAGGTGCGTTAATAAAATGGGTAAGAGAAAGGAAGAACCTTTTTTTTTTAAATTTAAAAGAACGACTGCTTCATGTTATACTACGATACTTTAATATTTTCTTTGTATTCATTTCTTGGATTACAGTAACTGCGTTTCGGATCCAAATGTTACAATATTCCGAGGAACACTCTACGCTTTGATATTTTAATATTTTAATCCTTAATTTTATATTTTATATTTCTAAATTAATATTAAATATTTAATATTTCTAAAAGTAATATACACTGATCATATTTATTATATTTAGTTTAATATACATAATTTGATATGAATCGGCGAATGTGAAAATATTTAAATATCTTTTTATCTTTATCATTGAATAATTTGAAATTCGATTGCATAAATAACAGAACTAAACTTCTTGCAGACGAGGAATATAATGTGATGAAACCAAAAACAATTGCTGCAGCAAATGAAACACTAGCAATGGAAATAAAGCAACTGATCACTGATACTGATCTGAAAATAATGAGGAAGAGATTGACCAGGACGTGATCAAATTCTAAATGGAGAATCAGCTCGATTATTATATATTCTAATTATTATGTACTGAATAAAAGTATTATTATATTCTTAATAATTTTGTTTAACCATTGATACCTCTTCTTCTAATTGAAAGAACAGGATAATTTTCAAAAGTAAAATAACGTGAAAGCAATGCACTGCTTAAAAGAAGAATGTCAAGATTTATTTGTAAGATTCTACGAATAAGACATTTATGATATTATTTATCTATATTATCTTAATTAAATAATATTAATTTGGTTAATAGGGAGTATTGAGAGACAAAGGTAAATAACATGATTCATGGAGCTTACAAGAGTCGCAAACAAGAGCTGTGAAAATTCTAACCAACCGAGTATACTTTAATTGATCCTAAAAAATAAAATAAGGGAATGTAATCTAAAAAATTCGAATGATTCATAAGAGAACCTAGATAATGATTGTTAAGAATTTGATCGACCTATGAGTAAGTACCATACAAATGATTTATTCAAACTACAAAAGTAACGTTGGTGAGCAAAATGTTCAAATATTATCTAATAAAAATATTATGGAAATTTGATATATGTTTATGAAATTACTAAACAAAAGATACATATTAAACATTCACTCTTTTTATTTTCCAAATGTTCACTCAAAGTTCCATTCTCGTCAAATAAAAATTCTATGAGATATAGATTTCAGAAAATTAAATAATTATTAAACTATAATTGGAAATATGTTAATATGTTAATGTGTTAATAAGATCTGTGAAAAGATACGGAACAATTGTAGACCAAGTGAAGTCTCTGCATACGTATCCTGTTTGGAATGGAACATTACTTGCCAGATAGCTACAGATACGGAAAAGAGTAGCCGAAGGTTGGTCAAGGAAGTATAGTGATTCATAGACATTTCAAATTATGGCTGGAAAAATTCATGGTCGAATAAATATTACAAGCAAAAACTGAATAAAAATGTGTGAATCTTGTGCAACGAACAACAATGAAGGATCGTGTTTTTATTGGAAATCGTCTAAAGATATGGTTATGCTTTATATATAATTTAGAAAGGAAATAGATTGTATCTGGTAAAAAATACTAGTTGAAAAGAAAAAATAGGATATTAAACAATAAAACGATCTGAAAATCTCAAGGATGTAACAGGTGACATACTTCCAGGTATTGAGCGTACATTCGCACATAACAGATGTTACATTCGTATTAAAAATCGAACATTATCAATGGCTGAAACTTCACATTTAAATCAAGATAGTGTGTAATAAGCTATGAAACAATTAAACGATAATATATTTAATTTTATTATATCCCCTGTATCATTTCTCTGTTAAAAAATTTGTTAAGTTTGAAAATGTGCAAGGATTACTAAATTAGTGAAATTATATTGAAGATTTTTTAAAGTATTAAAAGTTTTTTTTGATGTCTTGACACAAAAACAAGTTCGGGACGTAAAAATTCGAGGACGGTACTTTACATACATGTTTAGTAAATTTGATCAGCATAGTGTGAAAGGGTGATCGAGTCTCGGTAATTTACCTTGGCACAGTCTTTTACAATATACTTTTATGCGTTCGTTGTGTTGTTGCAGTAAAACCATCACCAACTACATTTGATAATAATCTTTGCTCTCCCACAATAGTCTCAGTGTACGAAACGGTATCTGGGAATACGATATTTCCATAAGTAATGAGACCCGGTGCAAATCATTGTAATAATGCACAGAAATTACAGAATAAAGTGAATCACTTCTTACACGGAAAATTTAAAAATCCGCTCGAATTATTACGTAATAATATTCAGGAAATATTGTAAAATTAAATTATTTTCTTTAGAAAATTCTATATTTATTTCTTATACGTATGTTTCCAACGAATTTGCAAATACTACGCGAATACTATATACATCGCCAAATAATTAATCGGTACATGTTTGAAGAAAGCTAGTCATTGAAATTACAAACACGATATTTAAATAATGTAGGCAATTATGATGTATTAAGAAAGATAAAGAAGGAAAAGGGAAAGATTATTAACAGTAAAAGTCAGTCTCTGAATATTGTCATTAAAATCCTATTTTGAGATTTTATCTCGAATGAATCGTAAAAGCCACTCTAAGTTGGAGCCGTAACGGATTTTTATGCAGACAGTTATTTACTAAATTAATCACATGATTAAAGCACAAAATCGCAGTGTAAACGTTACTATCTCGTAACACAATTTGAAGGAATGTGTATTTACGTCCAAAATGTGGAAAAACATAACTCCGAAATCATACAGTTGCAACACGGGGAAGAACTAAACGACAGATCGAGTCATCCTTGAATCGGTTTTTTTATGACACGTTCTAAGTCGGTACGAATAAAAAGTACGCGGTGCTGTTGCACCTAACGCAGTACCTGTTGATACGTTTTCACGTCAAGGATCTCGTGTTCGCTGTTCACTGGGAAAATCTGAAGAGATGGCACGCTACGCGGAAGATGTGTACTACGAGTTCGCAATCAAGTTGACTCATGATGCCGCACAAGTAAGCACGCATACATATATGTATAATGTCCGTAAGAAATAAAGGGTGTATAAGCATTCACCTTTCTACTATTGGGTGGCATGCGATGATAAGACACGGATCATTGGTTGAATTTTAATTTTCGTTTGGCGTCGCTGAGTTGTAGATGGTCACTACAATAAGTTGAATTAGTTTTAGATTATGTTACTGATTTTTATTTGCATTCTATATTCTAAAATTCTAATAAATGACATTGACGGTATTTCTCACTTAAAATGAAATACTTTAATTTAAATTCTTGTGGATTATCTATGACGCGATTAGAATTGGTAAATATAAAAGTAATATTAATTTAGGAATAAATTTCAGTAGATTATTTGTTTCTTCATTTATCAGAAATTTAAAGAATTAGAAAATTTAAGAGTTTTTTGCATAGTCCCAATATTGTTTCTCTAATTATGGAAAAAGTCAATAAGTCATTCTTGTTAAATTACTAATCGTTAAAATACTTTACATAAAAAGTTATCGAGGTCGGAAGAAATTGATTAAGAATTGAACAAGAATAGATTAGTTTTATTATTTGAATAAAATAAAACAAAGTGTAAAGAAGTATGAAACATTCAAATAATACGCTAATGTTTAATTCAAACATGATGAATAGGCATCATTTAAGGAATTAAAAGATGTTGTGATTATCGATTCCTATCAAACTTTTACGTAATATGAATGGTTTAATGGTAACGAGATTCGTGGGCGTATATTACATTAACTGCATCAATTAGACTATTAGACGATTACTTCATCAAACATTTCGTTTCCAAGCTAATTGATATAAAAATTTTAACGAATTATATCTTTGCACTTATGTTACATCAAAAATTATGGTTTTCTAACTATTTGAAATGCTAAAATTAATCGTTATTAAAAACGATAGTAATAATATACGGTATGCCGGAAATACGATCTTAACTACTTGATACATGGAAAAATAAGCAATAGGAAAAGTAGAATTCATTATTTATAGAGTTGGGGAAATACGATGAATCGAAGTGACGCATATTCATTTCTTGTTGTATAGATCTTTTCAAATGTCCTAATCAGAAGTGTTTTTTCAATGATTAGCGAAACTTTTGCAAGAGAAAAGAAAAATTTCAAGTTAGTGAAATAAATAATTTGAACTTAAATATCTCTAGAAATTATCGGTTATTAGAAATACGTAAAATGTTCATATCAGTTAATGTTAAGCTTATAATAAAAGATGACACGTAAAAACAAAATATTATTGATCTAGGAAATATTTTAATAAGAAAATATCGTGAGGTATTATCAATAAAGTTATCGGAAACTGTTTTTTCGTGCAACTTCACATA
The DNA here is from genome assembly GCF_000188095.3 of Bombus impatiens. Lineage (NCBI taxonomy): Eukaryota > Metazoa > Arthropoda > Insecta > Hymenoptera > Apidae > Bombus > Bombus impatiens. The sequence goes on along the minus strand of NT_176521.1, from coordinate 1,805,346 downwards.
AACTAATTCTACGAAATTATTATTATTGTTATTATCTATTTATTTATTATGGCATCGACTAATAGTCATTAGCGATCATAATTAAATTACATAAGTTAGTACAAATATTATATATACTCATTAATATTATGCCTACGTATTGTACGAAATTATGCTTTCCTTGAAACCATTTAATTTTTGCTTACGATATTTTTCGCTGTAATAAAATTCTAAAAAAAAAAAGGTTCAACAATATTTCAAATTATTAATTTTTACAATTTTCTATTAAAGATACTCAAGGCAGCTATCAATGGCGCAAAAAATGTCGATGAGAAGCAAGATAATTGGGACTTGGTAACAGAATACGATCGAAAGATAGAGGAGGTGGTCATTGGTCAACTAAAATCGAAGTTTCCAGGCCACAGGTAAATATATTTATTTAAAATTCACTTTATAAACTTTATAAAAATTTTTGGGGGAGAAAAATGTATGAAAAATTTGGTGACAGATTTATCGGTGAAGAATCGACTGGAAAAGATCTTCCAGAGTTGACGGATGATCCGACGTGGATCATTGATCCGATCGATGGTACTACCAACTTTATTCATGGTCTCCCTCTCACTTGTGTCGTAATCGGTTTGGCGATTAATAAAGAAATGGTGATTGGCATCGTTTACAACCCTGTTCTTGAACAACTATTCACAGCGAGGAAGGGTCGCGGCGCATTTTTAAACAACAAACCTATAAAGGTCTCTAATGTTCAAGGTAAATTACAATTTTGATTTACGAAGTCTAAGTTAATAGACAAAGTTAATAAATTTTCGCAAAAGATTTGCTGCTTTAATGTGTCTTTACATACCAAAAGGAATCATTTTTCGACCGAATAAAACGGTGAATTCCGTATAGAAAAAATAAATATTATTCTGTATGTGTTTTTAAATCCTTATTCTTCGATATTAGAAATGTTCGATGTGTTGACAGATTTGTCGAAAGCTTTGGTTTGCATGGAAAGTGGTTTCATAAAAGTGCATCACATGAGGGAAAAGACTATCGAAAGAATGAGAACAATCGCTTTAGAAGCTCAAGGGTAAGGTACTCAAATATCCTATCATTTTTTTTTTAATTCAAAATTACTTAATAAATTGTATCTGTGTATTTCATATCTTTATATTTGTTATTTTCATGCCGAATGAACCCTGGATACCAGGAGTGTACTTTTCAAAACTCTATCATAAAGACATAGTCGACTTACATAAAGTCTTTGTTAGAAAAAATTTTACATATAAATAAATATACATATATTTCATTAATCCGAATTCAGGTAGAAAATCAGACTACTTCAATTTTACTTTTATTTTACGTACATTACATGCTTATGCATGTTCTAGTCAAGTTACGATGTCTTATACCGAAGTTTGTCAAACAACAGTAAATTTCTAGTTCCTATTGCTGTATTTGCATTTCTACATATGCAGTCACTTTTTATCTAAATTTAGGTATTTCTTTTTATAGCATTCGCACACTTGGTGTAGCGGCATTGACATTGTGTTATGTCGCAATGGGAACTGTCGAGGCTTATTATATCGAGGGGCCAGGTATCTCCACGTGGGATATTGCTGCGGCATCGTTAATTATTTCCGAAGCAGGTGGTGTCGTTGTTGATCGTGAAACAGGTAAATAACTGTTTATACACATACCTTTTCTCAGTACTTTTTCATAATTGTAATATGTAATATGATATGTAATATGATATATGTAAACAAATATACTATAATTATATTTAAAAAATTAGAATGACCGACAATTGACAATTAAAAACTTGTTATATAAAGTTTTCTAAAATTTCATTCTACACATAAAATTTAGTATTGACTTACATTTAAGACATATATAGTATAAAAATAGCAATACATGTTACAGGTGAAAAGATTAACATCATGCAACCACGTGCAATTGGAGCATGCAATGAGAAGATTGCCGATAAATTGGTCAAACTTATTCACGAAGCTGATCAAAGAGCAAAATAAAGAAACTAATAAGTAATTTTCATCATAATTATAACAAGAGTAGTTCCTATTAGTTATATCTGACCTTTAATATATAGACTATAATGTAAGAATTGGGTGTATAGAATAATATATAAGGAACAAAAATATTCAGAGAAAAAGTGATTTATATCTCAGAATTGAAATACGTAATAAATAGACTGCAGATGTTTATGCAACTGCATATTTGTATAAAGCAATTCATAATAAAATATGACCTAAATAAAAATTTATATCATTTTTCAATTGTAGAATGTTTTCTGTGTATTATTAACAATGTACATTTTGCTTACTTCATGTGTTCTGCACATTTTTAAGTACAATATGTATTATACAAATTTTACAAAACATTCATCGAAAAAGATTGACACAAGAGAGTTTGAAAATTTTAATAAAAATTAGAATAATTTTCTTTGGAAATGCAAAATATGGAAACCTTTACTGAAACATGAGTATTTACAATACTACACATTTTTTCATGTGTACTTAGACTTAATTCTTAGTCTATGATATTTTTAATGAAGTTTCAAGGACTAGTTTAATACATGTAAAAATTTTCCATAATTTCTTTATATATCTAATATATGTGTATATATATCCTTATCACCTAACCTAGTATAGAATATAGTCAATTAAAATTTCTTCTCTTAGTTGTAGGTTTACATTAATATAAATATAACAAAGTATTAGTAATACGTATTTTGTTTGTGCTGATATTATAGTAAATCCAAATATAAAAATATAATTATCATAAAAATATACAACTCATCTTCATTTTTAATTAAACTTGGAAATTCTATCTTACTATAAAACCTTTATGTACATTGAGAATATTCGTATTTGTACATACCATTACGAAATATGCTTTGTTATAAAAACAAATTTCACTTCAACTATATGTTCAACCCTTTACAATGACTAAATTAATTACACTTTGCACTAACTTTAACCACAATCGATACAACCAATGAACACATACTATCGGCCATTTTCTTGTGGTTATTATACCTCACCTGTCCGCATAATGTCGATCCGTATCATAATTTATATCCATTAGTACATTGGAAATCGTGACGGTTTATTCAAAAATACTTTCTACCTCTATGTATTTTAAATTTTTAAAATTACTATAAACTTATATTTGCTATATAATTGACAAATGTATTTGTATATTTGCCACGAGTTGAATTATTTCTCTTCTTTTAATAAATTTAACATAATTTGTTGAAATCAAAAATTTTAATTGACAGCTTCAGCTTTCTTAACCATCGCTAATTCCCTCCTCATTTTTTGGAGGTGCTTTCATAGATTGAAATTTCAGCGTTACATATACTTTTTTTATTGTGCTAGTTTCGAGGCAGCATTTAATTGTTTTTATGTGGACTATCAAATTTATTTACTTATTGCTTTCCGTTATAGGGTCTCCCATATTAAATAGATGTGGTATTGATACGCGGCTAGTTAGTAAGGCAGTGCTGTATTTAAAAACGTTGAATAAAATGAAACGATAGACTGCAGGACATCAATATGTTATCTTTTCATAATTATCTTAAAAAGTCTCTCAATAATCACATTGCTTTTATATTCTGTAAAACATTAACAATTAGATTTTTATGTTTAGGGAAATTCAAACTAGTGTACTTTAAAACGCCCTTGATTTCATATTTTATTAGAATAAATGCAGATTTAAAAAAAATATAGATATATTATCTATAATAATAAATATTAAATAAAAATGTACGCTTCCATACATGTATACAATACATATCAGCTGATATTAGTATATAATATTGGTCTTCCATGCATCGTCCTATGTCCAGGCATATAAGTCATTGAAAATGGCTGCGCTACAGGGTAGAAATTTGTCAAAAGTACTGAAAAATACACCACTTATTAGCTTTATTAGAAAGTATGAAAAGCTTGTTAAATCGCATGACCACAGGGATGTATTGAAAAAATTACGTAAGCAAAACATTTATATTTGTGTAGAGTAATTAAAGGTTCTTTTCGTATTTTTGATAGGTTAAAATCTTATATAGGAACTTATATAAGACGACTGTTTGTGATGTAAAAATTTCATTAATTATATTTTTTTTATGTATTACAGACCCTTTTGAAAAGAAATATTTACCAGGCCCCTATCCAAAAACGGAAAAGGAATGGATTGCTGCTGCAGAAAAGTATAATATGCATATTGATGAATATAAAGCTTATGCTCCAGATAAAGATAGTCTTGTAGATTATCCAAACCTACCGCTGATAAGTGTAGAAGCTAAAGATCCTTATTATCCTTGGGATCATCCTGGACCAAGAATATGTTATGGAGAAACTGTAGGTATTTGATAGTATTAAACTATAATTGTAATTTGATGCTAAATAATAAATAATAATAATAAATTAATCCTGCTATTTCATTTGTAGTTACCTAAGCGTTTCGATTTGCTGCAAGGCGATCGGTGTAGCTATGGTGTTCGCCAATCCATCAGTGACCTGAAGGGTGCTGCTATTTATATTGGCTTCGTACTAACTTACTTTATGATCGATTACTTTTCAATTAATTGCAGTCAACCTAGAGTAAGATTATATCTTCATTCAAAAATAAGATATTGTAATTTTATGCTTAATGATTAATATATGAATATGCCCTTTCAGACAGCAAAACAATATCCAGGAAAAGGAGTGCATTATACTTTTGAACTAAAATAATTTTATGAATGTAGTACCATATATGTATATAGAATGCTATATGTATAGATATATATATGTAACAAAACGTATATATCAATTTTTCTTAATAAATTATATTATTATAGTCCATATATAGACAGTCGACATTTATTTCTATCTTAGAAAAAATATAGAATATATACAATAAATTTATATTTTTTATAATATTGTATCTAGAGTGTAATGGATATAAATTTTTATAATTGTAATTTTGTTCATTATTATGTATATTTTAATATTTCATATTAGTCAGATTTTAACGTAATTAGTATCTGTATCTGTTTCTAAATGAACTGTTGAAAAATTTTACATTACTTATAGAATTGAAGCTGTAACTTTTTAACTTTTATGAATAGAAAGTATTACGCCACCTGTCGTTGATTTTATTAGTCATGTAATTTGTACGTAACAAAGTGTCATTTACTGTTTATAGGTAGTTTAAGTTTATATTTTTCGTTGTTCTTTTAGTGCACAGAAAAAACTCTTATTTAAGAAATTTAATTTATAGTCATGAATGTAGGAAATGTTCAGGTACCGAATCTCGATAAAATTTTACGAGACAATGATGAATCTGATTTTATGCCAGCAGCGGGGTATGTTTACTTTCTTCATAAACTACTAATTGTATTAATATATAACATTAAAATGTAATTGGGTATGACTCGTACGAAATATAATTTATATTTATACGAAGGTTATAGAATTTATAACCACTACAGAATTTAACATTATTCTTTTCTTGTGGTTTCTTTAATTTTAATTCAATTAATTAGCAATTGCAAGGACATGCTTAGAATAAATGTGTATTTTTTACTTTAGATCAAATTTGGCTGCTATTTTTGGATTACAAGCTAAGACATTAGATAGTTGCTCTTCGACAAAACAAATTTCTAAAAAATTAAATACACCCCGTACTTTGACTCAAACAATTTCGAACAAAACAGAAGTCATAATAGCTAAAGCAGTACATGCTTTCAAATTGTGAGTTTGAGTATATTTTCTTATTTTAATTGTTTATTTTGGATATGTAATAATTAATGTTACTTATAGGCAAAATGGGGCTTATATTTCAATTGGCAAGCTTGGTATGGCTCTTACAGGAAATCTTGCAACAAGAATATATCAAATTGTATTATATAAAAGCAAACAAGAACATGTATCAGTTGTTACATTAACACCAGATTTTTTATATGTAATGCAACCAAACAATTATTCAAGTTATTATGATAGCAATAAGGAGAACTGGTCAATTTTATTTGAAAATAATGATATTTGCATAGAATTTGCAAGAGAAGTAGGTTTAGCAAGATATTTTTCAAAAAATGGGAGGATAGAAAATGTACTTTATCAAGATTTATCACCAGTTAATAAAGATGTAACAGTAAAAGAAGGAGACAATATATCCATCAAATATTTTATTGTAACGGAAATAACACAGCCTCTTAAAGACATTCCCACAACATTTCAAACAATGACAGTAGAAATATCTATCGATGATAATTGGGAAAGAACACTTTTAGGGAGCGTTAAAGGATTAAAAAGAATATTATTTGTGCCTTCTAATAAACAGGTTTTACATGAGGTTTTAATAAGCAACAGTATATTGTAAATACACATGTATTTTAAACATGATTGTTTTATAGATTAGTCTAGGACCAGGATTTCCCAAGGAGAAAGATATCTTAATAGAAGTACAAGTAGCAGATATACAAACATCTGGGGAAACTGCCCATTTGCATAAAATTCCAAGTGGTAAAGCTTCTATTATATCACGAATGGCGAAAATGGGACAATCTATATTACCAAAACTCCCATCTACTACTACTGACTCTGAAGATACTGAAGTATACTCAAGTGCTTTTAGTCTAGTTATATATACATGTAATTGAATCTTGAAGTCAATAATGAATAACATATTTGTAGGATGACATACCTTATAAACCGATTCGTCAAAAGAAGGTAAGTAAATGTTTAATATAATTTTAAATAATATATTTGCAGCAAAATTTAATTTATATTTTGATTTAATTTTATAATCTCGTAATCTTAGGTCGAATCATTTCAAGAAGAATTACAGAAAAAACAATCTCCAGCAGAATCTGAAGATGAAATATTAAAAAATTCACATAAGGCATTAAAACTAAAAAGTGATGTATCAACAACAAATACTCCTTGCAAATCTTTTGTTAATCCATCTGTGATTACTCCTCAATGGTCACCCACGCAAATACAAGTATATAAATTTAAATGTGTTAAAAAATATATTTATACTTGATAATCATCTTGTATTATTAACATATGGATTTATTGTAGCCAAACTTTATTACCATGGATGGTCAGGTATATTCATTACAGTCACAGACAGTAACTTCAACAGTACCAACAATAATAGATCCAGGGTTAAATATGTTATTGTCTGAAACTCGAATGACAAATGCAGAACTCAGAATGGGAATGTCTAAGATAGCTGATAATGTGCAAAAAGTGCTTGACAAGGTACATATATGCTGAAAAACTTATATTTATTTATTAAAATACTATTATGTGTCATATATAGTTTCATGTTCTTGAACTTCAAAATGCTACATCTCCTATAAAAGATAAAACGGCTTTGGATAATATTCTGAAAATGTTGTTAGCCATGAGTACGTCTGAAGAAAAGGTTAATCAACCATACAAGAATATAGATAATATAGCTACTGATAATTTCACTCAATTAAATGAAATGAGAGAGAGAATAAGCATATTGGAAAAAGAATTAAATGAATCAAAAGGTAAAATGAATACTCTTATTAGTCATATAACGGTATATTGGTTATATAATAGTTCAATTTTTTATGCAGAACAAGTAAAAGATCTTGAAACTCAGAAACAATCTTTAGTACAAATTAATGAGAACTTGCACAAAACTATTAAAGAATTAGAAATATCTTTAGAAGATGCAAATACTGCATTCAGTAACATGAAGAAAGATTTAGAAGAAGCGAAGGAACTTAATAAAAGATATAAGGAAGAAACAGTGGTATTAGAAAACAAAATGCTTAAGCTTTCTGAAGAATGCAGCTCCACAGAGCAAGTTGCAAGTTCTAAAGAAGTAAATGAAGTAAGGCTTTTCATCTACTGTTCTTATGCTATACATTTTTTATATATTTTAATATTTATGATTGTGTTTCTTAGAATAATAATAAAAACAAGGAAATCAAATATATAATGAATAGAATTTACCACATTTTATCAGATAAATTTGTAGATGAATACTACTCTATAAGTTATATAAGAACAATAATAGCAACTACAATAAAAGTAAGTATATGAACAAGTTAATTCATATATACTTATATATCATTTCTTATAATCTTTAATGAAAATATAATTCTAGAATGTTACATTACAAGTTTTGTATAATACTGATGAAACTAATGATGTTGAATTAGAATTACCTACTAATAATACAGAAACTGGTGCTTCAAAAATTAGCAATACAGAACCAAAAATTTCTGACTTCAGACAGGTTTTAAGAAAATAATTATATAATTACTTTTATTCATATTCATTTTAATTCCAGATGTATCTTAAATCATGTTTTCTACAGGTGTCTTCTATATTACAAAATGAACCACCACCCATTCCCCCCATAGATACAGAAGATGATAATGACTGGCTGCATTAATAATTATATTCTTTGGTTTATAATTCTATTTTGAAAATACATAAGAATTTATGTATAAAAATAGCAAAAGATAAAGTTTCATGTAAAATAGAAATTTGTAAGCCACCCGAAGATATCTTAGAATTCTTTTGAAAAATCTGTATATTAATATCAATAAATATTATTTTGAATATATCGTTGACTTATCACTTTGTTGTAATACTAAATGATAGGTTATTATGTTTTATAACAGTTTATATAACTTTTGTTTATTTGATATCGAGGATAATCAATGAATTTATGCTTGTGAGAAATATTGGCAGATTATTTTATGACGGGGATCAAATTACTCTAAATCTAAAAAAATATCTGAATGTGCAGTAAATTACAACAGTTGCGCTGTAGTTCAGTCACTTGTTCTGTATTAGAAATGGCGCAAAATCAAGGTACAGGTTTTTGTGACAATTGGATATTATAGAACATTATATAGATATTATAGAAAAAAATGCTAAAAAAATATGACAGGACGTAAGTCGCACTGTAAAGATTGAAAATTAGTAGAAGACAAAAAATCCCGCCCGTCTTTGTCCGGCTCTTGAGTAATTCTATTTGGCTGTATTCACGGTTTCGTCGTCCTGGCTTCTACCACGCCAATCAAATTGAAATCTAACCTCAAAGTTTCGAATAAGAGAAACAATGTGCTTGCTTCAAATGTATTGCTATCGAGAGATTTTTTTCGTTAGTAGAAGTCGAATTAAACAATAATGCAAACAATAATTTCAATGATGTTATTTCATTTGTCCCAACATATTCTAACCTTCATTTTATTTTTAACATATAATACATAGTCTTTAACGACTATACAAGATTCGATTTAGATTTTTAGAACGTTCGCTTTTTTGCAACATTTATTTCCTGTAAAATGCACGAAAATGAATACTAATGAATACAAATAACCTTCCAATGTACTGTATACCTATTCTTTGATTAGTAAGTAATACATAATTATTTATAAAATAGACTGTTAACTGTCACTTTTATGATGGATATAAATACTGTGGAAGATGAGGATGTATCTTTTCATTTGGGAGAAATGTTTGATAGCTACGAAGAATTAGAACATAAACTGGAGAAGTTCTCAAAGCGTAGTCTGGTCCACTACTGGAGAAGAGATAGCAGAACAGTTAGTGGAGCTCATATGAAAACTGCTCGTCCAATAAGCGAGCGTTTAAAATATTATTCTGTCAAATATGCATGTATTTATGGCGGTCAGAAGTTTTTACCACGTGGAGCTGGTAGAAGACAGTCTCAGTTAGTTTATAAAATTATATACTATTCAAATTAGATTCCTATAATAATTATTTTGTCCTACTAAATGGATATAAGAAAACACATTCATATCTTCAAATATATTTTATAAATATTGTTTTATTTAGATCGATAAGAACAAATTGTCCTGCTCATATTATGTTAAGAGCATCAAAAGATGGTACAAAGCTAGAGGTAACTAGTGTCAATAATGAACATAATCATGAAATCTCAGAGGTAAATAATAGTAATAAAATGATACTAAGTTAAGTTTTGTAATAGTGTATTTGATTCTATCTTCCTTTAATTAGGAACTGTTTAAGAATCTTCCACAAGAAAGGAAATTATGCGGTGAAATTAAGCAGGAAGTACAAGATCTCATGCAGTTACACATTGATCGCAAAAGATTAAAAGAATATGTACGATTACGAACAAACAAGATACTTCGCTCCAAAGATTTATTTAATATAGCAGCTGCTAATAAACAAAAGAGGAATATAACACCTGAGAGAGCATATCAACTGTTTAAAAAAATTCACGATATAGAGAAGATGCAAGGGAGAAACAATGATGGGAAAGTGTATTCTGAATCTGAAGATGAAATTGCACAAACGATAAAAAGGATAAAAAAGGAACAAGAATCTCCTTGGGGACAGGATGTGAGACAGCTAAATTTCATGATACAAAATTCATTAGTATATTTATTAAATAAATTATTTTTCAGGGATTACCAACAGAATTGGAAGTAAGCGAAGGAAATGATGGTGATGATTCCTACAGTGGTCAATTAACTCAAGAAGAAGTAGTTGATGAAATTGATACAACAGAAGGTGAACTATTAAGAACAAATAATGACGGGGATATTATAGCAGCAAATGGTGAAATTGTAGGAGAGTTAGTGATGCAAGATGGAGATCCATCTGTAATTGTTGAGTCTATCGTGAACGCTGATGGTTCTGTTTTCGTAGATGAGAGAGAATTTAATACCTATTGTAACAATCATTTGTCACATAATGTAGATGGCAGCCAGTCTCCCAGTACCAGAGGTAATTATAATTAATTGTAATTATAATTGTAATCATGTTTTTATTTTTGGAGAAAAGAACGTGTGATATTATGTTATCATGATGTGTCAGTTTTAGATATTGAAACCATCCAGCCTACTACTGACATGGAAAAAATAAAAGGAACATCTACCTCACCTAAACAACAAACTAGATCTCTTACACCTCAGTCACACCAAACTGCAAAATCGTCACCAAATACTTTTAATGAATCTACAGACTCTAGGATTTGGATCATGAAAGAGGCTACAAATGCCGAGGCAGAGCCTGATAGTGGGCCTGAGAGCGAAATAAATGGTTCAAAATCGACAACGACTTTAAAAGCAGATGTCGACACATCGGAAGTAATATTATCGGACGAAGCCAGTCATCAGTTACTTCAGGAGCAACTGGCAGTACTTCGTGCAGAGAAAGGGAAACTATATCACGAAACTGAAATGTTAAAACTTAAAAAGGACAAGTTAAAGTTACAGATCAATTGTTATTCAAACGAGATACGAAAACAAGAAATGGAAAAAGAAAAGTTGAGACTTGAGATTAAATTGCTACAGTCAAAAGTTATGGAAGATTCTAATGATGTTTCTCATTATATTTTTGTGCCTTGAACAATGCTTTGTGGTCGAAGGAATATGATTACAGAAATAACATGCAGATAAATTGGTAGGATTTTTCTTTGTTAAGAAAAATTGCGATCGTTTTAGAAACAAATCGAATGTTTTCACAAGTGTAATGATAACATTATTGAAAGAAACATTGCTAATTTATTTAATTTTATTTGACAACTAATTTGTTAATTACACTAATAATTCAATTTCTTGATAAATGTACTTGAAATTAAAGTAATACGATAATGTTTAATATGTCGTCATTTAAAGTTGATATCATTTATATTGCATCTGATATATGTATCTTCTATATTAATACATAAAAGAGAAATTCAAAGCGAGAGATATAGGACAAATGTATAGGTAGTGTAATAAATTATTTTGCAAATAAAATCATTTTTTATTATACGAAAATCCTATATTTTGAGGTAAAGTAATTTACAATTTTTGCAAATAACGATAGTAATATACTTTATCATTCAATTCAAATACTCACTTCTTCCTCCAACTTTTTGACTTCTGTAATTAAGTCTTTTATATCTTTTGCCCTGTGAAATAAAAGAAACGGATTATCTTAACGGAAGAAACTGTGTATCTAATTAATATATTTTTATTACACGATAACAGTACACACATTTGTCCCAAGTTGTTTTTGATGGCGTTTTCTTGATCACCTCTAAAAACAATTTCTCTTTTCTTTCCAATGTTTTCATTATTCTCTATAGGCCCAGTTTGCTCCGATTTTGTTTTCAGTTCTAGCAATTTGATTTTCATTTCTTCTATTTTTATTTCCATTTTTCTTAATTCCTCTGCTTCTGCTCTTTCAATAGGAGTCATAGACGGTTCCTTGTAATTCACTAGTCGTAATACTTCTTTTGCTCTGTAAACCCATAAGCTTTCATAGTAAATTACTGTAACATATTATTGGTATAGTAACCATAACAGTGTAATGTTTTGTTAACACGTTTTGTTAAAGATCGAAAATACTAACAAGATTTATGATTTAGAGTTCAGACTAATTACGTGACTTACCTTTGCGCTAATTTTTCTTGCTCATCCTTAATATCTTCATACTTTTCAGCCAACTGTTCAGCAGTCTGATGCAATTTTTTCTTTGTTTCTAGCAAAGTATCTAATTCTTTTAATAACTGGGTTTTTATTACTTTCAACGCACGCATTTTCTTCCCGATTTCTTTCCTTACTGTATCATGTTTGACAAAATATTCTTTACGAAAGACATCCGTGGCGTGATATAAAAGCTAGTTACGGAAATCATTTTTTTTTTTATTTTCATTGAAATCAATCATTTATTTATTTATATTATTTAATACCTGTAAACATTCCCGCGGAGTGACAGATTTCGAACCAATTTTGATAAGGGGTTGTGATGTTTCACGTTTTAGCAACCTTTTTATGTACATGTCGAACGTCTCCTTGTTTACCTATAATTTATATCAGATTATGTATTAAATTCTACATGAAAATAGCAGAATGTTTTGTTTAGTTTGTGTGATATAAATATATAGGATGGTCATTAAGTAACTGAAGAAAAAAATAAATTGCTCACTTTTTTTTTTTTGTCAATTATAAGCTCTGGAAGCTCGATTTCTGGAAAGTAGTAAAGATCGATAACAGAACGGGTGACGACATCACCGGTATGTAACAAAGCTACTAAAACGCATGGCTCCTGCAGTAGTCCAAATCCAAGAATTGGTGTAGCTTCGTTTTGTTCTGTGTGCTTGGTTCTTCTACAGATTAAGTACTGCAAACTGGGTTGATTCGATAACGATGGTAAACATGTATCTTCGTTTTCTGAAAGAATTTACTTTCAGAAACAGTATTCGGACCACACCGAGTAAATTTCAATAAATATACACCGGTTTTTTCTTGCAGCTCGATAAAATAAACAGAATCAAAAATGTAAATTAACCGAAAAATTAATCTTTCTTACCTTTTGAAGCGTTTATGTATTCATCTAACTGAGAAACCATCGGCAGAGTGATCATGTGGATTCCAGCATTGTGAGAACAGAAATACCTATAAATAAATTTCATATTTATTACGCTTATGGATACGGAATAACTATAAAAGGAATAGATAACTATAAAAACTTACCTCGACTTGTTATGCTTGTCAGCGTGAAGATGTATCGGACAATTATATTTTTCATCGTTATCTGCGAAAAACAGACCTAGATCTATTTCCACGCATTCATAAACGTATAATGCATCCTCTGGTGTGTGGAAATTGTAAGTCGAACCATACTGTGACCAAGTCTGAAAGCCACAAATGTTGATTAAATACAGAGAATTAATTAATTTCAAATTTTTATAAGAAATATCGTCTCTTAAAAAATGATTATGTATGATTCGATGAATCTGCAAATTTCGAAACACAGACGATTCATTGGATTACGAATTACAAAACACTACGTAAGTGTAAAAAACAAATTGCAAGGAACAACTTAAAAAGAACACTCACCGTTCTATCGTTATCATCGTCGTTGATCGTTTCTTCTTTCAACAAAATTGCATGATAAATCTTCCCAGTAGACATAGCGACGACCACTATCGGCGGTGTAGTTTGTAGACACATGATGGAACACGAGTCTATTCCATAATTATCGTCGGCTGGAGGATACATAGAGAGCGATCCCGATACCACTGGATTTTCATGACTTAATCAAATTAATAAGCGAAAGAATTATTACATTGAGGAGAAAATTGAAGTTCTTATAATTTTTATACAATGTTATGATATGATAAAACCAAAAAGGACTAAACCCATATAAAAAAATAAGATGATAACGCGATGCAAAAAGTTCGATCAATTAATACGAATACCGATAGAAATTTCAGGGACGAAAGGAACACATAATCACGTACACATCGTGCAAAATATCTCCACGAACAATAAGCACTTCTCCATTTCCACGTAGAACCAGAATCGGCCATTCAATTTGATTCCAATCAACCACATTATCCTGAAATATAATACTCGATAGAATTTCTTTGTATGGTACTATTTTAGTGCTATTTTATAATATTTCTTAGTCCTAGAATTATACCTTGTTGATGTCTTTGCCAATAAACAGTTCTGGCCTGCGTAGAGTAGGCGTTGCGAAATCAAAGTCCACCGCTATGTCACCCAAAGATGTGAAGTCTGGTATCCTCGATGGCGAACCAAATGGTACACGACCAACTTTCCAGGATTTTAGGTACTTTGGTTTATTACTCACTTCGCATTCGTATAAACTGGCAGAAGATGAAATTATACTTATTATCAGTTTCAAGATATTTTCTGGCATATTTTAAGCCAACCGTACAAAACTTCTTGTTCGATTAACGATTAAACGAACGAGAAATTTCAGAAATTTTGAACGAAAGACTAAAATTAGACGGAAAGAATAAATTATACTCGCGACGTATAAGAAACGTTAGTCTAATCCAAGTATATAATAATGTTTAGCAGACTTAGAAGATTAATGGAATTCTATCAGAGTTATTGTATAAGAATAATTCTTAATTACCGAAATGTATTTTCAGATGTTAGAACTAGCAAATGAGAGTCATTCGTAGATCCTGGATGCCACCTTGCCTTCCGAATGCTTATCGTTTCATTGTATACTCTGAAAGGTAGGAAAACATTATATATTTATTATTAAAAGATTGTTGTTATATAAAATACGTCTTACATAATGATAAATTGAACATGACTTGCTAAGCTCGCATTCATAATTCAATATTACTGAACTCAAAGTTCTAAAAAAATTCCGTGAGTTCCGTGAGAAAAGTTTTTAAAAGTCGCGCACGAAAAATTCTTTTTCCTCTAACTGGTCTCGTCTTTATACACTTTGTCCATCCGTCTTTAGGCGTGTCCTCGTTAAAATTTAAATACATGGGAAAATGTTCTGTCCAATGCAGAAAAGTTTATGAATTTTCGGGAGCATCTCCCGGTAACGTCGTTGACGCTGTGCACGGTCGTCTGCCAGATATAAGTTAAGTACGATACACGTATATCCATGTGTTCATCAACAGTAATTAAAAGGTTCGTTATTGTCCACGTGTAATTTTTTGCACGAACCATAAGGTTACGATATGGTTAATTGTTTTTATGCAAGAGACGCAAAATATTTCAAAGTTATGAATTTCCAGTGTTTTTCCCAAGTGGACAATTTCTTTCACTAGAATACCTTCGATCGTTGAAATAAAATATTTAAGACGTTTAAAGAAATAGCAGATATTTGACCAGCATAGAAGAGGCGCACTTTGCTATTTTCAACGTATTGCTTACGCAAATATAATATTTATTTTATACGTAAAAAAGATGCTTTCTTTTTCGATGATAATTTCTGTATTTATTGATGCCTTTTTCTAATATAAATAAATAAATAAAAGGTATCGAATGTTCGATGAACGGTGCATTTTAGATCTGCTGCCTGTCTGGCCATTGTCTTACCTGTTCTACTTGTACAGTCTCACGATCAAAAATAAACCATCTACAATAGCAATTTCATGATGTTTTAGGTACAGTAATATAACCGTAATTTAACATTTAACAACATCGCTGATTAATACAGCTTAGAAGCAACTAAAATGTGTCAAATATGATTTCGTTTCCTATGGCAACACTAATAATATGGACAAACGTGTCTCTTATTATTTCATTGCGAGTATAATTGAATAACATTGAATTCTTTTCATTTCTGGAAAAATGCGTTCTTCGCAATTTATGTGGTTGTTGTCAGGACCAGCGACACCTTGACAATTAAACGTAATCCTCGGGAGGAAAATCTCTAATTCGAACACCGAGAAAAGTGTCGAAAGCGAGGTTCGTCCCACCCCGTCGGCCTTTTGCTTAGTTATCCCGACGTGTCGTTATTTAACGCAAATTACCCTAATCTTTCACGATCGTCGTACCCCAGGCGGCATAACGAAAGGAATACAGCAAAGCGTGTCGCGGTGTTTGTTTTTCACGGGGACGAGCCGGGGACGAGCCGGGGACGAGCGGCGACGATGGTCGCCTACATTTCGTATATTTTATTATTACTCTCGCACTTTCCGTGGCTGGACACGGTAACGCTGGCAAAAGGGGTTGACGGTGGTTAGCCGTGGCCGTTATTAATGTCCACGGCACAGCGTTGGCCAGAGGCAGGCAAGGAGCGTGCAGAGGGGGTGGGCAAGAAAAAGAGAGAATCACGCAGAAAAAGCGAGAGAAAGGGGTTTGACGCAAATGGAGAACGAGAGAAAAGCGGAGGGAAGAGAGAAAAAGGGCAGGAGGAAAGAAAGGGACAGTGAGACGAGGAAAAGCAGGAGGAGGAGGAAGAGCGTTGGAAAAAGAAACAAAAAATCGATGGGCATAGGGTATCGTCGACTGGTTACAGTGGATACACCAGCGACAAGGACGAAAGCAACTTTACCATCACCAACGTTCCCGGTTGCAAAAGCACGCCACAGTTCTTAATAATTGATAAAAATGTACGCACGCACGCATAGAGACAGAGAGAGAGAAAGGGAGAGACAGACAGAGAGTCGGTCGAAAACCAGACGACGTGGTCAACCCCAGCGCCTCGGTCTGTTCTCCCTACCCTTTCCGTTCGCGTCACGTCGTTCTCGCTCGGTTTTTCTCTTTGGGTCGGCCACCTCTCTCTCTTACCCCTTTGCACGCCCAACCTTTCATGTTTCGTTGACAAAGGCACACGCAACGATTTATTCGCACTTTGCACCGCAGCCTCGCGGGGATTTTTCTTCGTTCTGTCACAATTTTGGTATTATCAAAATTTATGGCTATCCCTACCACGGTCGCGCTGGACCATACGTGTTCTCTATCCCCACCAACTACTGCTAACCGGTTTACGTGTTTCTAAATGCCAAAATTTCATCGTGCTTCTCCGTTCCCCAGTTGATCTTTCTCGATTCAGAAGAGAGCGGTAACGATTCTTAAATGAATGGGTCGAGACAAGAATAGGTTTAACATTCTCGGTACTAATGCTAAGCGACAGATTTAGACTTTAAATTATTCGATTTATCTCCGATTCTTTCGACCAACTGTTAATGCTTTCGTAGTTTCCATAATGTTATCTAATTTTTATCGGGATCAGGATCCTGCAACCAGGTATTTATAATTTATTTTACGATATATCTTACTTGAAATTCGATCGCACGGGGCAATCGGTTCGTCGCAAGCTCTTACAGCGCTGTTAATTCAAGCGCAGCGGCGTGGTAGCCGGTTCGAGCGTGAAATCTGCGAGATCATATTCTTAGGTATGTGGTTTCATTAGAGTCTCAATTACAAATCTGACAGAGTCTATTATCTCAAAGGAGAAAAATGTGTAATAATGCTCGAATATTTGGACGCGAAGCACGCGTCGACTAGTATGCCGCTGTGTCAACTATCGCGGAGCTACGGGGGAATTTCTTGGCCGGAAGAAAAGAAAGAGAAGCGCGGAGGGCAGCTGCTCGAATCTAATTAAGAAATTCTTACACGGCGGTGCCGCGCATTCTGCCACACCCTTGCGCCCGTGTGCTTGTACACTTCTCTCTCGTCAGAGGCGGTTCTAGAAAAAATTAAAAATAATTTTTCCTACATAAACGTATTAACCTCCGGGCGGAGCGGAGCTTTTTACGCCGCGCTTTCCTTCCAATTTGTACAAAGAATGGCGCGGACCTGACTTCAAAGCGGATCTTACGCAGTGTCGTATCATTTTGTTCTAGAAACTTTTCCGTCGTATTTCCCTTCAGTTGTGCGCTTAAGTTACCTGCAAGCTTTCGTCGTGGCTTTTCACCGACCCCGCTTAACCCTCCTACTCGTATTCTCCCGATAATTTACCAAGCTTGTTTGTTCACTTCCTCGCTTTTCTCCTGCCTGGCTGCGTTCAATTGTCTTCAAATTTGTCTGATAAAAATACTACTGTCGACGAGCTCCTAACTTTCTATTACGAATCCAAATAAAATAGACTTTTCGAATATGCATTCTGAGAAGAGAGCGAATAGATGTGCCGAGTGGTTGAGAGTTTTCTTTTTTCGTTAAATAAAAAAGAATATTTTAGCGAAGAATTATCATATAGGGTGGTTGCTGTAGAGCTACAGTGGTGCAACCAGGAAAGGAAGTATTTTTACATGAAACATTAAATCGAAAGTAGAGAACGAAATTTGGTTGCAGACAAAATTTTACGTGTTCGCGTTTTAATTTCTCCGGCTATAATTAAAGGCTTTGTCATTTATCTCCATAACAATAGTAATAATTCAATTTTATAATAATAAATCACAAACAAACAATTGTAGATTCTTAGAGAGTCGATAAGAATTTTTACACCAGTTTGAACAGTTTGTAAGACACAGGCTGCTTGATTTCCTGTTAAATAGAAGCATCCTTGATTATCGATACCTCGTCTTTCATCGTAGACGTCGCATACAGCCGGGTTAACGAGTTATGTCTAATCTATGCATCCGCTTATCATAATGGCTCTCGTTATATCGTGAGCATAGCTTCCTAAGCCCAGCAAACCGCCCCCTCGACTACCGTTGTCGTCTGTGCCCTAGCCACCCTCCTCCCTTATGTACCATGCCGCCGCGGGAACGTAATAAAAATACTCCAAGTAACTGAACGATATTACGTCGTTACGGGACCACCGAGCGGAATTAAGTGCTCTGCTTTCTTCTCGAACATTGATGTCGATTAAGTACCTACTACATATGTATACGCTTGAAATTTGGGATCGCCTTCTCCTTTTCTAAGAAAATTTTCCAAGAAAATTCTGTCAAAAACTGGAGACCTGAGAGTTTGGAATCGACCTGTACAAATTTATTAAAATTACACGCTCATTTATCTATGTAAATGCCAGATTTTTTTTTTTAAATCAAACATGTAATGTTTACATAATATGGAAGTAAATTTTCACTTATTAATTTTGTTTTGTTAATTTGAAGATGGCGGGGAAAAATACTTAATCGCCACGCTATGTAAGTACATTGTAAGACATAATATTCCACTTAATTTATCGTTGCTATCTTACCACTTCTGTAATGAACACTTCGCTCTATCATTCGAGTATTACGAAAAAACTTTCGAGCACGATTAACACGCACCTTTCCGCAGCTTCTTCTACCAAAGATATCTCAACCACTTCGAGAGCTTGAAGCTTCTGACTTTTTTCGCGTCCACTAAGATCGAGCAATTACAAGAGAAAAAATATTTTAGCAGATTAAACAAGATCATCGGAGCATCTAGGATGGTGTTAGACTTTGCCGATGCGATCGAGTTTTTAATTTGATTTCGATATCATGAACGAAAATGTTGATTGTTCAATGAAAAAGTACATATTAAAAAATCCATACTTTGGTAATTTAAAAAGATGTGAAAAAGGTGAAAAAAAAATAATTTCTCGATAGTATAACATTCCTTTCTCCTTCTGATTTAAAACTGGAATTAAATATTTCCTCCGATATTAATAATATTTTCAAAATATCAGTTATTTATCAGATATCCTTTAGATCCTCGTTTTTTTTCAGGAATAAAATCAAAATCTATTTCAGTGGGATGCATCGGTCTGAAGGTAACGGCGAACGAGAGATAAGTGAACTCTCTCGCTTTCATCTTTTCCTTCTCGGCAATAAATCCCGGGGAAAAAACCTATCCGGATCTCCCGCTGGCCTTTTCGCCGCTTAACCTAAAAATTCATTAGATTATAAAGCCATTAATGCTCATACGCGCGACCGGATTTCTCTTTTGGTTAGCCGGGTCCTATGGTCGAATTGATATCCTGCTCGGCTAAAACTTTGATCGCGTTTCATTTGGACTTTCGTCCGACTGGATTCTTAATCAGATCATTTTCTATAATTTGCCATAAGAACGATGTATGGTGTAAGAGTAAACGTTCACTGTCGCTACGATCATTGGGAATTTTTTTTACACCGATTATAATGAGAATTCGTCAAAAAAGAGCGTAGTAATTTTCACGAAATGTCTTACAAAAATCAGATATTACAGCGTACTATCTGTTGAATCGTTCCGATCTTTCACCAAATTCCTATGGCGATCAATGTGTTAAATTAAATTAACCCTCTACAATCAGAATTTTTGTCTGTTGGTAAAAAGGAAATGAAACCGCGACTGTTTGTGTATTTACGAAAAATGTAAATGCGCGAAAAAATGAACGCAATGTGCAAGAATATCTCGAGTAAAGTGTTTGCTGCGATACGAATCTAATTTCGAATCTCGAACGATCATTTTTATCAATACAAGTAATGAAATGAAATTTAGATAATTTAAATATGCATACAGAGAAGTAAGAACGACGCGTTGCTTGTTAACAAAGATGCGATGTAAATCTATCGACGTTTTACTGCGCTCGGCCGAAGAGTAGCCAAATCCGCGAGAAGGATATTTGGCGTCTCTGTTGCGAGTCGCGTGGATGGGCCACGGTGAAGGAAGACGCGCGAACGATGGTGTGAGGGTGGCCCATAAAATCGGGATGTTACGCAAAATATAACGAGCAACGTTCTGCTGGGCTGGCTGACGCTCCTGTCGTAATTCATCCGGCTCTCGCTTGCGTTCTCCTTCCCGACGACACCTGCGTCGGCAACTAAGCCCGTTAATCCTCGAGGTTGCGTCGCGCTTTCATCGCGGCCATCGGTTTCCAACGGCGTTCCTTGCCGCTACTTTGTAGCCTCGTCCTGCGTGCCTTGTTTCTCGATCCTCCGGCCGCGACGTGCCGCCGCTCCATCCCAACCAGTCATACTTGAATCGTAAATCCAGCGACTCTTAAACCTAAAAACTCCTTGGATTGTCTACCCTGAGGCTCTGGATAGAAGTACGTGAGAGAGGAGAAATGGGTCGTAGGTTGAGAAAAGTGGGGGAGACTGTAGCTAGAGAACGAAGAGATAAGAATGTCGGCTTTTTATCTTTTACACGTTTTCAGAAATTCGCTGATTGTTTCTGTGGCCTGTATTTGTTTCTGTATTTGGATTTGGACAGATTTATAGACCACGTGTGGATCGGATTGAAGAATACACACGTAACGGATTTTAATTTCTTCTTCTTACAAGCGAACGAGATTATGATTGTTGGCGGATAATTGAATATAATTTAATCTTTATGATCGACGTTGTTCGTATACACTGACTCGTAGAAGTAGTATTTGGAGCATTTACCATAGGAAGCTTTCATAGATTGCATTATTTACAATATTTTCTAAAATGTTACAGATTCCGTTCCATTGAACCCCTAAATCACCTACAATCTGTTTCATTAGATCTTCTAACGTAACCACGTACTGATTAATTTGACCGAATCTGCTCGAACTACCACTTGAAAATAAATATCGTATCTATCAATGCTAAACTTCTTAAATCAACAGAATTCCAACACCGAGTTGTTCGCTGTGCTCCTAACGATGCTAATGTCGTCTATCAGGAGGAAAGACTTTCTAGGCGAATTTTCAATTCTCGGACCACGCAGCGGAATCATGCAAACGAGCCAGATCTGATAGAGTATGAACGAAGGACGCGAGGGTGATGGAAAGGGAGCAACAAAAGCTCGTCGACGAAGAAGCGAGAGAGCGAGAAAGAGAGAGAGAGAGAAAGCTAGAGAGGGGCGGGCGCGGGATAAGGGATGAAGAGAAAAGGAAGGAAAATGTAAGGTCCATGGTGCGGTAGCCTCTAGCTGGGGCCACACGTACCACGGTAATTAAAAGAACCGACAGATGTCTCTCTTTTACCGTGGGGTTTTATTTCGTTACGACGACAACGACGACAACGACGACGTCCAGGACAATGACGACGCAGACGACCACAGAATGCGTCTCGCGTATTTAAATTTTCCACCGGCGTTCCGGCTGGGAATTCTTTGATTAGAAGAACCGTCGCAGCTGCCCCCGCAGGCGTACCGCGATTACCTAAGTGCGTGTTTTTTCTATGTAGACGCAGAGAGTCTATGGTACCTTTTTGCTGTTTTCACCGCGCTAAACTGCTGCGCGTTTGTATACGCGTAGAATGGTGTCTCCCATGCGCGCCGACGAACCTCGGCGAGAAATGGTGCCGGGAAAGGAGCTGGAAAGCTATTCGAGACCCGCATTGTTCGTGCTTGTGATCTTGAAGACAGGCAGGCCTCGTATGGCTGGCCACGTTTTGTCGTGTTCATAGCGAAAGAACATTGGAATTAGATTGCCTCTCTTGGGGCAGTTTTCGAATATGCCTGGTCTATGGTTCTATATGGAGAAGAGACTGTGGAGATGAGATTTTTACCTTAGAGACGATTACTAATAGGAAAGTTGTTTTAATCGACCTCTGACAGTGTAATAAACTGTCGAAGAATTCGGATTTAGAAAATACTAATCCCTTTAGTCTCAAGATTTCTGCTGCGTTTCTGGTATCGGATACGAGAGATACATACTTCTTCTCTTATAGGACAAATAAATAAATAATAATAATCATTATTATTTATCAGGTCGAAAGAAAAAGAAAAGATTCAGGAAACTTCCATTCAATCTTTTCTAACACCTCACGTTATCGAAGGAATTGGCACGATTAGCGAAACATAGCCGAACAACGAGATCCAAAACTTCCTGTTCGCGCCGGATTACCACGATCGCAATTACAACGAAGCGATCCTCTAATTTCACTCATCGCCACTTGTATTTCACCTCTTTTGTTAACCGCTGATTCGACGAGAAATATCGTTCGGCCGGCAATAAAGTTTCGCGCCACGGGGGCTGATAAAGCGCGGCACACATACCGTGGCCGGTGTAGGGGGTGGGGTACGGTCACGCGCGGCTTCTATATTTTTCTCCTCGGCACAGCGGCGTGGTGACATTTTTCAAAAGGCGCGGATATCATCGGGGACCATCTAAATCATCCCCGACGCGCGGTCGAGTACGACGCACCCTATGCTCGGCCTTTGCAAACACCGCCCCTCTTACCACCCCTCGAAAATACATCGGTCTGTGCGTTGGAAAACCTGGTGATTTTCGTTAGTGCTTGCTCATCGAAAAAAAGTTGGGCGAAAAAAAAAAAGAAACGAGTAAACGGGGTGGAGAGGGCGGTTTGAACACAGGTCAGGTCAGGAGGGTGGCGACGCGGAAGTGGTGTGTGGAGACACGCGGCTGGATGGGCGAGAGCACGTTGGATTACCCGTCGACCGAATGTACGAATGGACCGCGTGTGGTTCTCCGAGATTAGCCTCGGCTTTATATCGGGATTACATATGTAAAACCATTAGGTTAAATCATTTTTTAAATAAACGCATCCTATCCCCTTTCGCCGGTGGCCGCGACCGGCGCCGGGACAGATACGAGGCCGGCCTGCAACAGCCCTTCCCGAACCAAAGGGGTGAGTCCACCGGACTCGTGCGTACCACTGAAATATTCCGTAGCACGTACGGTACGCGCGTGCCAGATCCACCGGTTCTCGTTTTGGAAGACACTTGAAGATTAATTTGAAATGCTTGGCGTTGCTCTTGTGGAGTTTGCAATGTGTAAAGTGTTTTGAGAGCCACAAAGTGTGTTTAGAAGAAAAATTATGAACATTTACGATGCTTTCCACGCGAAAGGCTCGATAGAAAAGCGAAACATGGTAGCGAATTTCTACTCTTCTACGAGTCTCCGCAGATCTTTGTAAAACGTATAAGTTAAACTAAATTTCTCAATGAGATATGCGTAAATATTTGAATACTTTCTCCGATTGTATTTTCCTTACCTTTTATATTCTATATTCGATATATTAAATATAACGTTTGCCTTAACATTGCGCTAATCTTAGACTCTCGAGGAAACTTTAAAATGTACACTTTTATAAAGTACACGAAGATAATTAAGAGAAAACGTATCTTTAAAAATTCCCGTGATTCGTTAAACATATTTTCCTATTGAAAAGGTGTAGATTACAATTACGTATTCTGTCTACCCAAATTCCAGCAAGATTCGTACCGGCATTTTTTTCTTTTATCAGGAGAATGTCCCAAGGAGTAGCGAGGATCAGAGAAACTGGAATCAACTCTCGAACGGGGACACAGCATTAGGGGTTTACGAGGTGAATACTCGAGGGACGATTCGGAGGAACGTTTGTCGGAGGTGGAGTGGTTGAGCGGTTGGGGTGGGGCGGGTAGCGCGAGAGGTGAAAATTATTCATAAACGTAGGCCGGTTCGCGACGTACGGAGCGAGGGAAAGAGACAGGAAACGGGGTGCAGAGATCTCTCTGGTGGTGCGCCGCGTACAGAGGCCGAAGCTGAAATCTACCGAATATTAAGGTAGGCGAGGTCCTACCAGACCGCATAATAAACACATAACGGTAATCCTTAAAACAATAATTAGCCGCGAGAGCCAACCAACAGGCGACGATCTTCCGGTAGTGCACGAAATAACGCGCTGGTTTCGTAGTCCGTTTGTCGAATTAATACCGCGATTCGCGATTCTGCGCAGCGACTTACTCTTACTCCGATCCAACTTATATATACGCGAAAATTGCAACCTTCTTCTTCTAACGATTATCGCCCTTAACGAAGGCAAACTGTTACGGTGAAAATTACATAGGCGACCTGTCGTGCTTTCAAATTTTTCATTTAAGCAAAGGTTGATGTTCCGGTATAATAAAGAGTGGTGATCAACACCAGTATATAATTGTCCATTGTTCGAAATTTAGTTGATGTTATTGCTTCTTCAAGGTGTTAAATCGTATCTATAGAACTTTTTATCTATGAGTCTTGAAAAGGATATATTGCGTTTAACAAAGGTGTTTGCGATAAATCGAGTCTCGATATGGCATAAACAAAGATTTCTAAACTTCAGATTATACCTTCGATAAATTTAGAGGGAATTGTTGCCGTTGCAAGGGCTTTTTATTCATCTGAGTACGTATCAACAGGAGATTTAACTTGTTAATAATTAGCGAAATACAGACATTGTTCGTTTCGTTAATTATGAATTGTAAGAAATTCATTAGCAATTAGTAGGTGAAATAGCGGAGGCCAATAAAATCTGAGACTCTCGTTGGCATTTGAAATAGCCAAGTTACCAAAGGTAGGTGGAGAAAGTCTCTAGCGAAGAAGAGAGAAAGAGAAAAGAGAATAGGTTTTGGATGGTGGAGGTCGAAGAAGAGTGGAGGCAACGCGAGGTGGTAATAGTTTTAATCCGGTGTCTTGAAGTCGGGATTTGGTGGCGTAGCAGTTAGTGGCTGCTGGTAAGTCCAAGCGAACCCACTTCGCGCTCTGATATCATAATCCGAATAATCACTATTATTGCCGTCATTTGCTTAATCCAAAGCACGGTCGCTCGGTTTTCCACGCTTCGAAGCTTGGGATCTACCGGCCGATGAAGACACCGAGCACACTGTATCGAAACTATTATATTTTCGTAGCATTTCTACAGAAACTACACGAATTACATTGAATTACATTAAACACGCGTTACACGATTTGAAAATTAACAAGTAAATATGACATGGTAGTTTGAATAAAAAACTATAGTTGAACGCATTTCATTCTTCATGAATCGATATGCAAATATTTTTCCAGCGAAACTTATGATTGCCATGATTTTGGTATATTTAGAATACAGGCGAATTAACGTAAAAACTACGAAATCAATTTGATATTTAGTAAATTACAAAGTATAAGAGAATATTCTTATAAGAGAAACTAAGATTGTACTGTGTTTTCAAAATTAAAAATTACGAAGTACAACGACTGTTTGAAATTTTTGCAAATTGTCTAGTGACTTACGAATGAAAGCTACATTTACTCGAATATCGCTTCGTATTTCGAGCATACGCGAAAATATGTAAAATATATAATTACACCGTAGTTAATTTATCGATAATTGAACGATAAAGAATACATCTTCGATGGAGCTGAAGATTAGAAGTTAGAATCTTACTTTAGATACGATCTCATCGTCATCACGATTCGTCCAACGGGATGAAACGCAGTAACGACGCGACGTCTAAACTTTTAGTTCTTTGGGAGAGAGCAAATATCTGTCCGCGGTGGTGGAAGTTTCACGGGCAATAATGCATAAACTCCATTTAGCTGTGTTTAAGCCGACTGGAAGGAAGGAGACATTAAATCCCTGAGATTCGTTCTAATGGCCGCGACTCTCTTACAAACTGTTCCGCGGCTCTTTTCCGCCATACATTTAACCGGAGGGGGTTACGCGTGCGTTCTTATAAATTCCCTCGATCCTCGGCGCTACGGCGGCTCTGTGTCGCGGTACCAAGGTAGAATCGCTTAAGTGAAATAACGAAAAAACTTTAGCATAAACTGCCGCTCTTAATTTGACCAGTTTGTTCAGGTTGGCCCACGCGGTTCATGGGGCTAAACGTTTTCGTTCGTTTCCGGAAAAACTTGGGAATTATGAATTAGCGGGAAGTCGGCAGGAAGGTAATGCATTTATTCCAGGCTGGACTTATTATGAAATTATAATGCAAAAGACAACTTGGAGCGAACGGCTACCCTTTTACCACGTTGAATTAAGTAGCATCGTCGTCCATCGTAATTCAAATTAATTTGAATTTTCCTTCCGTTCGTCCCCTTGCGATATCTTACGCTTGTCTCGTTGCTGGCCGCTCTTCTAGATGCTGCCAAGTGATATTTCAGCTTCTTGGAAGCCAAGCGATATGTGATCGCTACTTATCGCAGTAAAATCGCTAGAAACGATAGTAAATTCTAAAGTAAATCTTAAACAACAAAATGTTTGCGATGTTTCCATTTTTTAATTGTTGGAGTTAGCCGATGTGCTCTTTTCTGCGCTTGTTTCACAATATATGAGAAAGGTAATCGGTCATGATGTTAAAGAATAATATACAAGGTAATGTAATAACTCCAACCGTCTTTGATATCTCTCTTATTCTCAGTGATATGGAGAAGATCTTCTTCTATTTTGCCATCTCTTTCGTTAATTCCAGATAAATTATGCAGACATCCCGAACACACGTAGACATTCACAACTATTCTAAATTTTAATTAGACGACCATGTTTTCTTCCTTCATACCCAAATTCGAAACTCTCTTCTCGAATATCACTTGCAATGAACAATCGTTAAAAATTCCTGTTCTTACATATATACATACACACACACATATATATATGTATATATACACATGTAAACTCTTTTCTTTGAACGTCATCACGAGCAAGGTAGTTTTATATGTAGCAGAGCACTTATGACGACATTGGCAAAAATAAAAATTCGATTGAGCGAGTGGTATTAGAAAAAGAAAGGTAGGAGATGGTTGAGGCATAATCTTGAAGCTTGTGGCTAATTGCGCGAGGTTCTAATCACCCGAAAGATTAGACAGGAGTACGCGAAGATGCGGAGAAGTGACAGAGGCGGGCGCGGAGGGTAATGTTACACGAGGCAGTAGTCTTGGTGGCATGTGTCGTTGATGAGGCGGTTAGTATTCAGCGGTGCTTTCCGAGGCTGGAACTTTTGAAAACTAACCGAGTAAAGCCACCTTAATTCCATAAGAGGGAGGCCAAAGGGGTTCGGGCGTCATCGTAACACCCTCTTAATTACAGGATATTAGGACGCCCACAGGAGCCACGGAGGTGCAGGAAGCCAGATAGTGCGATTTATTATTCGCGGTCTACCTTATCTCGGTTTTTAGGAGCCGGATTTCTTCGTCTGTAAACTTCTCTCTCCATTCTCGGAGATTGATTTCGCGTATTTGCTGCACGGATTTTCCTACAACTCTGAATGAACGGATACGTTTTTTGTTTACCGCTATTTCTATTTCGACGAAACCTCTATGTGCACTATACATATACATAAGTACATGATATACGCGAATTTAATAGACGAATTATTGCGTCAAAATGAGTTTTATGGGGTTTTAAGAACATTTGTTGACGATTTAGGTTTGATTGTTACTTACATGCAGAGTATTTCTTCTTTCCCACCTTGAAACATGGCATCCTTGCCCCAACGTTTGGGAAGCTCCATGAGAACTAAGCCTAGATTGCCCCACAATGCCAGTTGCGTGCCAGTCTCGTTAATTAATAGATTCTTTATTTCGAAGATCGGAATATCGGTAGGTCTAAGTTTCTGGAATCATACGAAAAATAACAATTAATAAAAAAAGATAAAAATGAAAGATCAAACTAAATAGAAACGAAAGAATTCGAAAGGTTAATAAACGATGAATAAAAACGATGAATAAAAGTTTAATCATTTGTATCTTCGATTCAATAAAAAGTTGTATTCTTATGAGGAATAATTATTGTCTCATCCCTTTCAGACAAACCACTGCTACTCGCTACCATCGAGAAAAAGAGAACAAATAAAGACAAAATGCACAAGACCAATAAACGTTAAGTAGAATTAGATAAAAGTTTGATCGTTCGTACCTTCGTCGGTATTACAATTTTAATTTTCATCCGTAACGAGATATTTCCGGCGACCCCTGAAATTCCAGTTCCACCCTCTCCGCGCATCGTCTATCGATTAATAAACTTTATAATACGATCCTGCTCCTCGTTTGTTTTCCAGTTTGATTTTTATCACGATGGTCCGGGAAAAGGGCAGGTGTACGACAAGCCTCCTTCACCCCTGCCACCACCCTCACTGTCGGGATTTCTCTTTAACATCCCCTTGCCGCGCCACCCTTCGCCACCCTCTTTCGCCTCGATATTTAATTTCGAAGTAAGTTCGCGAACGCGAACATCATTACAGGCTGGCAGCCCCGCAGATGGGGTATCGGCGTGTATCAAGGGGCAATTATTTTTTTACCCGAGGGTAGTTTTTGCCAAGACGATGAACGAGGACCAATGGTATCGAATGTACTTCTTCCACCGTTCTTTCAATGCCTACGACAGCAACCATGGGAACGAACAGAGCCTGGTTAGGGTGACGTTTAAAAAAAAATTGTGTCGTTAAAAGCTAAACGACTAAATAGCGAAACGAATGTTTTTACGATTTTCCTTTTTCTTATACCGATCTTTAATACGTGATTTGTATTTTATATGCTTGTTAAGCTTTTAAAGATACGATATTTACAGACAAACGAAGACTGCTTTACAAATATTTTCTTTACGATGTAAAATTAAGTACCTAATTATTTAATTCATTTCGAGATTTCCAAGGAGATATTTTCATAAGAATATAGAATTTGTATAATCGTATTTATTTTTAGCAGATGTCAGCTGCATAGAATTATTCTTACAAACCGATCCATCGCAATACTCTACATAATTGACTAACAAATTTCTTCTACATTTACGACAACCAGTATACTGTTTGTTCATTTTGCTACGAAACATGCCGAGTAATAAAATTGTTCCTCAATGAGAATGGCCTCGGTGAAGTTCTTCCTGCCATCGTGTTTGATTTGCGGGGGAGTAAAAGTGCGAAGCTAAGCGCACCGTAGCATCAACGAAGAAAAGGCAGAGTCTAGTGCGTTTAAAAGTTTCCTTCTCATTAAGACTTATTCTCTGGGGACCTTGGTGGCACGCAACGCGAGAAAGCAGGAAAGAAAACTAGAGAAGAGGGAACGAGGAAGAGAGAAAGAGAGAGGCAGCCCCCCTCTCGCTTTCTTGCAGTTAGAAACACATTTATTAACGGCAGCTCATCTCATCGCGCTGTTAAGTACCAGTAAGAGAGTGCTCTCTCCCTCCGTTATCCTCTCAGCGAGAGTTCTCATTCACTTTGGTAGCTGTCTGCTGTCCCATCCAGGGGTGAAAAGAAAAAAGACGTCACATCGTCGACGCCTTATTAATTCGGGAGCTGAGGCTGCCAAGCAAGGAGGAAGGTGTCGCGGGGAGGAGTCCTTTGAAGAAATTAAAAGAACAGAGGGTATAATGTGAACACATCCATTCCCTGACCCTCTTTCTCCCTCCTCTCTTTGCAACATCCTCTTCAGCGTCTCTCTTTCTCCCTCTCGCACTTGTTACCAACTCTGGCAGCATTAACTCCGGTGTTTCACGTTTCTGTTAAATGTCAGTCAGCCGGACGTCTTAAGTCTTGTCACGGTTTCTTAAAATCCGACGTACACACTTATTCACGATCCTTTGTTTTCCTTCCTCTTCTTTTCGGTCTTCTTCTTGCCGTTGAATGGATTCCGTGCTTGTTAAGTTTCAAGATTAATGCGAATTGCTGGCGCGAAAAGAGATTGCGAACGGGAAACCTCGCCGAAACGAGTCGTTGAAAAATTTTGCGACGCGATTGATGAAAGATAAAAATTGTAAACGACGTACAGGTAGTTTTTGGCAATACCAGAGTGTTCAGGTTTTCGTGAAATACTGAAATATTGATCCTCTTGTACTGTGATTAATTAATTATCGATATCAGCGAATGGATAGGTTACAAGCTATAGACTTTTTTTATAAGAATACGAAAGCTTTACAATTTTAGTAACTGAAATAGAATTTATATAGTTTGTCGTAATAATTTATGCGGTAGAAAAGCACAGAAATTATCCGAGGAAATGTTATGGATTGTAATGAAAAAAAGTTTTTTGTAGTGGAAGGTTTATTCTTTTTCGAATATGGAGAAAACTTTTCATTCCTCGTAGACTTTGCGTTCTTCAATTTACTCTCGGACAATATTAATGCACGAAAAAAAGTTCATCGAAGGATAAACTTGTTAACTCTTCTAGTGTTTGATCCATACATAATATGTACAAGAAACGTGAAAGGTATAACGTACGAGCAAGCTAAGATGTTTAAAATAAACAGTCTATTTTATGAAGAATGATTCAAATACAATGATATATTGTAAAGCAAAGAAAAAACATATCAAATGTCTGCAAGCAAATGCACTCTTACTTTGTCGCATTTCGCGTTTAATGGAAAGACATTTCAT
The DNA here is from genome assembly GCF_000188095.3 of Bombus impatiens. Taxonomy (NCBI): domain Eukaryota; kingdom Metazoa; phylum Arthropoda; class Insecta; order Hymenoptera; family Apidae; genus Bombus; species Bombus impatiens. Next base: position 1,774,181 of record NT_176521.1, on the reverse strand, counting down.
AGAAATATTACTAGCGAGTCAGAGAAAAAGGAATTTACAAATACAATGTGTCGTTTGTTATGCTAAACGTATAGATGGAGAAGGTTTAAAAAAGGAACAAAATATTATTGTTCGTGATACGATGTTGGCTTATACCTTCGCTGCATTTAAATATATTATATAAGGAATAATTATTAAGAGAAATTAAAATTATTCGACATTTGCATTTAATTACATTCGGCTATTTTACCCAGCAGTCAAAGGATTAATAAGATACTTAAATCACAATCCAAAGGGTTAATAAGTCTTTTAAAATGATCTTTTGTTATTTGCTTCTATTATATCTGTTTCTTTCCAACGTTAAGGATTTTTAACACGATTCTGATCAGTAAAATATACATCATACTGCTACCGTGGTCGAATGGAAGCTAAATTGTACGAGCTAATTAACGATGCAAAAAGCCAAAGCATGCTTTTCCCTTCGAGTTTCTCAATTAAAAAGCGACAACATCACCGTTATAATATCGATGACCCAAGACAAAAGCGAGAGTGTTCATAGCGTTTAATTAGAAAATAGTAAAATCAGCTGGATCAAATCGTACAGGGAATCCGCCCGATGATTCGCTGAAATGACGGGTACACGTAACGCAACGCGACAGGTGGGTAAACTGAGACGAAGAAACAAAACCGGGTAGCCAGATAGAGAGAACCGGATAGAATAGAACGACGGTATAATGGGGTATCGCGTTTGTGTATCGTTGATTCGTGGCTCACGTACGCGGAATGACGGGAATACGCAATAAGTTAATCGTGTTAGCGGCTCGGTTGATTAAACGAACGATCAGGATGATGGTGAGTGTCGTACGCGGCGCGTAGGGACCATGGGTGCGGCATAGTCGGACATTAATACAAAACTCGATTGTCATTCGTCGCTCGACCTACCCCCGAACGCCCATCCCCCTGATTACGTCGATTCATTAACCGTAGCCAGCGGTATCGTCCACCCCGAAACGAACTGCTGTTTCACCGTTGCACCGGAAATCCTATTAGCCTTCGTCACTGTCCCATCGGTGGCGAGAAATTAATCGCGTGTCATTTTGTTTGGATTCCCGCGTTTCTTACTTAACCCGCTGTATCGTTCTCGTTTGCGATCGACCGATACGAGATACACGAGGTTTGTACGAAGTGGTAATCCTTAAAATACAGATGATCGATAGACTGTGAACAAATGTACATGGAGTGTACGTAAATTGTGTTTAAAGGAATATGTTTGAAATATACCAGTGTTGGAAACTGAATCCTGATATTTGTTTACGTTTGACAGCATGTAATTCAATTACAAAATCACGTATCTTTATGATTGGTACAACTGTGTGTAATAAAATATAACGACGATAAAATTGGTTTTTCTATGCTAACGACAAAATCAGCGCAATTGTGAGAGATGGTGGAACTCTCTTGTCATTTGAAAATCTCTTTATCTTCAAGTTGGAAATCCATTAATTAGGGACTGTAATATGAGCTTAATATATGGAGCATCATCTACGTTATAATATTTAATAACAGATATCGGACAATTTCCCTAAATTTGCGGCTATCAACCGCAAGCTGAATTCAATTCATTCGCTTAGAAACGAGTGATATTCGTTGCATAGAGACGAAACGTGTCAAGCTTCGGAGCAAAAAGAGAGGAAAGATCGGTAGAAAGTAGGGTGGATAAAGGGTGTCGGAGGAGGACATCACGATGGAGGAGAGGAGGGTGGCTAGGAAAACGGAGTATGAGGAGTAAAAGGGGTGAGGGTACCCGGGTACCGATGCCGACACCGGCGCCAGTGTCGCACGAGGCTGTAATGCGTTATTAATGAACACCAAGAATTTCATTAAAGATTGTTTGTATATCAAACTGTCCACTAAATTATGCCCTATAACCCCCGTGGCGCCTTTCCGTGCCTGGAAACTATTGGCTGTGGCCGCGGTAGGCACCGCCTTTCGCACCTACTAACTGCACGCGATTCTTGAACATCTTGTAATGTCAAACGTTCTATTTATACGCCTCTATAAAAATCCTCTGATCGAAGTTCGATCAAAGAAATTCTACGATCAAATGAGAGGGAGGGAGAGGAAAAAATGTGACGTCACGATTTTAATATGGAGAAACAAGGGATCATCGATTAGATAGGCTGACTCGGCTCGAAGTCAGTTATTTCGCAACCTTTGGAACATATATTATTAGAAGGGACGATATAGGTAAGTACGATGTGACGAGGGCGATGCGAGGGGAAGAAGGATGAACGCGGAGAAAGAGAAGGGAGAGAATGAAAAGGGTGGGAGGGAAGGTTCGAAGAAAAGGGACAGAATGAACAGGCACGACGCGTCGAATGAACGGCCATGGGGAAAGAGAGGAACAGGCCGGGTAGACACGCTGGGTGGAGGGATACAGTTAATCGTTGGGAAGCTATTAACTTCGGACTGGAATGCCCCATAGCGCCTCATTTCGTTCAATGCAAATTTACGCCCGACGTCGACCACCTAACGGGCCTCCCTCCACCTCTTTCTCTGTGAAAACGACGCGTATACCGGGTGTTGCTTGCTGTCCTCCTGCACTGTCTACTGTCGCCTCGAGTGGATTGTCTTATTCTACTTTGTCGAGGATTAGCCAACTAGCAATCCGGTAAGTCAGTTTCAGAATCGGTGAAATACTGGGTCATAAATAATTTCCAGCGTGACTAAAGGAAATTTATTGTCTTAAAAGAATACGTTTTTTCGTGATAATAATATGTTTGTTAGGGCTCTTCAATTTAAATTTTGCATTGTATCGAATAATCAGCCAAGCTGTAACATCGAAAGCTCGTTTCTACGATCCTCTTTGTTTTATTACCAAGTCACTGCTACGTACGAGAATTTATTTGCAAAATACTTACGATCTCTGAGATTTGACCTTTTGTATACGTAACGTGAAAAATCGTTTCTCGTATTGTTCTTATCGTTTCGAAACGAAACTTTTGCCTGCGAATAGTTCGGTACAGAAGTGCGCAAAGGGTTAACGTATCTTGCAGTCTCGTAACAAGGTCTTGTAGCTCGTTCAAAATGCCTGGAGGATTTGTAAATTCGAAAATCATGCCTAATTGAAATTCTTGGAGAGTAATGGTCTAAGTAGTCAGAGGGAAGAAGCTGCTTGAACTTATCCAATTTGGTTCTCTCTCATAAACGATCAACGTCGTAATCGGTGACCCGCTTCGTAGCCTCGCAGCTAAACTTGAACCCTTCTCGCGCTGCTCTACCCCTTCCGGTTCTCCCTGATCGTCCTACCGTGGTTGTTGTCTTATTAGTTTAGAACTTAGGCTTAATATAAAGTTGCGTGTGTCGCTTACGATGAAAGTCTGGCTGCGAGACAATGACGAGTCGGAATTTCCTTACTCGGTCGAATACATAACGATATTCTCCGTTTAATCGCAACTGTTCCACGGACAATAGATTATCTTTCTCAGTTTCTGGACGGTGAATTACGTTTTCAGTAATACAGATTCATACAACCGAAAAATTAAGATTTCATTTGCAAGAAAATAGATTTTTTAACTCTGCAAACATTGTACCACTATATCTTCTCTTTACGCGTGCGAATAAGTCAAATTTTATTTGAAAAAGTTTGCGCTCGTAAATGAAAAATATCGTAGCAATGTCTTCCGCAAATATAGAAAATATTCGCATAGGGAAATTTTTTCGATTTCTGGAAAGCGACAAAGCGACGAATTCAGAGACGATATGTCAGAGCGGGGTAAAATATCGCCTGTGAAGCTGTGCATCTTAACGTGGAAAATAACGCGTATGAAGGAACTCACTGATAAATGGGTACGTAACGGGTGCTCAAGATACACATAGTTAACAACGGAATGCGGCATGAGCTGACTAACGACGACTGATGCTCTCGCTATATAATTTCAAAGCGTACGCTCACGCATACATACGGTTGAAACGAAAACGCCGCGGCACCCTTGTAGCACACCTTAATATGGACAAATGCCAGACTATATCTCAAATGAGGTTTGTTTTGCATTATTCGGCTAAGGTCCTCGTTTGCCATCTTTGCTCGGCCGACTGGCTCGCGTTATGGCTACGCGGGATTGCCATATCCCTCTTTTTCATTCCACCAAAATCCGACGGTTTCTTGTTACGCTACAACAATATGTCTTTACGCTTGTCGCGGTTTAAATGTTAGCAGAACTGCTCGCTCGCATCAAAAGTTTCACTTTGAATACCAAATATTCCTGTATTTGTACGTTTCTAACATAACTTCTGTCAGAGGAGATGCGTGGCTACTTTTGTCCAACGATCAAGAATCCTGGCGTCGATATTTCTAGCGAGAGATAGATACATAAAGGAGAATGTCCACGTCCGACGAATGGTCACGATATAAAAGGAATATAAAAGTCAGTAGACAAGAAGGTGATAAAACATCTCCGAGTCAAGCCTTCCATTCGCGGAGAATGAACGTATCAAGTGTGTAAAAACTGCTAAAAAAAGGAAAAGGAAAAAAAGAAAAAAAAAGGGAAGATCGAAACAGAAATTCAGAACCTTTCGTAATTATTAACTCGTTTCAATAATTGTTCAACGTAAGCGGTACAAGCGTTTCGACGAGTGAAACTACCAAATAATACGGATTTACCATAGTTGGATCCAATTAACAACTAGCATATAAATGCAACAATAAATGCAGTGCTGTGCAAATACTTTTTGTGGCCACTGTACTGTACATCTCTACGTATGTATCTTCATACGTGGATACGTGGTTTATGCCTGGGTGAAAGTATCCAGAGCAGCCACGAGGCGCCAATGTACGCACGCATGAGCGCAGTATAAGCATAAACGTGAACGAATGCTCGCAAACTCCGTACAATGTAAAGATCGGTAGGTGGGAAGGTTATGCCGGACGGACATCAGCTCGGATACCGGAGAGGAACGAAAGGACGCAGAGCAGCAGCACAGAGGAATGATATCATCGGTGGTGGTCCAGCTATGGGGGGATGATATAGAATTTTAATATAGTGGTTTACGAGCGCGATTGTCCGCTATTTTACGGCCGCTATAGGGCGGCCATTTGAATTCTTAGATCTGCATACTTTGCGGAATTGCGCGGTCCGGCTGGCACGACGATGGACCGCCACCACCAGCTCTGGCTCCATCAACGAGCTTGCACTTTCTCATGCTCTTTCTCGTGATAAAATACATATCTCTATGGGACTTTCGTATTACAATTTGACCTGTTCGAAACCGATACACCTTGTGCATTTTGTATTTACTTATTATTTATTCATAGTGCAGGAGCTTCGAATTATCGTTTGGATTGTAGAAATGTACAAAGCTCGTGCGTGTTTGGACAAAGTAAATCATGTTGCATAGTGTGGTCTATTATTTGTTCCATAGCACGCCTTGTTGCATAGATTCGTCTATTACTTTCGGGTTTCATTTTTCGACTACATTTGTATGAGTCGAGAGTTTTAGAAGTTGCAAAAATGCCATTTTGTCGAATATCATTCGTTCATTTTATTTATCATAGTACAAAGGTTGAAAGAAACTCTGGATCATTCTTTTGGAATAACTAGGATGAGCTCGACCAGAGTCGTAATTTTCGACTAGTGATTTTCACAATATAAAAAGAATTATGTCGTTCGCGTTAATAAAATTAATATCGTAAGAAGATATAACAAAGTATCAAAAATGTTTATGACACAACTAATCATTGTAAAATTCTATCGATTATCTCACAAAAGTTCCCAAAGATAAAACGATTTATTTATCAACCTGCGATGAATAATGACTGAAATGACTTGTTTGAAATAAGATAGCACCTCATGGTCGCATATTTTTCTCTCATTCACGATAGATAAAATAAGCGACGGTATTCCGTCCAGCAGAGAAGAGCCATGAGATCACGTTCATATTACGTTCCATAGATGGTGGGCAGAATTTCATTTGATTACCATAGAATTCGAGTTTCTTCGAACCGATGGTGGCGATTATTAATTTTCTTTTCGTACCGCGTCTCTCGAGTTCTCCTGGCTGGCGAAAGTAATCGACGTGAAACGAGAAACGCTTTCTGTCCGCGCAAAGATGACTTACGATTGTTATTAGCATTCGGAATAGCTATTCGGATGATTTCGTCGGTGGATAAACGGCCTGCCGTATGCAACTGCGGCTAGAAATGACAAATATGCTCCCTTTATTGATACCAGATATATGGAATTTTATTACGTCATTACCGTTAGAATTATGGCCGCGTTTAAATTCGGAATTCCCTTCGTTAGCTTATTAGAATCATTACGGCAAACTTATTGCGCACTGGCCATATTTTATCGCCAAGACTCAAGCAAGTTTTCTCACCAAAGTATTCAGCCTTTTTTACAACGCAGGAAACAGATAATAGGAAATAATACGTATACAGTTCTCATAACTATAATTAAATATCTGTGTGTTTAGATATCTCTATACTGTGTACTTTTTAAGACAACCATTTAATGCGAAAGGATTATTCATATTTTTTGGCGAAATCAGAGTTACGTGTTTACGTTTGAAGGATAATTTTCAGTGAGTTCAATATCGATAAATTAAGAAAAATTAAGAAAAAAAGATAAATTGAAAAACAAAGCACATTTAAACCATTCTTCTGAATATAATAATTATCGAGACATTGGGTATGATACAGAAGAGTGTTTTCATCATGCAAATTTTACAGCTGTTTTCGCGTGTCTGGAATTAAACTTATTCAATCATCGATCGTATTCGTTTTTAATAAAACACAACGTACGTATCTAGAGAACGTGAACGAGGCTGAACAAATACGTTGACGTGTCAAGTAGGTGGCTTAAAGTTTACAGACGTAATTGCGGGATTAGCGGAATTTGAAGCGTGGTAATGCAATCAATTAAAATCATCACAGGTATCATAATCGTTGGGAAGCGTTCTGGACGCGGCAGGACGTCACTCGGAAACGAAGAAGGTATGGTAGTAACTTAGAAGGACGAGAGAAAGGAGGCGAAGGAGAAGAAGAGTCTTTCGCCTATCTCTTTCCCTTTCCCTCTCCCTTCTCGCGATATAAGCCGTATCAGTTATAATTTACAATGTTATGGCGATTTTATGTATATCTTGGCAGAGCTGTGCTCCCCCGCGCTGAGAAGTATTATTTAAATTAAACGGGGCTAAACTAAGCGAACCGGCGGCATCGAAGTGGTGTAGAGAGAGGTGCCGCGGCGGTATGCAAATTATTATCGCGGGGCGATAATTTAAATGCATATTTCGCCTCCTATATCATTTTATTATTGCCAGGCAAGTTAAGTCAGTTCGTGGGCGAACGTTTACGAGAACGAGGCCTCGCCCTGTGTGTAACTACCACCACCTTGGCTACAGCTTGTATTAGAAACGCTATCGAAGCGTTTTCCCTCATATAATCCTCATTGTTACTGCCTGCGGGACCATAATATCCTGTCGGGTAACGGCTACCGAGCAGGATTAATACTCGACGACTAATTGTATACCGTCAGGAAGTGCCAGCTCATCCACCTTCGCTTGTGTCTTCGAGACGTCCTCGTTGGTCTGCCTATGCCATGTCGCTTTAATGACTCAGTCGATTAATGATATTTGCTGTCGTACTCTCCTAGATGCTCAGCTAGATGCGTTACATATCGAGAGGATTATTTTTCCTGTTGGTCGAAGGTCATTCTTGAATGTTACTGCGATCCACATCTATCAATCTACTTGGAGCTGGTCATTGATAAATTTTCTTTCCTTCCAAGTAAAATTGAACGCTGTTGGATTATTGCCAGTAAATATCTTTGTTATTCTTTATGAATTCTAATAGCAAAGAATCTACTTACTCGTCAATGCATAATTTTTGCCTTCCAGTTCACGATGGCTTCCGGATTGTTTCCAGTTACAAATAGTATAAGTTCATTGATTACTAAGCTGTTTCGCTACAGCATAACACTTCGTATGTTCATTATTTCGTTGAACTAATCGATTTGTCTTTGAATAATAATTTGACTCGTTCGACTATCCGAAGAATTTCATCGTTGTATTATAAGAAAGCAACTTAATCTTGATTTTAAACCATTTATCATTTTAAGGACGTCTTAGCTTTATCCTAAGAACGCTGACTTCTTCCGACGCAACGTTACTACGTGTAACAAAAACGATCCGTAAAGTCTAACTGTGAGACTAAACCACGGTTTGCGGTGAACTACGAGATCCTGTAGCCTTCGCCAGCGCCGAAAAGTTGAAACTCACGGTTCTCGGAACCAATTTGCAACGGCCACGATTGTTCTCCCTGGTGGCGCATTTAGTCTGGATTTACATTTCGAGGAACAAGAATGGAAAGCGTCGAGGATCATAGCGAGACGGGTAGCCGGGCAAGTTTCAAGAAACGAAATCAGACAGTCGCGGGGACCTGCACCATGGTGTATCCGCACGCGTATCTCGAACAACGAAGAAGGGTTAAAACCTGGCCTGAGTAGTATTTTAATTCCTGACCGTTATCGCCTCGGTAGCCAGGGTCAGTAGCGAAAGATACATGTAAGTTGACCCCGCCCTGGAGACCTTTTTGGACGCTTATGAATATTAATTTCGCCTCGTCGACCATCTCCTCCCACTCCCGTAACCACCTCCCAAACCGAAAACAGACCCGACAGGAACAAATTAGATCTTTCCTTCCATACATTTCCCTTTTATTCCCGCAGATTCTCTTGAATCTCTCCTCGCCTCCTCTGCGTTCTTTTCCATTCGATATCGCATCAACTTGGTGGATGTGAAATGTCTCTTTAAAGAAAACTTGAACCACATGCAATTTCTTCGAGATATACATTTGGCCAAAGTAAGTAGATATTTTTACCTATTTTAGAACTAGTAGATTTTTCAATATGAATGTGTTTTTGTTTTTATTCAGTAACATTTGCTTAGTTTTAACGTTTACATACAGTAAGTAGAATTATCCTGTCTGTGTCTGACAATATCTCTCTCGATCCCCTGTAACTCTCTATCTCTAAATCTCCTTAGCAATATTTTCTTCCAAATTTTCTGTTCAACGTAGTATGAAGATATTCGTAATGATACATTAAAAACGTCATGTATTTTCATACTAAATAGATATTTATCTATTCAATCCCATATGATCCAGCTGAGAAAGGAATCTACTACCTTCGATCGAATTAGCTAGCGGAGACGTAACTTCTACGAAACTCTAGGCTTAAAATGACCACGAGTAACCAACGTCTCCTATTTTTCGCGCTACAATAAAAAACGTATAATCAAGCGCAACTTATTTCCTTATACCTGCTGAAAACTCCGAATAAAGAGTTAAATCACCACGGATCGTGCTACTAACGCGTTTCGCGAAGCTAGATAACGCCAACTCCCAAATGTCGAACACAAAGACGCGTTGGTTAGCCGAAAAATTGTTGGTTTTTGAGGGGAGCATCGAAACATTGGTCGAAGCAAAAGTTTTCCTCGTTGGATGCTCGGGTGTTTAAGCCAAGTGTACGCTATCTAGCTAACGTACCATTCATCCGCGAATACACGGAGGAAGCGCGGAGACGTGGTTACAGACACACACGTTCCCGTACCTCGTAGGCCACACAACGAGTTTATCTCTGTATCTTTCGGATGTCAGACGACCCTTGGTATTTCCTGCAGTTAGTTTCCAGGGCGCGACTCCGTGTGATTTCGAAGGGTGCGTGTTTCAGGCCCATGTTTCCTTGTAATACATGCTCAGGTAGGCACAAGTACGCGTGCATTCTCACGACCATCCAACGAGCACACGTACGAACAGATAGAGTTCCCTTGAATCTGGCAATCTCATAACAGGGAGTTAAAACCACAGCACGAATGTCGTATCTTAGCCTGTCCCCAACCCTCCTTTCGAGACTTTCTCCCGGCGTTGCGCCAGTGCTAGATATTATTATCAGGCTAAGTTTCATTTTGGATACTATCGTAGGAAAATCTCTTGAATCGCGATCGTTAACACGCTGATTTTACGCGGAGCGTGTTACCGATGGCCTCGGGAAGATCATGATTACGATTTTGGCTGAAAGCTGTACGAACTATGTGCTTTTGCCGAGTGAAATGGATTTTTATTGCTACGTCATGTTCGCATAAAGAAGCAGATACGAATAACTGGGAACATTAGAGTTTCTTTTTCCTGATTCTACTCTTTGGTATACCTCGTTGCACGTTCACAACAATCGTCAACAAGCGAGTAGTCTGCGATTACTTTAAAACAGAACAGAGAAGAACGCTTATCTTTCTTCGATAGCCAACAGAATAGTCGCGTTATAATATTAATATCAGTTTTGAAGGGAGTGTTACTGACCGATGTATTATCATTGCTTCCCTGAATTTTCTCTTAGCAATACCAGTCTTGACGATGAAGAAGTGAGCGAGTCTGTATAATTGCATAACTTATATGAAATTCAGAGTAATTATAGAAGTAACGATATTTACCTTAGCTAATGCTTCTGCCAGAAGTAATTAAATCATCGCGTCGATATTAGCAAACATTGATTGTTCTCGATGATCAAAAAGGTAGCTCAATGACGGCAGAATGATATAGTAGTAGTAATAATAATAATAATAATAATAATAATAATACAGATAAAATAATGCGAATGAAATAATAATAATAATGAAGAAAGATATAAGGTGGTTGCAGTTTCGTTTGCAGAAACGCAGCAATGAATCGCAAAATGAGGTTTATAAGTGCATCCATGGTGTCTCGAAATAAATAAATAAATAAGAGAGGTTACCCGGGGCGTGTTTCGGCGACCACCTCCGAGGCGAGATTTGCTTTACTACAAGGACGAAGAGGAGACCGTATAACTTGGCAAGAAGTTCCCGGTGCATCCTGAATTTCTGGTACTGTGCGTTCACACGTAGACCGTGTAGCCTTGGAGAGCCTTTCGTACGCGACGTTGTTTCGGTTTACCTTAATGGATTTCGCAGTAATTGTAAAATATTTCGCGAGTTCCGCGCGCACGTGCATTTACCAGCGCACACGCGCACGCGTTTTCTTAGCGCACCGTCGCGCCTTCATTTCGCTACTCCTTGTGACAGGGTCAAATTTTCTGGCTGTAAGAAGCATGACGAGAAGAAAATAGACTACTTATAGAAACTACTATGGTAGAGTTTATAGTTTGTGCAACTAATTATCCTATACGCGTCTATTATAACGAATAATTAATGTAATTGGAGTTCATATGGTAGATGTACGCTGATTCTCATCGTTACCTGTGACTTTCGTTCAAATATATGATAGAAATTCATATTAAAATAAGTGGATTCGATTAGCAGTTCGTTCAATCAGGAATTAATTGAAATTCCCTTCAAACAGACCAAGTTCCACTGTAGTCTCATTGAATAGTTATAAAAGTCTTTCGCGTGGACCAAGTTTTCGTCTCAAGAAACAAATCGAAGTCGTAGGAAGAGAAATTAGGTCAGTACGATAGGTCGAAGTGATTTGTGTTTTGATAATGAAAAATCATAAGAGCGAGAAGAGTGAAATAACAAATAATACTATGACCCCTAAAAGGGATAATGATCAATAATAATAAATAGTGCAAAGGAAAATATTACACATATACATAATAATTAATACATTGCATAAATAGATAAGATAAAAGATAATTCGACTCTGACGAACCTACATCAACTACTTGATAATCAATTGTTGCTGTTACATTGTTAACAACTATCTCCTAAAGTCATATTAGAATAAACGAACTGTAGTAGCATCGAGCTCTATTCGATACACGGAGCTCGAGTTTTAGCGGTAAGTATCGCTCGGTGATTCTTCCATTTTACGTCAGAGGATCGTTCCAACTGATGATATCCTTCTCGTCGGACGAGTGTCCAGACTGAATGCATGTGATGCGTGTTGCACCGCTGAAAAATCGTGGTCCACGTAAACGCACGGCCCGTTAAGTACAGCCTACGGTGAAAAATAACCTGGCAAATTGAATGGAGGCGACGCAGTCTGTAGCCGAAAGGGGTGAAGGGGGTGGCTCAGGCAGACGATGCAAAAAAAGAAAAAAAAAAGGGTGAGTTCTGATGGTCGGAGTAAAAATTCGGCGAGGTTGCCCGACGACGAGACATTGTACTTGTCACCCCACTACAGTTCGAGCTTTTATAAGCGGACCGTGCAAGCTTTTGTGACCGAAAAATACTCGTGCTCGTTGTTGCTTGCCGATCGGAGAGCTTTCCACGCATTTGCGTCTGCGGCGCTCCTTCAAATTGCCTCTCCCCTTTTGTCCTTCGACGATTTTCGTTTGTCCAGACGAGCTCGTTCCTCGAAAATGATCGACCACTTAAAAGAACCCGCAATCGACGAAGGACGTCAGTTTCTCCTTTTATCGCCAATTTTTAAAAATGCTTGACGTCCTTTCTTTTTAATTCTCAACATTAGAAGCGTATAAATCGCTATCGTGGAAATTACATTTCAAGATCTGTGAAACAATTCTTACTTAAATATAATTGTTAAATATAAATTATTTCGAGGTAATCGATATGCTTCGATAAATTGCCAATATTACTATAATCGAGAAAATTGTACGTAACATTGTTGTATTTTTAAAGGTTTCAAAGGTTGGACGAAGACCGCAAGTTTGATGAACGAAGAATACTTCTCAATGAATGTTTCACGAGCGTTTATCGAGCTTGTTTCGCAGCCGATTTATCGATGTATAACCTTTAATTCCTCAAGTTTTTCTCACTATAATGCGAGATAACTGTGCTTTTGTCCATTTCTTTGTCCTTCTTATGAAACATTTACGACAGCTTTCTCCAAACTGGCTAAACTTTCATCCTTAAACGTGCTTCGTATATCTCTCTTTGCCTCGATATATTCCACGTTCCGCAACTTTGCTTTCGCTCTCTCTCCCACTTTTTATTTTCCTATTCTTCTCTTTCGTTTTTCCCTTTTGCCTCGGTTATAAGAGTTTTACCGCGGCTGCCAGCACAGTGGAATTCGTTACCGGAACTGATTAAAAGTTGTCACCGGTATAAGCTGCTTGAGAACAAGTTTTGCAAACATTTACATAGGAAAACTCCGGGCTAGTCAATTAGTTGGGCCAAGTTAACGCAGTTATCCCGCGTTGTCTGCCTCTGTTCAACGCGGTGCTTAAACTGTAACTGTAGTTCGGATGAATCACTAAATTAACTGATCGGAGGTGCTATTCGCTTTTGCTTGAGTATTAGAACTTGGTAATAATATTCGCAGTATTGAAGATGCTGGTAAAACTATGCATCTAATTTCTAAAGTAATATAATCCTCTTACAGGGTAAACTGATCAAATCAACTTCTGAGTAAATTCTGAGGTAAATACAGAAAGCAGTGTTCGGAATATCGTCGCTTTTCTATACTTTTTAATTTACGAAGCTGATTAATGTAGCTTCTCGATGGTTTACATAATTATCATCTTTTTCTATAGTCTTCGATTTGGATCTAGTCGTATCGTAAATGAAGATACATGGAGGAAGTTCAAGCATCTTACTTTTCCTATTGAAGGATCCAAGTTCGCACGGAGTTGAGTGATTCTAAAACTTCTAAAGCGACTTCGATCATTTTTAGAACATCGTGCTTGGCACCATCGAAGGCAGACAAAGCCCTTAATAGTAAAAATAGTCGTTGCTCGATCGAGTCAGTGAAAAGATAGTCTCACTTACGGCTAGAAGAAAGGAGGAATTTCCAAACGCTACAGCGTTGACATTGAAAACTAGCAGAATCTTCCTGCCAGAACAAGGTACCATCAATCACAGTGGCCTTTATTCTTGAAACAAGGCGAAACTCGCATGAAAATCACGGTTCCATTCAGAGGAAGGCGATTAAACGAATCGTCCAACGTATCCATCCTCCGCGTCCTTGGAATCCGAAATCCAAATACAAAAGGATTACGCGGAAAAGAGAAGAGAAGGAGGAGGAAATGGTTGGAGAGAAGGCGCGCGTGTGTTACGGAGATGTGTGACACGGGCGTTAAAGGGAGGCGACGTCAAACATTAAGCATAATGCGCCCTCGACAAGAATGTCCCAACGGTGGCTACCGCGTAAAGTGGCTATTTATTACGTTATTACATACATTTGATGGGACGCGAGGAAAGCAAGCTCGCGCGCATTCTCTTCCGGCTGGCAGAGAGAACGTCTGAACGTTGCCTCCTAATGTGACTCGATTTAAAATATAAATTCTCCGCGATATGTAATCTCGTGCCCGGCTCGTTTTCTTTGGGATTCCAGAACAAGGTTGAAGGCACGTCACCCGTTGGACCGGAGAGAGGATGTCTTTCCCCGAGGCTCGTTGTGCCGGCGGAATGCTGATATATCATTGGTTTACCGGGAAATGTAATATTCCGTTGACGGATGGAACCTTATCGGATGGCAAAATAGCGTCAGCCAACGTGTATGTATTTAAATGGCAGGTATACATATATGCTACTGGATTTTGATACTGTACATAAATATTGTTTTGATCGATAATGTCTAAAGAAAGAGAGAGAGGGAGAGAGAGAGAGACTACTACTTTTTCTATTCTTACGAACAGTTTCTTTTCTTACGAGACGTAAATCGTGAAGAAATAAGAAATTATTGAATTCGGTAATAGTTTGATATCGTTTGAAGAGAGAATTATCACATTGGAAGAAAGTATTCTTTCTTTAAGATCTATTATTTATTAAAATATAGATTCTGTGAGCAGACAAAGACATCTGGTTTTCGATGCCATTTATTCGGTTTCTATATCCCAGATCGAAAAACAAGTTACATCGTTAATAGTGTGTAGTAGAGGTTTGATACAATTTGAAGGGGATGTTATTGCTACGAAAAGAAGAATTCTGTTCAGATCCAGCTAATTTTCAAAGTATGATCAGTTTATCGACTCGTGGAGGGAATCAGTCGCGGATAGAGCTGGATGAGGAGCAGACGATCGTCATATACTTAATAAATAGGAGCCATTCGTAATACTGTGGCCGGTGAAACCGTTTGGTTGAAGACAGTGGCGCCCTTCGTCCCGGCGGATGCGCCGCTCACGTTTTTTGCTATTGATAATAAATTACCCAACGTGATATTTCTTATTGTTAGCGGGGTGCTAGCGAGTGCGTCTGAGGGCTTTGATCGGTACGTACTTTCTCTCTATATATATATCTAGTGTCGCGGTCGTTAATCAAAGACACATCCCAACTTCAGACTCGAATCTCTGGTTCGGTTGCACCATCGGGACTGTGCAAACTATTCCCCTGTGGTTTATCCCACCATTCCTTTCTTATCGATATTCCTAGCTTCTTCTTCGACGACGTCTAAACGTGCATCGATTTACGATCATCCAGATCGTTTTCGTTTACTATCGATGCTCTCGATTTAACGATTTTATCAATTTTGGAATTACACGATTGTTTGGTAAGTTCGTGAACGACGTTTGTTCATTATCGATAAGATGTAATTTCATTCTAAAATTATGAATGAAATGGTGAAAAACGATTTTATTCTTTACAATTGTTACAGCTACGTGCAATAGAATAATCTTTATTTCTTTTTCTTTTAATTTAAATTCTGTACATAAATACTCGAGCTGCGAGAAGCTCAATTTCGATGGCGATCTGCGATTCGGAGAAGACCGGGGCGCTAAACCAAGAAAACCATTATGTCGTGGCGGAAATCATGTCGTTATAGGCTGCGGAAAGACGGCCGCATTTTCCGAGCCATAAAGATCGGATATTGCGAGAATTATTCAGGATAATTTAAATTGGGACGCTGTAGCCAGCGAGGCGCGGATTTTCCGCGGGACGCGCCAAGAAAACAAGGATATAAATTATGTACAGATAGGCTGTGTAATTTAAATCGTAGACCCTCCCTTCAATATCTCAATTTCGAAGCCGTTCGTAGCCTCGTGAAATTCAAATCGGTCTGCCTCACTATTTTCACCGGAATAAGCGTCGCGGTATAATGCATAAAAACGATTTTCCCTTCCTTCTAAAATTAATCGTAACCGGCTGAAGTATTGGAAATATAAAATTGGAAGATTCGAACGTCGTCTTTTCGTTACAGTAAAATAGTTATGGTCAGATCGTTTCGGATAAATGAACTCTAATTTTTAATCGCGTGTATCTTGATGTTAAATGTCATATATCAAATATAAATCATTGAAATATTATTAGAACTACAAATAAAAATTATTCGATTATTAAAATTTTTCAATTTCGTGTTTCTATATAAGAAGAAACTGAGCAGTATCTTATTTTGTCGATTTATTAAAAAACAAAAAAAAAAAAATAATAATAATGATGGAATAAGGACAGATTCATCTAACCGACGAAAATTAATACCACCTATATATCACGAATTAACCAAACACTTGTAATTTATCCTAATATTTATTAATTCTCACGTGGCAAATCTGATTTCATTCATAAAATATACCTCCTTCTTCTGTAAGTTTTAACGGCAAGAAGAATTTCCTTTCATCGAACGCTATAATCCCAAGTAAAAAAGATAAGAAGATCCGCAGGAAATCGGTAAGCTACTTTCACATCACCCGCTCGAGTGACAGCAAAAAAGCATCTTCGATTTGCGTCCTGCCAATTTATTACATCAGCCGAAAGAACGTGTATTGAATGCATGAATGCGTTTCATGTTCGTCAAAGACGACAGAAATCTATCTATCCACGTATGGAGGAACAATATGAGAATCGGATCCGACATCAAGAATGATGAATGGTGGCTGGCAAAAGGATACACCCCTGTACGATGTCTTTCTCTTTCTTCCCTCGTCGACATTCTTTGTCTTTCTGTGTATCACTTTCGATCGTCCGTGCCGCTTTGGCTGCTCTCGCTTTCTCCCTGCAATTTCGTGCCACGTATATCGATGCTTGCCGAAACCTTTCTCCCCTAACCGTACGAAAACGTATAAACACGTGGGGCTGCAGAAAAATGTTTCCCAGCCGGTGTGTCAGCCAGCTTAGACCTTTACGTTCCTCCATTTTGCGGCATTCCACGATATCACGGGTGTTCTTTGATGAATCGAAGGAATAGAGCTGTTATGGGTTGATCTTGGACGGAAATGACGATCAATGATGCGTAATAACGAGAAGAGATTGAATCATGCATTGGATTGAATTTTCGGTTTTTCGCTTTCCGAGAGTATTACGTACCTTAACGATGATGTAGGATGATCTGCAGGATCATTAGACTAAGGTACAAAGATATATCGTTTAGAAACATGATTCTACGACGTATTGTAATGCGTGTCTTTTGTCGATAGGAACCTCTGTTTGAACGTTTCATACGTCTTTATATTACAACTTTCATAGGTCTGATGCTTACAGGCAATTTTACTTTTAAATGAGCGAATGATACTGTTTAAAAGAATTAGAAGATCACGTTCTATGTCACTGAGATTTTTATATCCATTGCTTAATCTATGCACTTCTTTTATGATTCATGTGAAATCTATTTGCTTCTATTTGCTTGGTTTATGCGAATAAAATTGTCCAGATGAGCGATCTGTTGATTATGCCACGCAGTGTACTTATAACGAGCCATGAAAAAATGTCCACCGTTAAATCGTATTGTATTATCCCAGTAATGAAAAATATGCTTGTGAATTACGCGGAAGATCAAAGACGTTGTTTGATGAGAAGAAAAGGAATTTTGATGCTACCATTTAACTGGTTTCTTTAGCAGCTCGATCTTCCATCGCATTAAATTCCTCTGCCCTTATCCACTTTGCTCTCTTCTTGTCGGAGAAACGCGGATGCTAATGGTTTAATTGAATTCCGATTATCCAAAGACGGTTTCTTGGCCCCCCTATGCCGGTTCCAGGATCCTGTTGTGCTATGAATCAAAAGCAGGGCGCGTCTGCGACTGACGTAATTATTGAGATCTCGATTTTGCAAGGATATCTCGGTCCTCTTTTCCTGCTCCGTGGCCGAATGGCAGCCGTATTAAAATATTAATGACTCTTCGTATCGGAAACAGACTTCGGAAAACGACCCTCGACTTGCCGAGCATAAATCACTCCCAACGCGGTTTTCCTTTCTTCTTTCGTCTTCTAATCGCTTCTGTCGAAGATTTATAATTTATCGATCGGAACGAAACTTTCGATACTTTATCTTAAATCACAGTGAATTCCCGTATAAAGGAAAATTCGAGCGAAATTAACCGTGGTATCTGCTCAATTGAAAAATTAAATTTTAATACAATTTCCGTCCTTATAATTCCAGGTTTATTCGAGAATTATCGATTCTAGAATTCAAAGAATTCAAAAAATTTAAGTCTGTTTCGAATTGTTCTTCTTCCTCTCGTTGCTTTATCGTTTCCATCTTTAATTCAAACGCCTCCTCGATCTTGTCTCTCGAGCCTAGGGGTGTCTACAAAGGGTTGGTGCTTTTGACGTAGACCGATGGCTGTGGCGATCGAAACCGGTCTGGTTTTATCGCTAAGATCGAGAAAGGACTGAAGCAACGAAACGAAGATCGTCATTTTCTGGCGTTATTCTTAGCCTATCGCGTAATTAAAACTTTACAAAACAAAAAAAGGAAAAAGAAAAAAGGGACGAAGGAAACATTGGAACTTGAGAATCACAACAAATTTTTATCAAAATACTACATATAAATACACGACATTCGTGGACGTAAAACTGGTAAAAGATTGAAAAGAACATAAATAGAGATGATACGTTGCCTATCCCAATAATAGGACTAATACCTGCCATTGAACTCCTGATAAAATTAATCGCGACGTCAAATATCGAGAAGATAAAAAAAAGCTTGTAAAATTAATCTAACCCTACTTGTAGACTGATAAATTGCGACAGCGGTTCAATTAATACAGTTACCGAGGATTTGAACATGGTGTATTCTTTTTTAACGCACCGACGAGAAACTAAATTGAAAGCACAAACCGACCCTTTCTCTGTGAACGGGGAGAAAAGGAGGGGAAAAAAAAGAAGAAAACGAGAATCAACGGGAATACAGGGAGTGCGAATTGGTCGTTGGTGAGAGCTATCGAGGAGGCGATGCAACACGGCATATGGGGCCGATATCGAGAAAGGATCACCTGTTGCATCCGGAATGATGGGGTTGGGGCCACGAGGGTTACGGTTCGAAGGCTATTCAGGAGTTCGGGGGGGTAGAAACGACCCTCGATCGGTCGTGTAGTGGCCAGCGAGTGGCTATATCTCTTCGAATGTCCCGTAATCGGGCTACCTTTGCTTCATCTTCTGTTAAGACACCGCCAATTGCTTTAAAGGGGAGCTCCTTTTTGAAAGCAGAACCTTGCTTCCCCCATTCTGTCTTACGTTTGAGTTTACGTTAAATGGAAGATTAACTTTTTTGGTCTAATTATATTTTTATCTTCTATTCAATGTAGGAGACGTATTAGGTTGATTCGAAGTAAGTTTTAAAATTTTGTAATGTTAGCTATGTTAACTATTGAATACATGAAATTAATATTTTATTAAATAATATATGTATGACTTGTATCTTACTATTAATTTCTTAGATGCATCTTATATACTTGTTTTTTTTGCCATTTATCGGACGATTTAATTTCTCAATTCATCGGTTTATTTCTCGACAAATTCGTATTTTTTTTAGGAATTACTTTTTTAAATTCTCGTTAATAAATCAAGTTTCTATGCACTTTTAGAATATTCAGCTCAGCTCTTGCGAAGATTGCTTATCATCGTGAATAAATGATAAACAGGCGATAAGATAAATTCTTGCTGAATGTCGATATTTTTAGCTGAGATGCAATATTGCTCGGCTATTGTGTTATTCGAATATAAGATCCTTATTTATGAAGAAACGACGCTGTTTCTATTCCTAAATTTTCGTCTTTCTATTTAGAAACAATACTTTGCAAAAATGCACAACAAATAATAGGAAACATACAGAATCTAATACAATAGAGATTTGTATAACGACATACAATAACAGCACAAACGTTCCAAACAACCTAACATATTAAATTCGTTTCCGAGCAATTTCGTTCTCGTCATCTTCGTTTCTTCTACAGTTTCAGCCGGTTTAATCACTGATGCTACGTTTCTCGCTCTAGCTTTCGGGGCAAACCTACCACAAAATTCCACATGGTGTACGCACTTTTAACCTCGTGTGCTCGGCTATCTACGCGAAATGCAATTTTATGCGCGAGCGGTTTAATCGTATTATTTTCGAGTGGTCAAGATAGAGGAAATTGCTACGGAGAAAAAGGATACTGGTGAAATGGAGCATTCGAGTCCGTCGATCCCGAGCCGGGTCTTTTGTCGACAGAGGGGCCAAGCAGGACGGAAGGCAACGGGGGTGGATTCCTGTGGGATTGTCGGAACGATGCTGGAATGCTTTATGAGGGACTGACCAGCGCCTTACGGCTGGGGCAATGATCCATTATTCCACAAACTGAATTACCACGCTGCGTCAAACAATTTTCTTCCCCCGTAGTCGGCGGTTTCCTTTTTATCGCGATCTTTCGATTCCCATTATGCATCAGATCATTTTTCAATACAATTCGAATTTTTCGGACATCGTATTCCAATGATACTGACTTAAATGCGAAGCCTTATCATTTTGTTGTGCCTGTTTCAACATGAAAAGATATAAGAGATAGAAGGTGTAAACTGTAGTCGATTTTTTGGTACGTTACAAAGAAGAAGTTAACTGGACAGGGAGGATGCTTGCAGACATCACCGGATTCGAGAAACATGGAAAATCCAGTAGGTGTATATGTACGACGTACTGATCAAGGAGAAGATCTAAAATGATTTACTCACGTTTTTACGTGATATGAATAAAGAGAGAGATTTTTATTTTAATAAATGGTTATTTCGTGTTCGATTGTTTCATTATTGTGTAGAGCAAACATATTTTTATAAAAAGGATAAAGGATGAAAAATATCTTTCGCTTTAGTCCGTACACCAAATTTATAAAATTTAACAAGCTTGCTATTTAAAAAATGAAGCTTATCAATATCTGTGATACAATCTTCATGTTCCATTTTCTATGATCTCTCCATTAAGACACATTCTATCAAACTTCTGTCAAAATTCAGTTATCGATACTTTGAAATTCCTTGCAGAATCAATCGTTAAATATCACATTAATATCTACTAACGCGATACATTTTTCTCATTTCATTTCGCGAGATCTCCGTATCAAAACGTTTCTTATATTGCCAAAGTTAATCGTTCCATCAAAGAGTCATGTTCATTCATACAGTCTACCTCGGCGAAAAAACCTGAATTCATTGCATCTATTATTGGCCGCAATCGCCGAGAAGGTTTCTCCTTTCTCTCCATTATTAATAGGACGATTGATCAACCTAATTCTTCAGAGATTCGCAAGAACAAGGACGGAGGAGCGAACGGGAATAACTGAAGACAGGAAAGAAATTCCAATAAGAGGGTGGAGACAGGGCCAAGAAAGAAATGAGCCCATTTTGATAATGGGTTCCTACATGGAGAAGGCAAGCGTTCGCTGCGAAAGTCTATAGGGATTTGGACGAGCCATCGCCGCTGGATCACCGTGCAAAGTGTGGATATCCATGTGTGTGTACGTGTATACACGAATTGATACGTCTCTCGGGCTTCTTGCTTTGAATTATCGACTGCCGGATTCGCCTAAGAAAAATGACTCGCCAGCCTGACATTCTTTCTTCGCCGTTTCTATATCTCATTGAACTTTCTTCGTAGAACTCGCCTTCTTAAGGGATTTAGTTTTTGTCTCTCTAATATCGAGTCGTTCTTTGAGAATTTTCGGAATATCTTAGCATTTAATTCGAGTCAAATATATGTTAAATTTAACGACGCAGAATTACGTAGATTTCACGCGAACGTTATTTATTATGATATGCTACATTTAATATACAATATATGAATTTAATAAATAAATAAATGATATATAAATTACATTTATATACTTTGCCCGCGGTAGAAGAAGAGAACACCTCAAAATCATCTTAAAATTGAACGAAGAATCTTATTCTACCCTGTAAACGTGACCCTGTTATAATGTGAGCCCATCAACCAGTGCAGAATTAGAACGATCGTAGTAAACTGATGATAAGTTCTTTGATCAAAGATGTAGTTGTCCATCTCGGTAGCAATTTAAGGCGACGAGAAGAAAGAAAGAAAAAAGAAAAACGATGTCAACTGACGGAACTTTCGGAGGATAACCCTTTTCACTTAGCGGGTCTCGTCGTTAGCACTCTTTCCCGGCGACGAGAGACGAAATAAGAGCCAGGCTGGAACGTCGTTGCGGTTTACGTCGAACCTGGTGTCTGCCAGAAAGGTTAATTTTAACGAATTCAACGAGGCAAGAGAGGTCGGAGTTTAACAGGATAAGCTAATTGTGGGGTATTGGCTAAGAAGTCGAGAGAAATGAGAACGAGGGTTCCGAAGAAAGAGACCGCCAATGGCACAGCACGGGGGAAAGAGAGAGAGTAAAGGGTCTCTTCACTCGGTGCTAGTCGAGGATCGTTAGCAGCCGGCAAGCGACTGGAATCACAATGCAGTTTCTTATCAAAGACCCCGAGCCTCTGTGTAGACGTGTGTATTCTGTTTTCTGCAAGCTACGCTTCGATCCTCTAAGGAAACTGCTCCTTCTCTTGGACTGCTTCTGCTCTTAGTGGTTCACCTTGTACGTTTCTCGAATTTCCCGCAAAACCATGCGAACTTCCACGTGCTAGGCAATCAAGTCCAATAATCCATCGATTAGGCATAGAAACTTTAAAGTTACTATAAAAACATGAAACAACAAACATTCGATTATCATCTCCTTCGATAAAAAAAGGAGAAATGTGATAAAATCTGGTCCAAAGAAAGCAATTTAAGTTCAACATTTTATCACTATCACAGAATATTCGATTAATATAAATCAATAACAATGAAATTATTATATTCTATCTGTCTATCGTTTTACATATCATACGATCCTTTAGGATTCGGCGTGGAATTAAAATAAGACTCTGCAAAGATCGTTAGGAGAGTGGTGCCAGGCAATCTCACGAAACACGTCAACGTAGGTATCCTAAATAAAAAATTCGAGCAAGCGAGCCTCCCCAATCGTCGCTTTATACTCCAGGCTTAGATTAAGTCCGCTAAGAAAAATCTATCCGACCCCCTGTCCTGTGGAAGTGGAAAAAAGAAAGCCAGCAATATGGCCGTTGTCCTGGCTCGAATCTCTCGCAAGCGATATCCTGCTTTTTCGAGAGGAATAGCCGGCCAAGGGTCTAGGAAGGAAGCGAGGGGTTGGTAGCGCGACGAGGGGGATGCTCTTCCATACGTAGCTAACTCAATTTAGATCGAGTGCCAAACATTTGTTACCGAGGCTCCGACTCTACGGTTCATCTTGCTCGAGGCACCGGTCGTTTTTATTTCCTATTATTTATCTGGATAAATAAGTCAGCCATTTGGCTCCCAAACCGGCTTCCAAAAGATGTTCCATTATCGACGCCCAATTCTAATGCTGACTTATCGATGAATTATTGGCGTTGATTACCTAGCGCGTGAGAATTCGAACATTTATGTTGCAAATCTCAGAAATATGTTGGAAAATTGAGGAGTTGAAATTGTAGGCGATGCGAATTCCGAAAAAATAAAATACGATTTTTTTTTCTTTAGTAGAATAAAACGTAATTGCTATCGAAAATATAATGGAAAATAACGACGAGTGATACAGTAATTTTTTTTGTTTTTGGGACTATCGAACGACTCTAATCTCGGATTTGTCCATCTTACATCTCCACTTTTGCTTTTTACTTCCATTGTGAAGCTTCGCTTCTAATTTTCACTTCTACCAAGAACTTTCACTTCGCTTATCCTGTTTGCTAAAAGCTTTACCATGCATCCAAGGAATAACAAAATACTAAGTCGAGTAACAAGTCTGCTCGTCTTTTAATAATGTATCATTTCGAAGGATGTTATCAAAATATTCGAAGAAGAAGAAATTTTTCTATAGAAAAATGGGATAAATAAATTACTCCTTAATTAGGCTGCTTTTACATAAAAATGGTAAAACGGTCACGTAGTTTCTTTAAGAAAGCATGATATACCGAATAAGTTTTCATTTCTAAAACTCGTAACTTTGCGTCAGTTCGATTATGAAAGCACGTTTGGTCAGAGAAATTTTGTTCTCGCTTGGAACTAACGTTTATATAGGGCGCACTCCCAGGCAATATCCGAGAATGCGAATGAGGATGAAGGCGTCGGACATGAGTTACACGGGTATAATAATCATTACGAGCCGCAAATGTCCGGAGCACCGGATCCAGCGTATGTTCTGGCTATACAGAGGTTACGACAATATCTAGAGCGAACGAGAGAGAAAGAGAAAGAGAGAGGGAGGGACAGAAAGCGAAGGAGGGTGAGATAGGGTGAGACACGAAGGCTGCATATTTGCCAAGAATTAATGCAACCACGAATGTTGATGTTGTTTACGATCAACTCGATACGTTAGCCACTCGTGACTTGCCGCGTTAACGTTATAATGCATGTATAATGTTACGCGTGTGTACGTGTGTTGTTTTTAGCATGCGTAATGTTGTAGCCTGTTACGCTGATTTTTAAATTCACGAGCTGTGTAGGAACATCGTGAGACAGAATTTTGGGTGACGACACTCTTTGCTTGTCTCTTGTAACGCAATCCGGTTATAACTATATATCACCAACATAAATGCCAAGGTAATTATACTTTTGTCAATGTGTAATTGAAATTTTTCTTTATCGTAAACAGTAAAGTTGAAACTGATTATATTTCTCTTAATGACTTTTTAATTGTTTCCCATTTTTCTTTTTATTACGATAGTTATTTCAATTTTTGGCAGGTATATGAAGAAGGTAAGTGTAATCACATGAAAAATATTGTAATTATCGATTTAATTTTTATACGAATACGAAGCTTCATCTAGCCAATGGCTAAGTTTGATAAATGTCGTTTCGTAAGAGACGATGAATCTCAAAACTTTGGAAAGTATTCTAAATTTCCACTGGAATGCAATCTAACAAATGCTCACAAGATCCTCATCCTCTCTAACTGTTTAATCAGAAATTTGTCACGCCCTCTTCCTTCTTGTACCTTAGCTCCTGACCTTAACGAAACACCGAAGCTAGCTACGTCTTGACAGCAGCGATACACCGTAGGTTCCATGCACAATGAAGGGAGCGAGTGAGGTGCACGAAGCCCGTGGGTCGATCCTCAAAAAGTTGGTTGCCGAAGACCGGAAGGCCCTCGATGGGAAAGGGCCGAGAACAGAAAAGGGGCAGCCTCATTGTTTCCGTGGCGTAAAAGGTGGGCTAACAGCTAACAGTCGTGGGTGCTGGTAGGAAACAAGTGTAGGAGTGCGGGCAGCAGAGGGATGGCGGTCCCGATGAAAAAAGGGGGAGGGTAGAAATGCGGAAGGGGCCTCGAGCGATTCAGGGTGTTCCGCAAGTGTAAATGCCAAGTGAACAGTTCGAGTGAACAGCCCTTCAGTACTCGCGGTGGCTCTCGACCTTTATAATCCGAGCATAATTACTGGGCGGGCAGTATAGCGCCTCCTCCGCGTTCCTACCACCACCACCATCCAACCACCATCACCCAGGCATCGTCTACTACCATCAGCAGAGGCAGCAGCC